>NC_065587.1:6130000-6430000 GCF_024542745.1 Macaca thibetana thibetana | reverse complement strand
TGCAGCTCTGATTCAGGGTGGGAACCTTGGGATGGGGAAATTGTCCTGGGTTGTCTGGGTGAGTCCAGGGTTAATCACAGGAGTCCTTAGAAGCAGGGACCCGTGTCTGGCTGATGAGCAAGATGAGGTAGAGGGAGGAGGAGAGATTCAAAGCTCGAGAAAGACTTGACCTCCATTGCTGGTGTCAAAGAAATGTCAAGACCCTCTAGGTTTATTAAACCAAGGCGGAAGTTAAGCCCCAGAGACTGAGTCATATGGTGAGTTTGTAATTCCTTTTTTTTTTTTTTTTTTGAGACAGGGTCTCGCTCTGTCACCAGGCTGGAGTGCAGTGGCACAATCTTGGCTCACTGCAACCTCCGCCTCCCAGGTTCAAGTGATTCTCCTTCCTTAGTCTCCTGAGTAGCTAGGACTACAGGTGTGCACCACCACGCCCAGCCAGTTTTTGTATTTTTACCAGAGACGGGGTGTCAGCATGTTGGCCAGGATGGTCTCGATCTATTGACCTCATGATCTGCCCACCTTGGCCTCCAAAAGTGCTGGGATTACAGGCGTGAACCACTGCGCCTGGCCTCCTGCTTCTTAGAGAATAGCCCTCTTCCTCATTGTTCTTGTTCCGTAGAAGAAACCAGAAGCCAGACCTCCCCCACATCCAATCAGTGATTTTAATTATAGATGAACTGCCTCCTTGATTGTCTGCGGTCAGGACAGTACCATCCCAGCTCAGCCCAGATGGCACAAAAGACCCCAGAACTGTTACATCTTTAACATGGAAGGTTAAATATACCTTTTCCCAAAGGAAAAAATCACCTCAACTAATGAGATCGTTGTAACTATACATTAAGCCTTATGTAGAAAGATGTTGAAGCTCTGCTGTGCTTCCCTAAACTTTGTCTCTATAAATAATCCCAAACTTCCGTATTTTGGAGCACTGACTTCCATTCTTTGGAATCTGTGCTTCCCTGGTGGCTGGGCTCAAACGCTGTGCTTGAATAAACCTCTGTGGGTCTCAGGTCCACGGTTTAAATAAACTCTCTTGAAACTAGATTCTGACCCGTTTGATGATTTTAGGTTGACACTAGCTTTGGAGATGGAAGAAGGGGTCATGAGCCCAGGAATGTGAGCCCCTCCAGTGGCTGGGAATGGTCCTCAGCTAACTGCCAGCAAGAAGACTCAGTCCTCCACCTCCTGGAGCTGGAGTCCACCTGTACCCCCATGAGCAGGAGACGGATTTTCTTTCCTCAGGGCCTCCAGAAAGACCTTGCCCTTGGCCGGGCGCGGTGGCTCAAGCCTGTAATCCCAGCACTTTGGGAGGCCGAGGCGGGCGGATCACGAGGTCAGGAGATCGAGACCATTCTGGCTAACACGGTGAAACCCCGTCTCTACTAAAATACAAAAAAAATTAGCCGGGCGAGGTGGCGGGCGCCTGTACTCCCAGCTACTCGGGAGGCTGAGGCAGGAGAATGGCGTGAACCCGGGAGGCGGGGCTTGCAGTGAGCTGAGATCCGGCCACTGCAGTCCAGCCTGGGCAACAGAGCCAGACTCCGTCTCAAAAAAAAAAAAAAAAAAAAAAAAAAAAAAGACCTTGCCCAGGCTTTGATTTTAGCCTAGTGTGCACCATATTAGACTTCCGACCTACAGAGCAGTAAGAGAATGGATGGTGCCATTTAAACCACTGAATCTGTGGTCATTGCTTATGTGGCAATAGAAAAATACACTGCTAAGTCCCCTGCCTAGAAAGACTCTGGCCCCAGAGTGGTCTCGACCCTCTCTGGCTGATGGGCTGGCAACAGCCCCCAGGTGGTGTGACTGTCCTGAGGCTTGGAGCGCTGAGGAGGCTTGCTGGAGATCACCCAGCCGGGGAATGGCAGAGGTGGGACTCCAACCAGTTCCTTCCAGCAGGTGCTGTCCACAGGGTGGGGCGGGGGGCAGGAGCAGCTCCGGGGCGGACTAGGCTTAACATCAGCAGCCATCCAGCCGTGCAGAGCTCTGCAGCTCTGCCCTCATGGCCCTGGGGTACAGAAGGGAGGTGGCCCTGCACCCCCCAGTGGTTCCCTGCCACCAGTCTGCATGCTGCAGAGAGGGGCCATGCTGATGTCATGCCTTCCGTCCAAGGGCTGTCCCGGAGGTGGAGCCCACTGTGCAGGGAGGATGGGTTAGGGCAGCTCTACAGCAGCGGTTTGGCTTCCCCAGGGAGGTACTTCCTGGCTGGCAGAGCTCTCCTCCGCCTGGGCAGAAGGAGCTGGTGGGCTCAGTTTGAGAGGCCATTGGGGTAGCTCCAGTTAAGAGGGCATGGCCGGGCACGGTGGCTCATGCTTGTAATCCCAGCACCTTGGGAGGCCAAGGCAGGCAGATCATGAGGTCGAGAGATCAAGACCATATTGGCCAACATGGTGAAACCCCGTCTCTGCTAAAAATACAAAAAACATTAGCTGGGCGTGGTGGCACATGCCAGTAGTCCCAACTACTCAGGAGGCTGAGGCAGGAGAATTGCTTGAACCCAGGAGGCAGAGGTTGCAGTGGGCCAAGATCGCCCCACTACACTCCTGCCTGGTGACAGAGCAAGACTCGGTCTAAAAGTAAAAAAAAAAAAAAAAAAAAAAAAAAAAAAAAAAGAGGGCAGGTAGGTGAAGGACAGGCTCAGCTCAGAGTCACCTGCTGCTTTGAGATGCCAGGGCCCTCCGTGACTCCATGTAGCGTCCTCCTGCCCTGACCTCATGTGGCAATTACTGGAGACTTGTCTCTGTGGCCACACCAGGGTCTCCTGGAGGGCAGGGCTGTGGCTTGCGCCTCTGTGTCTCCAGGCCCAGTGAAGCTCTTAGGAATGAATCAATGACTGTTCCCTGAGAACCTGCCAGGGCCAGACCCTGGGGCCACAGAAGCGGAAGAGTCAGTCCCACTCTTTGGGGGACAAGCACAGCACAAATCAGTATGATCAATTAGAGCTCTTGGGATGGGGCGGGGGCACAGGTGCCAAAGGAGCATCAAGATGGATGTGGGGGTGAGAGGGGGACTGGGAGAGCTCCCCCCATAGAAGCTGAGGGAGGAGCCAAGTGTTAAAAGGTGAGGAGGGCAGGAGGGAGGGTGCCCCGGATGAAGGGACAGTGTGGACAAAGTTGGAGGGTGTGCCAAGTGGAGGGCTGGAGGCTAGGGCCTAGGACCCCATGCAGGGAGGGGGCTGCAGAGGCCAGTGGGAGATGGCTGGGGTTGGGGAGCAGGTCAGACAGACCCTCCTCGGAGTCGGGATATTTTCCCCAAGGGCAACAGGAGCCACAGAGCATGTTCAACTGGGGATGACACTGGCAGAGTTGTGTCTCAGGAATTTCCAAAAGCGCCTGGGGGGTAACTAGCCGGAGGAGCCTGATCGGATCTTTCAAGAAGGATGGGGAGACATGAGGGTGAGAGACCCAGAGAAAACTGGAGTGAGGCCAGGAAACCCAGGCCGGCTCGGCTGCCCTCCCTTCTCTCTCCACCACCCTGAGCAGGGCTAAGCGGCAGCATGAGAAATGGCCCTGCCTGGCGGCAGCTCTCCCCCACAAGTCATTTGAAAGTGTTCCCAATCGAAAACAGAACATTAAAAAGAGGAATTCAAACACAGTCAATCCCTCCCTTTGCCGGGATTAGCTGCCAGGAGCATAATGATTTTCATTAATACCATCAGCTTTCCTCAAACTTGATTATAATTACTCTCCAGCCCACATTCCCTTCTGAGGAGTGATGATGAGTGGAATCTACATTAATCAAATCCACTGATCACATCTGAATGTGGTGGCCTGAACTCGAGCCTGTGGCCAATGGGAGAGGCCAAAGGGGACGGCCAGACGCCCTCTCTCCCTGAGGTGACACATCCATATGGATGAAGGATAAATGAGCAGTAATAGGGTCCTGATCAGCCGCCTCCCTGCAGCTGCCTCTGTCCACAGGGTCTGTTCTCATCCTTTTGAGACAAACAAGAACCGTGGCTCAGGGAGGCCGCGTGACTTCCTGAAGGTGGCCCAGCCTGTTGGAAGTCAGTTGTAAAGCCAGAGCCGGGGCCAAATTGCTTTCTCCTCTGTCCTGATGGTTCTCAGGGGAGCGGGATGGGTGCTGGAAGGAAGAAAATGGCGAAGAAATGGGGGCAGGAGGAAGTGGGAGGCATCTTTCTGGACTACCCAGCCCCCTGGGAGAACATCCGGCACCCTGTCTGGCCACCCCGGAGTCTAGGCAGTGGCACCTGCCCCACCGCCCCCTGGGTGAACAACGACGCTGGCCGCTTGTCACTCTCCCCTCTGCACTCTGTGGGGATTTTAAATGCACTTATATCACTTGAGGCTCTGAGAGCTGCCTGGTCCCCAGCCCCACCGCAGCCCCTTCCTCTCCTCTACTCCCTGCTACACTCCAGCAATTCCTAATCCTCGCAGTCTCCCGGAACACACCCTGCTCCCGGACCCTCACCAGCCTGCCAGGCCACTCAGATATCCCTCCCTGGGAAAGCACTTTTGATGGCTACAGGCAGTGCCCTTCCCCTCTGTGGATCTCAGGCTCATGGTGTCCATGGAGATGGTCACATGTAAATCATGAGGGTGGGCACAGGTAAATCATAAAGGTGGGAACAGGTAAATCATAAAGGCGGGCACAGGTAAATCATGGAGGTGGGCACAGGTAAATTGTGGGGGTGGGCACAGGTAAATCGTGGAGGCGGGCACAGGTAAATCGTGGGGGTGGGCACAGGTAAATCGTGGGGGCGGGCACAGGTAAATTGTGGGGGCAGGCACAGGTAAATCGTGGAGGCGGGAACAGGTAAATCATGGGGGCGGGCACAGGTAAATCATGGGGGTGGGCACAGGCAAATTTTGGAGGCGGGAACAGGTAAATCATGGGGGCGGGCACAGGTAACTCATGGAGGCAGGCACAGGTAAATCATGGGAGCGGGCACAGGTAAATCGTGGAGGCGGGAACAGGTAAATCGTGGAGGCGGGCACAGGTAAATCATGGAGCAGGCACAGGTAAATCATGGGGCGGGCACAGGTAAGTTGCCTTTCTAAGATGCTGGCTACTTAAGAGTTTTCCCATTGACAGAGTTGAAGGTTGGCAGATGGTTTGGAGGAGTCCCCATGGCAGCTTCGCCACTCACTGGGCTGCCTCGGGCATGGGTTCACCCAGCTGGGCCTTAGTTTTCTCATCTGTAAGGTGGGGCAGTAAGAGCACCTACACCATGGGGGCGCAGGCAGAGCGTTCAGCAGGCTCTCCACAGCATGGGCGCGAGGTGCTATTTCTCCTCTGACCCTCCTGTCTCTCTGGATGGCCCAATTGTCCCTCAAGGACTTTAGGACCTTGGGAATAGGGATTTGTCTTCTCTTCATCCCTAAGGCATGCTGTGAGCCCTGGGCGCTGCACCAGCTCTGATCAAAGAGCAGGCACACAGCTCTGGCCCAAGGCACATGCCTTGAGGGCCTCTACGGATGCAGGACGCAGCCCACGGTAGGGCCTCCTCCGGGATACGGGCTCTGTTGCATCACATGTCGTGTGATGGGAGGGGCTCAGCAGGCACCCAGGCAGCTTCTGTGGAGCTCAGAACCCGGAGCCAAACCAGCCAAACCAGCCAACACTCCAACCCCAGGCCATGGGCTGCCTAGCTGAGAAATGAGCAATAGTGCAGCAAATAGTGCAGCTGACAGGCCAACCCCCAGCCCCAGCCCCAGCCCCAGCTTCCAGGGGAATAAACCTGTCAAGTCATCCCCTCCCCTCCCCAGAAGGAGTGGGTGAGCCACGGGTGCCTGAAGGATGACTGGGCCCCGATGATTAAGCTGAAAGAGAAGCAATGCCTTACTCAATATTGACGTAGGGGGAACAAAAGAAAAACATCATCAATCCATTGGCCAGGCAAAATAGCCAAGCCCCCTGCTAGGGTGGACTTACTGCCCAAGATGGCACACTGGGTTCCCAGGACTCTGCCCTTCCCTCCCTGGGGCCGCTAAAACAGCAAGTGCTTAGAGAGAGGGCAAAGTCCTAGCTATGCTGGCAGCAGAGAAAAGGGGCCTTCCTGTGGGCAGGACAGCATTGGGCTGGGCTGAGGAAGAGGCTGGAGTCAAACAAATCTTGACCAGAGGTAGGAGGAAGGATAGGTCTCCCTAGATGGGTGCAGAAAAGCCCAAGTTGGGCATCACAAACTACTCAGGTCAGGACTGGTCAGGGCGCAGGGGCATTTGGGATGGCAAGGGCTCGCCTGGTTCCTCCTCTCTTTTGTTTAACCAGAATTGCTGGTGACAGGCACCTTTGACGCCCGGAACCCAGGGGGCAGTGTGCCTGCGTGGACCTGCCTGCATGCTAGGTGGTGAGGATGAAGCAGAGGAACATGAAAGAATAGCTGAGACACGAAGAACACTGAAGACCGATGAAATTAACAAAAATAGTGCAACGGGTGTGTTGAATCATCAGAGGCTCATCTGGAGATCAGGCTGGCATTCTGGAAGACAAGAGAAAGCACCTCTGAAGCACAGAGCAAAGTGACTTCGAGATGAGGGACGTGAACCGCAGGACCGAGGGGCAGGGGCGTCTGATGATGAGATTTAGCAGCTCTTTGAGAGCAGCTCATCGGGGAGAGCAAGGGACAATGGGGAAGAGGAAGTCATAGTTTAAAAAACAATGGGTCAGGCATGGTGGCTTATGCCCGTAATCCCAGCACTTTGGGAGGCCGAGATGGGTAGATCACCTTAGGTCAAGGGTTCAAAACCAGCCTGGGCAACATGGTGAAACTCCTTCTCTATTAAAAATTAGCTGGGCATGGTGGCACGTGCCTGTAATTCCAGATATTCAGGAGGCTAAGGCAGAAGAATTGCTTGAACCCAGGAGGCGGAGGTTACAGTGAGCCAAGATCATGCCACTGCACTCCAGCCTGGGAGACAGAGCAAGACTCTGTCAAAATAATCATCATCATCATAACGATAGTAACAGAAGAAATGTCTCCCCCGGACCTGCAGCAAGATACATGTTGATGGATCCGATGCACCCGCTAAGAGTCGAGCAGGACTAATGATAGAGAAACACCCACGCCTGGTGAAATTTCAGAATGACAACTGTAAGGAGAACATCGTGAAAGCTTGCAGAGGGAAAGAGCAGTCTGGGACAAGGGAACAAGAGACGGGCGGGTATCAGAGTTCTCCCAATCAGCCATGAAAGCCTGGAGGCAATGGAGCCATGTCTGCCAAGTTCTGAGGGAGGAGGTTTTGATCAGAGTTCTGTGCCAGCTGAACTGTCTTCAAGGATGAAGGCAAACAGAAGTTTCTCGAGATGAGGAGAAAGGCAGCTGGTTTACCCCCCATGCCCTTCTACGTGTGCACCCCCGACCAGGCTGCACGCACACCACATTTAGGCTGCATGCAGAGTTTGAGAGCTGCTTGTCATTAAGCAGGAGCCAAGGAGAAGGCAGCATAGATCGGGGGCAGGGCCTTCCAAGGCAACGCAGAGCAGCTGCGAGACGAGAAGCAGGTGAAAACATCTGTGCGGCAGTCGTTGCTGGGTGGATTCTCCTAAGCACAGGTTTTCAAGAGCTGGAACCACACGTCCTAGTCTGTGGGTTCAATCACACTCCGAGGTTCCTCAGGGAATAACCCCCACACAATGCTAACATTGGCTTCTTTGTTAATTTCCAACGTGTAGAACGAATCCATTGACAAAGGGCTGTCTGGCGATTTTTGGTTGTTCCACCTGGAATGCAGAAGCCCTCAACCTTGACCGTGGAGCTCCCAAGCCCTGGGCAGAGAGAGTGGGGAAGCACAGAGCAAAGTGACTTCGAGATGAGGGACGTGAACCGCAGGACCGAGGGGCAGGGGCATCTGACGACGAGATTTAGCAGCTCTTAGAGAGCAGCTCATCGGGGAGAGCAAGGGACAATGGGGAAGAGGAAGTCATAGTTTAAAAAACAATGGGCCAGGCATGGTGGCTTATGCCCGTAATCCCAGCACTTTGGGAGGCCCTTTGGGAAGGGTGGAGGGGGGATCAGTTCTTCACCCTCTATGCTGGTTGAGGTTGGCACATCAAGAAACTGAGACTAGGTTCTTTGCTCACGTAACCAGTGGCCTCGTTTGTCCAGGCTCAATGAAGGGCCTGGGAGGACTTCGTCCGGGAGGGGCGCCTCAGAGCTGCTATGCTGGGCACGCCCTGTGGACAGTGACTTTCAATCCTGGCATGAATGGCAAGAAGGACCCGATCGTCCTGCCCGGGGCTCAGCCAGCTTGGGGGCCAGGAGGGGAAGTCTGCCTGGCTAGAGGAATCGCGAGGGGACCAGCGGGGCTGGGAGGAGACGCACATAGAGGTGGTGGAGGAGGGGGCACAGCGCATGGAGCAATAGGGGTGCAAGGTACATTCAAGAGAAGCCCCAGGCCCAGGTCCTGCAGGTCTGGAGGCCACGGCAGAGTTTGGACCTGACCACAGCTGCTGTTGGGCATCGTAGGACACTTGAACAGGGGAGAGCCCTGGTTCAAGGAGCTCCCTCTGGCCTTTGGCCTGCTGGGGACGATTTGGGCAGAAGGAGAGCAAGAGTCCGAGGCGATGGCTGGGGTCAGGCAGCAATGGTGGTCTGTGCTTTAAATCATGGAGTCCATCAGAGCCCGCAGGGAGAAGAAAATACCATCGAGGTAAAGGGCAGGGGGAGAGACAGCAGGATGCATAGGGACCTGCCTGGGCAAGCCTCGTATCTCAGAGCCAGAGCCCGCAGATAACGTGCAAAGATGATAAGAAAGAGGTAGAAGTGGATTATTTGAAGTTAGAAAGAGAGCTGATAGAATTAAAAGCAAAACAGAGAACAGCTGTTGCCTCAGGGGAGAGGGTCTGGGCAGGGGGATGGGAGCAGAGGCGGCTTTTACTCTTCATTTTCTACTCTTCCATAAGATTTTATATGTATTCTACATAACCATGTGCATATGTAACTTTTTTAATTAAAAAGGGAGGGGGTGGGGAGAAACTAGAAAGATGTGGCTGGGTCATCCTTCCAGAACGAGCCACCAACTTAATGGCAGAGGTGGGGACGCGGCCAGGAGCACGTGCTGAGAGCAAGCCATGACTGTGAGATGGGCAGAGGCGGGGCTGTTGGCATGGGGTGGTCCTGGAGGCCCATCCAGGAGGCAGAACAGAGGCTGAGCCCAGGGGAATGAGGGCACACCAGCTGATGAATGGGAGATGGGATCAGAGGGATCAGCAAGTGTGAAACACTGAGGCCAAACCGACCAGGGACATGAGAGGTCCAAAGAAGAGATGGGAATCCCAGAGTAAGAGATGGGAATCGGGGAGGCGGTGGGGAGGCGAGACAGGAGGGGACTGTCTCAGGCCTGGTGGCCAGAATATCTCTGCATCCTGGGCTATTTGGTGGCGATAAGCTCAGCATCCTTCTATAATTCAGAGTAACACTATGGCAACGGTGGCTCCTGTGGGTGCTTCCTCTGTGCCGTGCCATGCCCTGTGCTAAGCATTCCAAGTGGATTATTTTGTTTTCTCCTCAAAGCACACTTGCCTAATGGTGCCCATTCTACAGATGACAAAACTGAGGCTCAGAGAGGTAAATTAATGCAGAGTTGGTGGGCTGGTTAATGGCAGAGCTGTGATTGGAACCCAGGCAAGCCACTGCTGGCTCTCTAACACCACCCTCGATGGACTCTGGCAGGGGACAGGGCCATCCCCTGGGGTCCTCGGTCCAGCAGGCTGCAATGGCAATAGGGAGGTAGAGATGCAAGCCTCACCCCCACGCTTCTACAAAGAGGCTCCACGGTCCCAGCTGTGTCCAGGGACTCCCTGGAGCCTGAAATTCATTTCACTTATAAATACATTAAAACATCATCGGAAGCCTTCTCACTGCAGAAGCAGTTGAAGCATCAGGGAGAGAGGCAGAAATCGAATCTGTGCAGAGGCCGTGGCTGGCTCCTCCCGGGCTGCCTGCCCAAGGCTCTTTCAGGATACTCAGTTTGGAAGTGTTCACGGAAGCAAAACAAAGCACTAGCATGTCAGGAAATAATGAACCAAATCATTCATTTTTCAGGACAACCGTGAGCACCCTGGCAGAGCAAGGGCAGCCAGTACCTGCAGCCTCCCTGGACAAAGAGGGGCTTCTGCGGGACACAGGCCATTTGCCTGCTTAGGTAATTGACGTGAACAAGGAGGCTGTGGCTTGGGGTGAAATAGCATGGGATGGGGTTGCGTGGGACGGGGTTCAAGGCCTGCATTTGCACCCCTCTGCCTTTGCCACATGACCTTCGCCAAGTCAGTCTGCCTCCCTGAACCTGTTTCTTCCGCTGTAAAATGAGGATAAGATGGGACCTCTGCGTCATCATGGTGCTCTCAAGTCTGGCATGTTGGAGAGTCCTTGGCAAGCATGAGACCTCGCGTGCCTTTGTGCTGTCCCCAGCCTCACAGGTCTCACTTCCATTTCTAAGCATTGCACCAATCTTGCCCCCACCCCCAGGCCTTGGCACCTGCCACTTCCTCTCCCCGGAAAGCTGGTCTCCCAACTTCCCCTGGCCAATCCCAGCAGGTCCCAGCTTCCACATCTCTTCTTGGGTGAGGGTATTCCTTGCTCTCCCATCTATATTATATTATGAGATTGTTCTTTCTTGTGACACCTTCTGTTCCCCGGATATCCACCTACCATGTGCTGGCTGTGGGGATCTGGGAGGAGCAAGACCCAGGCCCTGGCATGGAGGAGCCCACCGTCTGAAGACAGAGACCAGAGACATTAACCTAGAAGTTGGGCCAAGTGCTGGGCATCACACCGGAAGGACTCATTCCTGTGTTGTCACACCTTGAGGCAGGAGTCAGATTTTAACAGGAAGACACAGGGAAAAGGCATTCAGGGGAGGGAACAGCCCAGGCAAAAGCAGAGGAGTACCTGATTGCACGGAGGATTTGGGGGCCAGGATGGTGTATTAGTCAGGGTTCTCTAGAGGGACAGAATTAATAGGATATATATTGGGGGGGTAGTTTATTAAGTATTAACTTACACTATTACAAGTTCCCATAATAGGCTTTCTGAAAGCTTGAGGAGCAAGGAGAGCCAGTCTGAGTCTCAAAACTGAAGAACTTGGAGTCTGATGTTCGAGGGTAGAAAGTATCCAGCACGAGAGAAAGATGTAGGCTGAGAGGCTAGGCCAGTCTCTCCTTTTCATGCTTTTCTGCCTGCTTTATATTTGCTGGCAACTGATTAGATGGTGCCCACCAGATTAAGAGGGGTCTGCCTTCCCCAGTCTATTGATTCAAATGTTAATCTCCTCTGGCAACACCCTCACAGACACACCCAGGATCAGTACTTTGCATCCTTCAATCCAGTCGAGTTGACACTCAGTATTAACCATCACAGATAGAGTCTTGTGTGACTACAGAGGAAGTTGCGGCAGCTTGTGGAGGCCGTGAAAGGCATCATAAAGAGTGTAGACTTAAGCCTGTGGGTGATGGGGGCCTGAGGAAGTGAGTTTCTCAAGAGTCCCCAGGGCCAGGCATGGTGGCTCATGCCTGTAATGCTAGCACCTTGGGAGGCCAAGGCAGGTGGATCACTTGAGGTCAGGAGTTCAAGACTAGACTGGCCAACATGGCAAAACCCCATCTCTACTAAAAATACAAAAATTAGCTAGGCATGGTGGCACACATCTGTAATCTTAGCTACTTGGGAGGCTGAGGCAGGAGAATCACTTGAACCCAGGAGGCAGAGGTTGCGGTGAGCCGAGATCACGCCACTGCACTCCAGCCTGAGCAACAGAGCAAGACTCCATCTAAAAAAAAAAAAAAGAGTCCCCAAAAGGAATCCTGCAGCGGTGAGTCCTCAGAATAACTGCAACTCACAGCAGAGGGTGATAAACAGGGAGGGGAGCTGGCCGGTCTCCCAGTTTGCAATCCCACAAATGACACACTGTCCGTCACCCAGAAATCCTCGGCTTGGGGACTGCCCCTAGCCACAGTGCTCGTCCACACTGGCTGGTGGGTTCCGGGGCTTCGAAGCCAGGCTGACTTGGCTCCCAGTCCCTCCCCCGGCATCTGTGTGTCCCAGGGGCTTGTGCAAGATACTTCCCCTCCATGCTTTCAGTTCACTTGGCTACAGAGGGGTCTAGGAGACAGCAAATGGGAATGAGCAGGATGGGGGCGGGGGGCTCAGGGAGGGAGCTGGTGGTCTAGAAGGGAAGAGCAGCGTGTGTAAAAGCTTGGCATGGCAGTTTCATCTTACTGGAGTGCAGAGTAAAGCTGAGAGACACTGGCAGGGGTGGGGTTGCAGAGCCAGGAAAGGGCCAGAAAGCAGGTTGGGCTCTATCTGAAGGTGGAGGTGGGTGAGGTGGCTTGGGAAGCCAATCAGCTGGAGAGGGATAAGATGAGAGGTGTTTTCTAGAACCTGGAAGATGCCGAGTACCGTGGGGGGAATGGACTGGAGGGACCACAAGTTTAAACTTAGCAATGGAGATAAAAGGTACCAAAGACACAAGCTTTAAACCTAGCAGTGGAGATGGAAGGTGCCAAAGAGGAAGTGCGCTTGCGATGCTGCAGCCCAGGATGGCTGGCATACACGTTCACCAGGCACTTGTGAAGGGCAAGGCTCTGTATAGCTATCAGCTCAAATGTGATCACGTTACCATGTGACAGATACAGCACACCTGGGGCACAGAGAGGTTAAGTAACTCACACAAGATCACACAGCCAAGGTGGTCCACATTCACAGCACCCCCTCCTAACCACTTGGCCATGCCTCCTGGGAGAGCCCACAAAGTGGCCAGAGACCAGCACAAAGCATATCTTTTTACCAGTGCCAATTTGCACCACACATTTTCATTACTATTATGGCTTCTAGCAATACCTATGATATTTGCACAGCAGTTTACAGTTTGCAAAGCATCTCACCTACATTGCCTCCTAAGACCCATAGAGTAGCCCTGCACAGTGTTATTAATCCTGCTTTCCAGATGAGGTCAAGGGACCCGCCCCAGCTCAGGTGGGCAGCAAGGGCTGCAGGCACCCAGGACTCCTTGCCAGGGCGGTCGACCCCATGGGGCTAGAGTTTAACAGTGGCTCACTAACAGCTGTCCGCATTCCCTGAGCTTCTCCTGTGTGCCAGGCCCTAATTGCCCATCCCATTAATTCCCTGGGCATTCTGGGCCTCAGTTTATAGATGAGGGCACTTGAAGCTTTTGAATCCATCGAACAAGGTCACCTGGCTAAGTGTTGGAGCTGGGATGCAAGCTCAATTCAGTGCCTGGAAGCCTGGGCCCTCTCCCCTGCATCCTGCTGAGTGGGGCCCTCATTGATTGGTGACTCTGAGCTGGCATCCTTGCCATGACCCCCTCCATCCCATAAGCTCAGGGTGCAGCAACCCCACCCCAGTCCTTGGCTCAGGATGGCAAGATCCGGAAAAACAGGATCTGAAATGGGCAAGAGTGCTTCCATTGCAATGGCCAGGTGACATTCGTGCTGCTCTCGGGCGCAGAACAGCATCAACAAGGAGTGTGATGGGACTTAATTGTCTTCTGGTCTTTAATCACTTATGTTCCCCTCTCCTGACACACCTCTGTCAGAGCCAACTGGCAGGTGGTGTCAGAGCGCATGAGGAGATGCTTGTCCCTTAAAGTGGCTGGTCTTCAAGAGGTCATGAAGTTTGGGGTTGCTCATAGAGGAAAGTGTGGCTCTGGGACACAGCCCTCAAAGTACTTGCTGCAAGATGAGGGCTGTGGCGCTCTGGCAGGGGGACGAGAAAGGTATTCCTGATGTCTCTGCTCCTAGTTGAGAAATAGGGAGAGCTCAACTTTGTGGTCAGTTGGCCCAGGCTGGAGGGTAGTGGTTATATTAACCCACACGGAGACATTTAGGGTACAGGCTGGGAGGCCTCTGGGCAGGAGAATTCCTGGTGTGTTGGTGTGTTTTTGTTCTTTTTTTTTTTTTTTTTTTTTTTTTTTTTTGGAGACGGAGTCTCACTCTGTCACCCAGGCTGACTGGAATGCAGTGGCACAATCTCAGGTCAGTGCAACCTCCGCCTCCCAGGTTCAAGCTATTCTCCTGCCTCAGCCTCAGCCTCCCAAGTAGCTGGAATTACAGGTACACACCACCACACCAGGCTAGTTTTTGTATTTCTAGTAGAGATGGGGTTTTGCCATGTTGGCCGGACTGGTCTCGAACTCCTGACCTCAAGTGATCCGCCTGCCCCAGCCTGCCAAAGTGCTGGGATTTGTCCCGGCATGAGCCATCACACCCAGCTGGAATTCCTGGATTTTAACCACAACACTGTGCAACTCAAAAGAATCTCATGGCCCCACATGGCCCAGTTCTGCAGAGTCAAGTTTAAGGAAGCACAGGCCAGAACCAAAAGTAGACAACGATGAATTATCTTTTTCACTTGATTTTCTCAAAGCGCATGAGAAGGAAGCCAAAGATTCCTCTTTTTTTGTCACTTTCCCCAACGTGTAGCTTTCCCAAAGCCTCTCCTTCTCAGTCCATGCCCCTGAAAACATACACCCCTGTCTTCCTCCGCCCTTGTGGCTCTTCCTTCTCACCCGTTCTTCTTGCTCCCAGCTCATTATTAAACTTTCTTTCGCTCACCCCTCAGCCCATCTGATTATTGTATAATTTTCTCTGCACCCTGCCCATGACCAGAATATTCTCTACAACAAAGACGGCTCAAGAACTGACCCAGGGAACAGATTCTTTCCCTTTTTACTCCTGCTTCTTCCCTGTCTCAATTTTTCCATTTCTGTAGTTCAAAAACCCAGGCACGGGCTGGACCCTCAGAATTCTCCTTAGCAACTTGAGAGTCAGAGCAGGTGAGTGGACAAACACAAGATTCTCTTTCTGTGGGCAGGACGGGGAAGCTGGAAGTTTCTCTGTGCTACCGCAGCATGACCGTGTCATCATAGCCACAGTTCCTGCTTGAGAAGGGCTCCTCCAAGTTACGCCCTATCCCAACTGCTCAATCAGCTGCCCCCTGCCCTCAAGGAGGCCTCTCGTGTGACGGAGAAAGATTAATATCGCCACAGGGCCGCTGTCACGGGTGCCTTTCTGGAAATCTGTGCAGGTCCAGTTGAGAAGAGGGAGGAGGTCCAAATGGCTTCATGGAGGGGGTGATGCTTGAATTGGAAATAGATATTTACCAAGAAGATGGGTGCCCTCAGAACTAAGGGAATGACAAGAGTCAAGGCCTGGGACCAGTATAGGGCACGAGGGATGAGGCTGGCAGTGGCAGAGGGATGGTGGAGAGTAAAGAGGGACAAAGACATTGAAGTGGCATGTAGGAGACAGGCAAGGAGGGGCTGGAGGGAAGGGCGTTCCTGGCAGAGGGAACAGAATGTGCGAAGATCTCAGAGTGGGAAAGAGTCTGGTGTGCTTGGAGTTCCTAGGAGAACTAAGGTGCCCGCATCTGCCTGTGTGTCCACAGGGCCTGGGGCAGTGGGCGTGAGTGGCGAGGACCAGTGCTGGCCACCTCTGACACCAGCTGTCATGTTATTACCCTGTTTACAGCCCACACATAAGTGGTTTGGCCAAGACTGCAGTCAGGGGTCTGACGGGGGCCTCCGCCTGGATCTGCCTGCATCTCAGGCCTGCAGGATCTCACACTTTGGGCAGCCTCCAATCCCCAAAACACCTGGAGAGTCCTGGGCTCCGAGACCTCTGTCCGTCCCTTCAGCACACTGCATGGCCGGCTGCATGAGCTCACCTTGCTCTGGGCCACACTGTGAACTCAGTGACCAGGTGTGGGTGGCTCCTTGTGCAAGCTTATTCCAGGGCCACAGAACACTCATGGGTCCTACCGGGCCACTGCCACCTGCTGAGGGACTGGTAAGGACCTTCCTCTTTGGGGGCCTCATCTGCACAGTGGGGAAGGCCACATGGAATCATCTGGGAGGAAGCACCTGGCAGGGGCCTGAGCAGTCGGGGCCCCATACCTGGGGAGGGAATTGCCAGGATTCAGGAAACCCCAGTCATGGGGCCTCCAGTGCCCTTACCCTCACTGCAGATCCAGGCTCAGATCCTGGTAAATGAGACGCTCTGGCTGGCTCTGTGCGGAGATGGCAAAATGGTCTTGGGCTGGCTGCGACAGGAAGGAGCAGAGAGCGAGGACCCCGAGGGTTCATAGTAGAGCCAGCAGTGAGGGGCCACATGCCCAGAAGAGTTAGGCTGAGGACCCTGTGACCCCTCCTTGCCTATGTGATGGGGCATAAGGACAAGAACTGGACGCCAGGCTGGCTGCCTTCAAGGCCAGCTGTGCTCCACAGTGCAGGTGGCTTTGGACTTGTGCCCTGGCCTCCCGAAGCCTCACTGTCCACTTAGAGAGTGGCAATGCTAGCGCCCTACCAGGGCTGCTCAGGGAAGGGGGAGATGAGCTCTGCAGAGGCCCCGAGCTCAGAGGAGCCGGTACACCCATCAACAGCATTCCCATCACCTGGGTGATGAGACCCCACAGGACCCCAGGGGATGGCAGTGGGAGGGGCAGTTGCTGCCCAGTCCCGCCGAGGCCTGGGGGACCCAGAGTGCAGGTGTAGGAGCCTCCAGCGCAGAGTGGATTGGACTAGTGTGAACGGTGGCAAGGCTGGTCTCTGTGGGGACAGTTGACAGTGGGAGAAAAGAATCCGTGAATTCACATTGGTGGCTTCTGTTGTACATTTTTGAGAGAAAGAGAAAATGCCCCACTCATCCATATTTTAAATGAAGAACAGGAAACAGCCAATACATTTCAATTGCTAAAGAGGATACTTGAGTTTTATTTCACAGCCACTCAAGGCTGAGAGGAGGGAGAAGGGAGGAAGAAAGAGTCTGGAGAGAAAGAGAGAGAGGTGGACATGTGGAGAGAGATGGGGGCTGAAACCCTCAGAGGAGGAATTCAGAGGAGACTCTGGGTGTACCTAGGAGACCCTGGGAGGACCAGAAAAGACCCTAGTGAGACCTCTAGAAGACCCCCAAGCATACCCTAGGGAGATGCTGGAAGACCCTTCTAGGACACTCCAAGGTAGCCCTGGGAGGCCCCAAGGAGAACTAGGTCTGGCCCTGGCAGGCTGGTGCCTTCTAGAAGTCATTCTGCCTCCCTGGCATTGCCTGTGGATCACACCCAGGGTGGGGCACGGGGCATGGTTGTTGGAACAGAGGCAGGAAGGTAGGCCTGAAACTGCTGCGTCTCCTCCAGCTGTGCGCCCAGGATTTGGTGGGAGGTCCAACTGTTCCCAGGGCTCAACCTGGGGCTGTCAAATGGTGGTCCTCTCAGCCCTAGAGCTTCAGGAGGGGATCCCCCATGTGGGGAAGTCAGCAGGAGGTCAGACTCGCCCTCTCTCCATTCCCTCCTCAGCCTTCTCCAAACAGAGCAGCCCCTTAGAAAAGATTTTATTTGAAAACCACCAAAAGAAAACTAAAAACCCACACGGCTACAATCCCTCCTCCAGGTTGCCATTGACACCCTCCAAAGTCAAGGGCTTCCTGAGTCACTCCAAGCACAGCAGAGTGCACAGGCCTCCCCGGGAGCTGCAGTCTCCTCCTCTATGAAGCGGGCATCAGTGCCCCAGATTGGGTGAGTTTCTCTAAGAGCAGAGCCTGGGAAAACAATAGCCTGCCCTTCCCAAGAGCCCCACAGTTCCAAGTGCTTCAAGCCAGTGAACTCATTCCATCCTCACCGAGACGCAGTGAGACAGGTGCTGCCATCGCCCCCATTGACTGGTTGGGAAATCGAGGCACCGAGAGGTAAAGTGACCGCCAAGATCTCATGGCTGATGTGGCAGAGCAGGGATTTGCGCCCAGGCTGTCTGGCTCCATAGTCCCTCGACAGACCACCTGTGCACACAATAGGTGTTCAGCAGTGGCCCCTTCTGAAGCAAGACGAGGACTGATTCATAAAAAGGAACCAACTCTCAGCGTAGGATGGGGGTGGGCAGGGGACAACAGGGAATGAATGTTTTATCCTAAACTGACTTTCATATTATTCCTCTTATATGTTCAGTCATTCATTTTCTTGGCCGCGCATGGTGGCTCATGCCTGTGAAACCCCATCTCTACTAAAAATACAAAAATCAGCCAGGTGTGGCGGTGTTCACTTGTAATCCCAGCTACTTGGGAGGCTGAGGCAGGAGAATCACTTGAACCCTGGAGGCGGAGGTTTCAGTGAGCTGAGATTGCACCGCTGCACTCCAGCCTGGGCGACAGAGTAAGACCCCATCAAAAAAAAAAAAATAAAAAATAAAATTGGGCCGGGCACGGTGGCTCACACCTGTAATCCCAGCACTTTGGGAGGCCGAATGGGCAGATCACTCGGTTGGGAGTTCGTGATCTGCCTGACCAACATGGAGAAACCCAGTCTCTACTAAAAGTATGAAATCAGCTGGGTGTGGTGGCACACGCCTGTAATCCCAGCTACTTGGGAGGCTGAGGCAGGAGAATCACTTGAACCCGGGAGGCAGAAGTTGCACTGAGCCAAGATCAAGCCACTGCACTCCAGCCTCGGCAACAAGAGCAAAACTCTATCTCAAAAAAAAAAAAAAATTCATTTTCTTAAAATGTGGACTCAATCCTTTCCTTTTTGAGCTGCAGGCAATGTTGAAGGGGTCTAGGTCTCTGTTAAATGACCATGGGGACAGGTGGGGTCCCAGGTCCTCAGGCAAGCTGCAGCCAGGCTCCCACACATCCTTGGCACACGCGAGGGTCTTTAGTGCATCCGCCCTCATGGCTGGGGGTGCTGGGGGCTGTTCACACATGCTGCAGAGAGAGCAGGTGGGCCCAGGCTTGATGGGCCTCCTGCAAGTGACATCTGAGGTCACTGGGTCCCTGTTTACTACCAGAGTCGCTGCCCCAGGCCTGGGGTGACCAACCTCTGTCTCCTCGGTCCTTCCCCTCCCTGTGCCCGGACCCCTCATTGCTCTCCTCCCGCCCAGCCTCCTCCGTGTGCACAGGGTGAGAACCTCCTCCTGCATTTTCACATATGCATCTCCCTTCATTCTCCCAGCCCTCCTGGAGGATCGGCCCAAGCAGGGATCACCTGCCCATTTCACAGATGGATACACGGAGGCTCATGGAGGCTAAGGGATGTGTCCAAGTGCATATAGCTACAAGACACAGGAGCCTATCTGGGAATGCAGGTCTCTCTGTCTCCCGGTCTGCACTGCTTGGAAGTGGTGTGTACGGGCAGGGATCAGAATATCCTGAACAAATGCTTCCTGCACGGGATTCATTTCCTTAAATATCCTCTCTCCATCCAGGGTCTTGAATTCTTGGGAGACAAGGACATATTTAATGTGGGAGAACCACCTCTTTCGCTGCAGTGATTTGAACTGGCTGGTATTGAAATACCTTCCTAGCCTACGGGCACTGGGGCTGTGTATTATTTATTTTGCGAATTATCGTGAACTAGAGTATTTGTGAGCTACCTTTAAGCCACCCTGCCTCCCCTTCGAGCTGCCTGCTGCGTGGCTCTCCAGAGCCTCTGTGTCCTGGGGCTCCACAGCCATGAATTATTAAAGAACAGGACAATTCTAATTCGCATAATGAGATCAGAGGTTCCTGGTTCCTAGTTAATTTAGAGCTGGTGCCAGAGGAGCTTAAAGGAGTTCTCAGGGAACAACTCAAGTGCAGGGGAATTGCCTTTGATGGGGTCCTAGGGCTGTGGACCCTCTGCAACGTCCAGGCCCAGGGAGGGAGGGCAGCTTGCTCAGCAAGTGGCAGCAGGGCTAGCCAGGCTAAACAACGAACGGCACAGACTTTCTCATCTCCAGGTCTTTGCCCAGGCAGTGCGCCCTTCCGGGATGCCCTCTGCCCATTCCTCTGCCTGCTAAAATCCCATCCAGCCTGTGGTGCCCCTTTACAGGACCATCTCCCCACAAAGACTCTCCCGCTCCCTCATTCACACACAAGTGCTCCTGGCCTCATCTCCGTTCCTCTTTCTGAGCCGCCTAAGCTGGGAGGAATGCCGTTACCTAAGTACTGACGTCCCCTCTTGACTCTGAACTTGAGCTTGTCTCACTGAGCTCTGCACCCTCAGGGCCTGGCCTGGCTCTGTACTTAACAAAACTCCACTCTCCTGTCCTCAGGAGGGACAGCTTGGACAGGGACAGATGTGAATAAACCGGAGAGAGGGTGGAGGGCACGCGTGGGTGGGGAAGATGCGGTCACCCATCCCCAATCCCCACTCCCTCCCTGCACTGTGTGACCTCACAGTGCCCTCCAGCAGAGTTTGGTGGGGGTCTACACTCTCATCCTGCCGACTCGGAGCCTGGCCTTGTGGTCTGCTTTGGCAGATGGAACAGCAGCTGAGACACATGAGCAGCCGTCCGAAACTGACTCACAGCCTGGAGCCAAGTGCAGCGGAGCTCCGTGGGAGCCCAGCCATCCCCAACCAAGACAGCCAACCGCAGCCAGACCACAGGCCCGGGAGTGAGAGCAACACACGTGTGTTGCTGTGAGCCGCTGAGCCTGGGGGGCTGTTTGTTACAGAGCACTGTTACAGCAATGGCGGACCTGTGCAGTGGAGATGTGTGTGGTGCAGGAGCAGGGAGTACCCCCAACTGGATGGGCAGAAGTAATCTGAATGAAATGGCTGGGTGGTAAAATTCACCAGCACATCCACAAGACAGAGCTTACCCTCTGCACCCACAGCCGGGGTAAGTGGGCTGGCAGTGCACGGTACCGAACCCAGAGGCAGGGCGCTGGGGGCATCCAGAGGAATGCTCAAGGCAGCATGCACAGCAGAGGCTTGGCACTAAAGGCTGGGCATGTTTGTTGGAGTGGCCGGCAGACACCATGGGGTTTTTACGTGTCTGCACTAACATATAGAACGCCGCATCATTTTGCCAATTGGTGTATTTTTACAGAGCGTTGTTCCTTTCCATAGCGCTGACCAGTTAAATGCGTAAGACAGTGTTTGCAAGCATGGCGCACCGAGCCTGGCTTTCTGTCAAGTGTCTGATAAACGGGGCCACTGTTGTGATTGAAGGAACGTGGCCTTGGTTTTCAGGCCTTTGTTACAACACTTGCAGGACTCTGTCCCGGGTCCTTGCGTCTTGGTTGTGGAGGTGGGAAAATGACCACCACCACCTCTGACTCTCCCAGCCTTCCTGGGCACTCGCAGAGGCTGCACCCGGTCAGATGGAGAGCAGAGGCTCTCCTTCCAGCCTCGTGGGTCTATGGACAGCTCTCGGGAATAGGCCCGCCTCAGAGGCGTCTGGGGGAAGAGACTGGGTGTGCACACGCATTCATAAACAGGAAGCCAATCAGCCACAACAGAGCAGACGCTCCCAAGACCAAGACCAGCACCTGAAGGTGGTGGTTACGGTGATTTACAGCCAAACTTGCCTCGGCTCTGCCCTCAGGAGGCTCTACCCATTGTGCAGAAGTGATCAAGCACCATGGACCAAAATCCATCCGCCTGTGGTGTCGGCCAGGACTGCGTGGGGCAGAGGCAGCACCAGAAATGGGGGTGCAGAGGCTGCTTCTGTGGGCATCATGGCCACTGTCCTAGGCAGACAGGGTTGGGATGAGTTGGAGCTAGGGCAGAGGTGCCCACATAACTCTTGCAGGTCACCTGACTCTGTGTGTGTGTGTGCACATGTATGAATTCAACAAGCATTGTTGCACACCTACTGTGTGCCAGGTCCCACGCTGGGAAGTATTGGCCTTTGAGATGCACAGGCTAATCAGAAGACGACATTATCATGATGTATACAGCGCAGGGGCGGCCACATCCCTCATCCCTGTCCCGCTTCCCACTGTGATCTGTCCATCCTCCCACAGCCCAGTAAGGAAGGAAGCATCGTAGCCATTGTATCCACAAGCAGACTGAGGTTAGAGGAGCCCAGCATTCTGCCAAGATTCATGTGGCTGGGGAGCGTGCAGCAGGAGCCCAGGTAGGAATTTCAACCCCAATGACAGCAGTGATTCAATTTCTGGTCCTAGTGACACAGGCCACATATAAGGATTGGATGTTAAACCAAAGCTGGGAGTCGGGGGGGTTTCCTGGGGCCGGTTCATGAGGTGGCTCCTGAGCAGGGTTCCTTGAAGACACAGGGAAGAGAAGGTCAAGGAAACCAGCTCCTGGGACACGACCAGAGTGGACGGCGACGGAGACAGAGTGGACGGCGAAGGGGGTGGGGTGGACACCTGGCCCTGGGCAGCCTCAGGGTCCTGGGTAGCATTTGCAGGAGCTGTGTGCTCCGTTTCAGACCCAGCACTGGCCGCCTGGTGTTTCCTGACCCGCCACAGTGGAAAGCAGCCCAGACGAAGCCTGGCCCTGCCGAGCCGAGCGGCCCTCACACCTGTACTCAGCCAAGCCGGCCTGCTGCAGGAGTTGGCCGCAGCAGATGCCAGCTCGCCCTCAAGCCGAGAAAAATCCATCACGGCTAATCTCACTCCCCCAGTGATTCCTGAGCTGTGTGCCGTGGAAAGGTTGGCCCCAAATCCTCTCTGGCCTCCCCCCGGCACCTGCCTTCCTCTGAGTACTGGGGTGGGAGAAGGCTGCCAGCAGGCCCCTCCACGGAGGCCATCTCCCCGGCGTCCTGCGCGTTTGCTCTAACTGCTTCTCCTGCAGGTGCATACCCTTTCCTAGGATCAGACACAGAAAGCTGTTTAGGCAGAAAGCCAGGTCTGACAGCCCCTCTGAGCACAAGGACAAATGCACTGAGCTCCCAAGGCGACTCCGCTCATTCTACCTCGAGTCCGTCAGGCCTGGCTCGACTCCCAAAGCAGCGCTCACCAAAACGAGTTTCTTTGTGTAAGCCTGGAAGTGTGACACAGAACTGGGGAACTGGAGACCCGCCCAGGGCACTGTCTCCTTGGATTTCTCCCCATCTTCCAAAGAGAATCTTCCCCAGCCAGTGTTCCCGAGAAGAACTGCTGTCCACCCTCCAGAGGGGCAGAAGCCCGGTGCCTTCTGGCCTTGCCCCGCCCAGACCCCGGAGCAGGAAGCGGAGGCCCTTCTCCTCCCAAAGGCACCGGCTCCTTGCAACCCAGGGCAGCAAAACTTCTCCACCTGGTTCCTGCGAACCCATTACCCTGGGGCCAGTGTCTCATTAAGCCAACAGGACTCCAGTGTTTTGATGGAGGAAGAGAATATTCCCGAATGAAAAGGCGAGGCTGTTCCCCACCAGGCTGGGGGCACGGAGAGGGAGCCAGAGAGCGAGGAGAGCTCAATGCCTGTGCCAGGATTCTTAGAACTGAGGGAAGATGCAAGTAACCAAGGAAGCTGTGGCTTCTGCCTCCTCCCAGAGCCTCTTTCCCACCCCCCAGCCCGCATCTCCTTCTCCAAGAGAGCAGGCCCTTCAGGGGCACAAGGAGGCATCGCTTACCTGTGCCTGGACTTCTTGCTGTCCAGTATGCAGAGGGCAAGGCCAGCACCGGGAGAAGCGGCTTCAGGCGTCCCAGGGACCTGCTGCCTCTTTTCCAGGGAGCAGCTCCCAGCCCGCTCTGTGCAGCTCGTCCCAGCTCAGGGCATAGATGTGCATGTGTCTGTGGAGGTGGGGTGCCCTCAGGAGCAGGGGGTCAAATATTCTTGGCTGCCACCTGCTGCCAGCCCATCCCAGGGGCCAGCTGCCTGAGAGGGGGGCCCTCCGGCTGCGCCGCCGTCATCTGTGGGGAGTGGCAGGCGGCAGCTCTGGCTCTCCAGGCTCCTGCCTGCTCCGGGCTTAGGCGAGTGGTTTATTTATAGAGCCTGGCCTTCCCCAGATGCCAGCATCCCAGCTGAGATTTCCAGCGCTCAAACTCGCCCATACCTGCCCTGAGTTGTTGCTCACTGTGACTGTTCGGGAGCAGAAGGACCAAGATACTTAAGCAATATGGTCCTCAGCCTTCTCCCCTGAGAGGCGCAGGGCTGGACCGTGGGTCTCCCAGGCCCTCCTGCTGTGGGCAGTGCCTGACCCAGGAGCCTGGCCTGCGAGTCAGCTTGGGCAAGGCGCTTCCCCACCCTAGGCTGCC
The DNA here is from genome assembly GCF_024542745.1 of Macaca thibetana thibetana. Taxonomy (NCBI): domain Eukaryota; kingdom Metazoa; phylum Chordata; class Mammalia; order Primates; family Cercopithecidae; genus Macaca; species Macaca thibetana. The sequence goes on along the minus strand of NC_065587.1, from coordinate 6,406,135 downwards.
TCAGTTTCCTTTTCTGGAAGATGAAAGAAGACAGATGGTCTGCCTGTCCAGAGCAGGGCTGGGATCAAAGAATGGACTGGAACGAACAATGGCCACCACCGTCCACGCTGTGCTTCTCCCCAGCTGGGCTGAGTCTTCGAGAGGGCACCACTGTCACCTCCAGGGGCCACTCCATAGGAGATGCACACAGCAGGTGCTTGAGAATGAGTGAATAAGGGAGCAGACACATCCCCACATACAGGCTTGCTTCAGGCTCCTAATAACCTGCGAGGGTCCTGGAATACGCCCACTTGGCAGACGGGAAGCCCGAGGTTTAGAAGGGTGAGGTGGCCTTTCCAGGGCCCCCCAACAAAAGGCGGTAGCACCACAGTTTCCATGGGTCATTCTGTTTCCAAACCTCATTCCCTTACCACGTCCTCATCAGGCCTCACGGTCAGATGAGTGTCCCCTGCGACGCTGCCATCTTCCAAACCTGATGCATAGTTCAGGGCTCCCCCACCACCGTGGCTACTGCGATCTCTGCTCCTCGCTCCTGCCCTCTGTGAACGCATCTGCCTTCCCGAGGACGTGCTCTGGTGTGCCGGGACGGCTCCTCCCTGGTTCTGGCTGTTTCTCCCGGGCATTTCCCCCGTGCCTGGGGAGGCCAGGTGCATCTCCTGACCCCGCTGGGCCTCACTCTCGCCTCTCAAACCAGTGATTCCTCCTCCGGGGCGAGTGAGGGGCTTATCTGCCTTCTCACAGGTGAAGGCGCCAGACTCACAGGCGCCCATGTTTGCTCATCCGCTTCGACTCAGCTCACGTGAAAGAAGTTCGCTAATCTTTGTGAGTTTGCTGGGTGTGCTGGAGTTAACAGAGAAGCCCGGTCCTGGTGGGCTCCAGCTTCAGTGTAGGAAGAGCATGGGCCGGGCTGTCCTCCCCAGACATGCAAGCCTGGGTGCGGCTGCTGGACTCTGGGCCTCCCCACTACCCCCTTGGCCGGTGCTCCCCCTGCGCCTGGGAAGCCACCTTCCTCCCTTCCTTCCACTTCTTTGCCTGCCGAGATCCCTCAGGGCCTCCCAAGCCCAGACCCGCCTCCTCTGAGCTCTGGGCTGGTCTCTCAGGGCCCCAGCAGGGCTGGGGACTGGGAATGCCCCCCTTGCTCCTCTCCTGGAGAATAGGAGGCCGGCTGCCTGGATGCTGGGACAGCAGGGACAAAGCTTAGAGGTCTCTCCCCCCATGGAGTCGGATGTGAACCTCCGCAGAGCCTCCCCAGCCTCCGGGGCTACTTGGAAGCAGGGCAGCCTGGGCTCTCACTCCTCACCCAGAACTGTCCATCCCTGGGCAGCTGACCCGGCCCAGCCAGTGGTCCCTGCTAGGACCTGTCCGCAGGAATAGCTGGAGAGGCAGGGGGAGCACATCCATCCAGAGCACCCAGCACCGCCCCATGCCCCGTCTAAGCAGGTCACCCCTCTCCGGTTGTCTCTCACAGTCCCTGATTCCGGAGCACTTGTCCAGGAGAACCGACGTGCTCCAGTGTCCCCGACTTGCTTGACCCGGTCTCTCCCGTCGGGGTGGACACTCCTGGAGCAGGCCCACTGCTTACTCCGGACTCCCAGTGCCCTCTGTTCCTGCTTCCTGGTCACAGGAATGAATCTCCTAAAGAAAGGTTAAGCGAATCATGGCCGTCGCAGGATGCCATGCCGTGCAGCCATCACAAACTGATTTCTGAGCAATGTTTAACATCAGGGGAAAATGTTACACCTTGACGCCAAATGAATAGAGTAGATTACAAACTGTCCATGTAGGATGGTCTCAGTGTTGTTTAAGATCTACGTTAGACTGGGCGTGGTGGTTCACACCTGTAATCCCAGCACTTTAGGAGGCCAAGGCTGGTGGATCACCTGAGGTCAGGGGTTTGAGACCAGCCTGGCCAACATGATGAAACCCCGTCTCTACTAAAAATACAAAAATTAGCCAGGCGTGATGTTGGATGCCTGTAATCCCAAGTTTTTACAAGTTGTTTTATTTACAATGCCAACTTTTAAAAGGTCGTTCAAGTGATCTGGACAAGATACTAGGCAGAAACCCCTTTACAGAAAGAGGGAAAACCCAGGGTGCCCCTTTCTGTAAAGAAGCCACCGTTCGGTTTTATGTAGAGCAAAGAAAAAAGAAACTTTTGATTACACTAGAGGAAACTCAGACATAGGTTTGGAATCTGTACTCAAAACTACACACACAATGAGGACAGTGTCCTGCTGTCATGACCTGCTGCTGCACCTGCCCGTGGTGTGTCTAACATTCGCAGTGACAGAGCAGTACGGCTAGTATTCGGGACCATCCTCACAGTGTTCGTGGCAGATGCATTTCCCTGCTCTCCAGACCGCTGTTCTCTTTGCACACTCAGGCTTCTTCCTCTTTGTTTTTGATACGGAAGGTCTTGTGAATCTCCAGTTTTCCCCTCAATCATGTGGGCGGTAGTCACATGTAACATCAAGCAAACTTTTGAGTCTAAGTAGTTTACAGCCAGAATAAGTTCAAAAAGCTTTTCTTTGGTCAACTTTCAGGGAGATTCTGGGTCCCAACAGAAATGATCTGTTCACTTTTCTTGGTTCTTATCACCCTCAGGAGAAGGGTATTCCTTGGCGTGGGTGCACCCCTGAGTGACCTTTTAAAATATTGCTGCATTAACATTTAGGAGAGGAACTGAGCCATCGTCTCCCTCCTCATTTCTTCCCAAATCTTCCAAAGTAGTTTTTTTGTTTGTTTGTTTGTTTTTTGAGACGGAGTCTCGCACTATTGCCCAGGCTGGAGTGCAATGGCACCATCTTGGCTCACTGCAAGCTCCGCCTCCTGGGTTCACGCCATTCTCCCGCCTCAGCCTTCTGAGTAGCTGGGACTACAGGTGCCCGCCACCACACCCGGCTAATTTTTTGTATTTTTAGTAGAGACGGAGTTTCACTGTGTTAGCCAGGATGGTCTCGATCTCCTGACCTCATGATCCACCCGCCTCAGCCTCCCAAAGTGCTGGGATTTTTTTTGAGATTCCCTCTTAAAAAAAAAAAAAAGTCCATCATGAATATTCTTATTGTGTTTTCCTGTATGTGATGTGACTTATTTTCCAGCTGCTTCTAAAATTTCGTCTTTTTATTTGGTTTTTAGAAGCTTGAATATGATGTGACAAAGCGTGTTTTTTCCTTCTACACATTCTACTTGATTTTACAGTTTCATGAGTGTTTTCCAGTTTACAGGCGTGAGCTACCATATCCGGCCTTTTTTTTTTTTTTTTTTTTTTTTTTTTTTTTTTTTTTTTTTTTTTTTTTTTTTTTTTTGAGATGGAGTCTCATTCTGTCACCCAGGCTGGAGTGCAGTGGTATTATCTTGGCTCGCTGCAAGCTCCACCTCCTGAGTTCAAGTGATACTCCTGCCTCAGCCTCCCGAGTAGCCGGAATTACAGGCACCTGCCCCCACACCCGGCTAATTTTTGTATTTTTAATAAAGACAGGGTTTCACCATGTTGGCCAGGCTGGTCTTGAACTCCTGACCTCAGGCGATCTGCCCACCTCGGCCCCAAAGTGCTGGGATTGCAAGCGTGAGGCACCGCCCCCGGCCTACAACGTGGTCTTGATAGTCACAGATTACTTGACAATTTCCACATCAACTTCAAGTATCGCTCCATCAGAACTCTGTGACTTTCCTGAAGGCACGATGTTTGGTCTTAAGGAGTTGGTGGAGGATGGCAGAGTAGGGCAACGTCAACACAAGAACAAGGCCATTCTCAATGTGTACTTACGTCTTTCCTCTTGTACTTATTTTGGATTTTGTTTGCACTTCTTTTTCCTAGCTTCTTATGGTGGAAATTTTGATGACCAATTTTAAACCTGTCTTCTTTTTAAATATAGGCATGTACGAAAGAAATTTTATTCTAAGTACTGCAGCATCCCCCACATTTTGATAGGTGGTAGTTTTTTTATTCAGTTAGAAATATATTTTAGTTTCCTTTGTCATTTCTTCTTTGACTCTTAGGTTATTCAGAAGTTTGGAAATTATCAATTTCCAAACACATGGCAACTTTCTAGATATCATTTTTGTTATTGATTTCTAACTTAATTCTGTTATGGTCAGAAAGCATACTCATTATTATTTCAATCCTTTGGAATTTATTGAGATTTGTTTTATGGCTCGGAATATGGCCCATCATGGTGAATGTTCCAAGTGCACATTAGGTTATTCAGAAGTTTGGAAATTATCAATTTCCAAACACATGGCAACTTTCTAGATATCATTTTTGTTATTGATTTCTAACTTAATTCTGTTATGGTCAGAAAGCATACTCATTATTATTTCAATCCTTTGGAATTTATTGAGATTTGTTTTATGGCTCGGAATATGGCCCATCATGGTGAATGTTCCAAGTGCACATTAGGTTATTCAGAAGTTTGGAAATTATCAATTTCCAAACACATGGCAACTTTCTAGATATCATTTTTGTTATTGATTTCTAACTTAATTCTGTTATGGTCAGAAAGCATACTCATTATTATTTCAATCCTTTGGAATTTATTGAGATTTGTTTTATGGCTCGGAATATGGCCCATCATGGTGAATGTTCCAAGTGCACTTAAAAAATGTGTTCTTTGCAATTGTTGGATGGGGTGTTATATAAATACCAATTAAATCAAGTTGTTTGAATGTGCTGTTCCAATATCTATAACCTTATGAATATTCTGTTTATTGTACTATCAATTGCTGACAGGAGTATTAAAATTTCTAACTATGATTGTGGATGTATCTGTTGCTCCCCTTTTATCACTTTTTGCTTAGTATATTTTGATGCTCTGTTAAATAATGCATACATATTTAGGTATATTTACTTGTTAAATGAACTCTTTTATCGTTATGAAGTGTCCTCTTTTTTTTGAGACGGAGTCTCACTCTGTCGCCCAGGCTAGAGTGCAGAGGCGCGATCTAGGCTCACTGCAGGCTCCGCCTCCCGGGTTCACGCCATTATGAAGTGTCCTTCTTTATCTCTGGTAATACTTTTTGCTTTCAAGTCTACTGTGTTCTTAATATAGCCACACCAGATTTTTTAAAAATATTGTGTGCATGTTTTATCTTTTCCTGGCCTTTACTTTCAACCTTTTTATTTAAAATGAATCTCTTGTAAAGCGGTATATAATTGGGTCATGCTTTTTTTTAATCCACTTCAACAATCTCTGCTGTTTAATTGAGGCATTTGGTCCATGTATATTTCATGTAATAGTAATATGATTGGGTTTAAGTCTACCACCTTGTTATTTGTTCCTCTGCTTTCTGTTCCCCGGTTGCTCCTTTTTGCTTACTTTTAGGTTGATTAGATATTTTTTAGTGCTCCATTTTATTTCTGCTATTGGCTTCTTAGCAATTCCTGTACTGATTTTATTTTTAAGTGGTTTTTCTGGAGGTAACAATATGCATCCTTAACTTATCAAAGTTTATTTAGAGTCCCTCTTCATGCTTCACACCTGAATTCCACGATTTCTGCTTTTTCTTTTTACTTTACACTTCTCACTTTGCAAATACAAGAGTGTAATTTCACTTACCTGACCCTGAGCAATTGTTTTCATATCATTTATTTTTACGTATGTTATAAGCCCTAACTTACACTTAATTTTGATCATATAGTGATATGGTTTGGCTGTGTCCCCACCCAAATCTCATCTTGAATTGTAGCTCCCATAATTCCCATGTGTTTGGGAGGGACCCTGGTGGGAGATCATTGAATCACGGAGGCAGTTTCCCCCATACTGTTCTCAGGGTAGTGAATAAGTCTCATGAGATCTGATAGTCTCATAAGGGGAAATCCTTTCACTTGGTTCTCATTCTCTCTTGCCTGCCGCCATGTAAGACATGCCTTTCCTCTCCCACCATGACTGTGAGGCCTCCCCAGCCATGTGGAACTGTGAGTCCATTAATCCTCTTTTCCTTTACAAATTACCCACTCTTGGGTATGTCTTTATCAGCAGCATAAAGATGGACTAATACATATAGTAAGATGTCTTTTAAGTAAAGATAAGAAAGAAGAGAGAGCCCCTTATATTTGCCCATTTATTTGCCATTTCTGGTACTCTTCATTCATTCCTCTGTCTCTAAGTTTTGACCCAAAAGACATCCTGCAGCATTTTTTTTAACTGTAGTTTTGCTGTAATTCTCTTCACTTCCATTTATTTAAAGATTTCTTTATTTAACTCTCATTTTTGAAGAATGCTTTTACTGATTATAGAAATCTAGATTGACAGTTTTTTTTATTTCAGAACTTTAAAAATATCATCCCTTTCTTTTTGTTTTTCATTGTTTCTGCTTAAGAAGCCCATCATGGCCGGGCGCAGTGCTCACACCTGTAATCCCAGCACTTTGGGAGGCCGAGGTGGATGGATCACCTGAGGTCAAAAGTTTGAGACCAGTCTGGCCAACATGGGGAGACCCCGTCTCTACTAAAAATACAAAAATTAGCTGGGCATGGTGGCGGGAGCCTGTAATCCCAGCTTCTCCGGAGGCTGAAACAGGAGAATCATTTGAACCCGGGAGGCAGAGGTTGCAGTGAGCTGAAATCGCACCATTGCACTCCAGCCTGGGCAATAGAGCGAGACTCCCTCTCAAAAACAGACAAACAAACAAACAAAAAAGTCCATCATGAATATTCTTATTGTGTTTTCCTGTATGTGATGTGACTTATTTTCTGGCTGCTTTTAAAATTTTATCTTTTTATTTGGTTTTTAGAAGCTTGAATACGATGTGACAAAGCGTGTTTTTTCCTTCTATGCATTCTACTTGATTTTACAGTTTCATGAGTGTTTTTCATCAGTGTTGACAAACTTTCACCCATTACTTCTTCAAAGATTTCTCTTCCCTAATCTAAGTCTTCATGACTCTCATGACTAATTTTTCAGACTGTTTGGTATTGTCCCTGAAGTCTCTGTTAATTTTTTGAAATAAATTTTAGACAGTTTTAGATTTACAGAATTATTCCAAAGAGAGTACAGAGAGTTCCCATCGTGCTCATATCCACTTTCCCCTGTTATTAATATCTTAGTATGGGACATTTGTCATAATTAATGAACACTGATGCATTATTATTAACTAAAGTTCATACTTCATTCAGATATCCTGAAGTCATTTTTCTCTTCCAGGATGGCATCCAAGACACCATGTTATAATTAGCAGCCATATCTCCTTAGGCTCCTCTTGGTCATGACAGTTTCTCAGAGTTACTTTGTATTTGATGAATTGCCGGGTTTTGTGTGTTTTTTGTTTTTTGTTTTTTTTGTTTTTTTTGTTTTTTGTTTGTTTGTTTGTTTTGAGACAGAGTCTCACTCTGTCACCCAGGCTGGAGTGCACTGGTGCAATCTTGGCTCACTGCAACCTCCGCCTCCCAGGTTCAAGTGATTCTCGTGCCTCAGCCTCCCGAGTCACTGGGACTACAGGCATGCACCACCATGCCCAGCTAATTTTTTTGTATTTTTAGTAAAGACAGAGTTTCGCCATGTTGGACAGGCTGGTCTGAAACTCCTGACCTCATGATCCGCCCGCCTCGGCCTCCCAAAGTGCTAGAATTATAGGCGTGAGCCACCGTGCCCGGCCACTTGCCGATTTTAAGGGTCGCTGCTCAGGTGTTTTGTATTCTTTAATTGGGATTTTCAAAAGGGTTTTTCTCAGGATTAGGGTGGGGTTTAGGGTTTTAAGGAAGAAGGCCACAAAGGTGAAATGCTGTTCTCATTATATCATATCAAGGGGACATCCTTCCGACATGGCATATCACTGTTGAGGCTGAGACGATCCCCGACCAAGGTGGTGATGGTCAGGTTTCTCCCTGTAAACTTACTCTTTCCCCTCGTTTCCATACTATACTCTGGAAGAAAGCTGCTATGTACCTCCGCACTTCAAGAGTAGGGAGTTACGTCCCACTTCCTTAAGTATGGAGTATCTACATAAAGTATTTGAAAATCTTCTGCATGGGAGACTTAAGTTTTCTCTCCATTTCTTTACTTATTCAATCATTTATTGATATTAAGTAGTATTACTTTTGCACCAACCAAATGTAAGTATTAGTATTTGTATCAGTATGGACTCAGGTATATTTATTTTATACTTGCTTATAATCACATAGCCAATGCGGCTTCATTTATTTTGGTGCCCAAATTATTCCATCTTTGCCAACTCCTCCAGTAGGCCTCTGTGTCTCTTTAGCATTTTCTTACTTTCTGGCACTAGGAGATGCTCCTGGCTTATTTTGTGTATTCCCTACCCCAGTCCTAGAATCAGCATTTCTCCAAGGAGTCCTGGTTTCTTTGAGAAGGATATTAGGAACTCAGACTTACGTATTCAGTGTGCCCATTTCTACTGGGGTATTATCACCTCCAGGCCCTCTCAGCTGACAGGGGTTGGTGATGAATTTTTAAATACAACACCTTGCTCTGGCAAGAATACGGAGCAACAGGTGTTCACATTCCTTGCCGGTGGGAATGCAAAATGGCATAGCCACTTGGGAAGACAGTTTGGCAGTTTCTTACAAAGCCAAACACAAGCTTACCATACCATCCAGCAATTGCCCTCCTGGGCATACTCAAGGGATTTGAAATGCCAAAGCAAAAACCTGCATGCAACAATTTATAGCAGCATTATTGATAATTGTCAAAAACATGAAACAATAGGCAAATGGCTAAACTGCGGCACATCCTTACAATGGAATATTATTCAGCAATAGAAAGAAATGAATTATCAAGTTATAAAAAGACATGGGTGAATGTCTTTGACATGAACAGAGCAAAGAGATATATTTGTATATACTGACCTATGTATATACATATAGCTGTAGGCAGCATCTGTATTTATTTTAACCTAAATGTGAGTTCACGCTGATGAGTACAACTCTCATTTCCACATGAATCACTGTAGCTCCCTCCCTTTCCTTGCCTGTAATCTGACACCCTGACAGTAAGAAACTGGTCTCCCACTACCCACCATCCATCCACCACATTGTTCGTTTCCAATTTACTTGCATCATGGTTTCAGAATTCTTCCTAATGTTCCTGTGAGAAATGACTTTATCAACTAGAGCACAGTGCTTATGTACAGTTTCTTGTGCCTTTAGTCTTATAGACTCCACTCATCTCCAAAGTTACTTACATCTGCACCTTCTCCCAGTCCCCTTCAGTGAGGTCACTTCATACATTTGTAATGCAGTTAGATTCTTTTGGCACATTCTGTATTCCATTCTGGGATTCTACCACCTCTTATGTAGATTTTTAACATTTGCATACACTAAGGTTTACTCTTTGTGTGTAAAGTTTGATGCATTCTGACAAATGCTTAGTATCTTATGTTCCCCATGAAGATCTCATACAGAATAGTTTTACCATCTAAAGAATTACCCTTTTCTTCACCTATTCAACCCCCTCATCTACATCTCAAACCCCTGGCAACCATGATCTAGTTAAGATTTCTATAGTTTTGCCTTTTTTTGGTCATATAATTGGAATTATATAATAGGAAAACCTTTTCAGACTTGCTTCTTTTACTCAGCAATATGCATTTAAGATTCATCCATGTCTTTTTATAACTTGATAACTCATTTCTTTTTATTGCTGAATAATATTCCATTGTAGGGATGTGCCACAGTTTAGTCATTCACCAATTGTTTCATGTTTTTTTTTGACAATTATGAATAATCCTGCTATAAATAGTTGCTTGCAGATTTTTGCATTGGCATAAGTTTTCAAATCCCTTGAGTGTACCTAGAAAGGCAATTGCTTGATAGTATGGTAAGCTTGTGTTTGGCTTCGTAATAAACTGTCAAATTGTCTTGCAAAGTGGCTGTACCATTTTGCATTCCCAGCAATGAATGCAAATCCCACATTCACCAGCAATGAATGTGAACACCTGTTGCTCTGCATTCTTGCCAGAGCAAGGTGTTGTATTTAAAACTTCATCATCAACCCCAAGATTATGTATATTTTATTCTATGTTTTCTTCAAGAAGTTTTGTAGTTTTCTGTTTTCCAAGTAGATCTATGATATAGTTTGAGTTAATTATTATCCAAAGTCTAAGGTCTGTGTCTAAGTTCTTTTTTCAACACGGGCATATTACACATGCAATATGCATATGGTGTGTATTACTCTTATGCTGTTGTTGAAAAGACCGCCCTTTATCTACCCTATTCATTTTTCTTCATGTTTTTTTTTTTCTCTGTTCTGAAGTTTCAATAATTTTTATTGATCTTCTCATGGTCCCTATCTTTTTTGTTTCTGACATCTCTAATATATTGTGAAGCCCATTGAGTGAATTTTTCATCAAAATTTTTGTACTTTTTAGTTCTAGAATTTGCATTTTTAATAGTTTTTATTCTTCTGTTGAGATTTCCTACTTGTTCATTCATTAATACAATATCCTTTAGTTTCTCAAAGACTTTTTTCTTTAATTCTTTGGACATATTTATAATGCTTATTTTAGAGTCTTTGTCTACTGAGCACAATATCAGAGCCATCTCAAGTTTAGTTTCTATTGACTGCTTTTTTCCTTGACTGTCAATCACGTTTCTGTTTCTTTTTGTTCCAAGTGATTTTTTTTTTTTAATTGAGTGGTTGGCATTGTGTATAATCTATTGTAGAGATCCTGGATTTTGCTACCTTCCTCTAAAAAGTGTATCTCATTTTATCAGACAGTTAAGTTACTAGCTGACCACTTCGAACTTATATAGGTTTGGTTTCACACTTTGTGTGGACGGTAGAAAGACTATGTGTTTCCTTGGCCCCTTTGATTTGGCAGGAATTCTCTCTGAACTCTGTTTTCCCTGCAGATCTTTTCAGGGCTTGGTTTTAGGTTTTTTGGGGGGAAGTTTAGTATAAATAAGTATACTAGGGTGTTGTCCCTACTCCTAAGGCATAGCCTGTTTTTCTCACAGTAGGAGACCATTTATTATGATGCTGGTTTGCTATACTACTTATGATTCTTTTTTATTTCCATAGGTTATTGGGGAACAGGTGGTGTTTGGTGACATGAGTAAGTTCTTTAGTGGGGATTTGTGAGATTTTGCATCACCTGAGCTGTATACACTGCACCCAATTTGTAGTCTTTTATCCCTCACCCCCTTCCCATCCTTTCCCCACTGAGTCCCCAAAGTCCACCGTGTCATTCTTAGGCATAACCTTTTAAGGATCTCAGTGGATGCCAGGAGTGTTATCAAAGTGTTAAGATTTCTCTACCCTGGCAAGGCTAGAATTTCAATATTCACCAGGAGCATTCTCCCCCTAGCTCAGCTCAAACCTCTGGCAGTTCCGTTTTGCTTTCAATCCCATAGTGTCTGCTCTCTGAAAGTCTTGGTCTTCTTAGTCTCCGAGCATGTACAGCTCCTACCTCAACGATGAACTCAACAGCAGACCCCCACATTGACTCCTAGGGTTCCCTGTCAACACAGTTTCCACCTATCTGATTGCCTGACTCTACTGATCCCAGTCACCCCCAATGGTTGTCTTGTCAGCTCACCATGGCCACTGAGCTCTGTTTGGACTCCAGGTCTCTGTGCTGTGGTCAGAAAAATCTGCCTTGGACAGGAGCTGGTGGTTGATTGCAGGCGCCTCTGCAGGCTTTCCTTCTCTCAGGGATCGCAGTCTTGCACTGCCTGTTGCCCACTTCTTCCAAGGAGCTGCCTCGTGCACTTAATTTAATTGCATAGTTTTTGTTTTGTTTTGTTTTGTTTCTGAGACAGAGTCTCACTCTGTCCTCCAGGCTGAAGTGCAATGGCACGATCTCGGCTCACTGCAACCTCTGCCTCCCAGGTTTAAGCGATTCTCCTGCCTCAGCCTCTCCAGTAACTGGGACCACAGATGTGCACCACCACGCCCAGCTAGTTTTTGCATTTTTTAAAGTAGAGATGGGGTTTCGCCATATTGGCCAGGCTGGTCTAGAACTCCTGACCTGAGGTGATCCACCCGCCTCGGCCTCCCAAAGTGCTGGGATTATAGGCATGAGCCACTGCACCCAGCCTTAATTGCATAGTTTTTGACTTACAGAAGGGCCGTTACTCTGCCTTGGCCAAATGTAGAAGTCCCAAGTGGCTTCATTTCTCACCCTGAACCATTCTCTGCCCTCTGGAATGTGCAGGAACGCTCACATTCCTCCTTCAGTCTTCAAGGCTCTGCATAATCCAGCCCCTGCTTATCTCTCAGACTTTGCTTTTCACTCCCCACTTTCATTCACTTCCAGCCACAAAGTGGCTTTTTTCTCTCGCATGCATTAAGCTCTTTCCCGCCTCTGAGACTTGGCACTTTTTCCCTCCGGCAGAGCGTTCCGCCCCCGGGTCTCTGCCTGGCTGTTTCCTGCCAGCTATTGGGGTCTCCGCTCCACATCCCCCGCTTCTCAGAGTGTCTCTCCGACAGCCTCATAACCGAGCCCACGGTCCTCACCGGCTCTCCCATCACCAGTTTTCTTTCCAATGCTCGTGGCTGTCTCATGTGACCTTGCCTGTAAGCAGGTTGATTTGTTTACTCTTAGTCTCCCCAAACAGAATGTCCTTCCTGTGAGGCAGAGTCAGGCCTCTCTTCTCCCCTGCAGCGTTCCCAGGCCTGGTGCAGGACCTGGCACACACGGGCCTCCACGTGGCCCCTCCTACCCCCTTGCACTCTGCTGGGCACCTGTAGGTACTTGGTCACCATCTCCTTCCTGGAGAGTCATTTTCCTTGAATGGGCAGGTGGGGTTCCCTCCTGCACCCCTCGGCTACCTGTTGTGCGGCCCCCTTCCCTCAGCCTTCCCCTCCCTTCACGTTCTTGCTTTTTGTCCCTCCAGATGGAGCTAAACAACACTTTGCTGACTGGGCTGTGTCTATCAGAAGGCTTACTCCTGCTCCCACCCGCGGGCCCGGGACGGAGGAAACACAGCAGGAGGCTCAGCAGTCAGGCCTGAAAGCTGGGAAGACAGAGAGCAGGAAGCAGGGGCCAGGGAGGGTGTGGAACAGGGAGGGGTGTGGACAACCGATGGGAACAAGGCCGTGAGGTTGAAGCCAACACAGGCACTAAGGAGGGCCTCAGGCACTTTGGATGGCCCGCCCTTCTCACCTACTCTCAGTGTCTGGGCTCAGCTGGAGGACTGGGCTTCACAGATGCCAAGGGCATGGGCTGGATTCTCTGGAGGCCGCTCATCTTCCCTTGGGTTTGTTGAGGGGATTCAAGTGGGCCCCCTGGTGACAAGAGAGTCCGGGCATGGGTGGGGAGCAGGCAGGGCTGGCACCAGTGGGCAGTGGGCAGCCCCTCATGCATCCAGCACCCATCCGCGCTTGGCTGCATGGAGAAATCACTGGGGAGATTTAAAAAACGCGGGTGCCGGCGTCCGTCCCCACCCCTGACCAAGTACATGATATCACTGGGGCGGCCTGGCAGCCGTAATTTGAAGAGCAGCCCAGGTGATTCTCAGGTCCTCCCAGGGTTGCAAACCTGCCCAGAAGCTTTAGCAGGAGCACTTGCAGCCTCCTCTGCTCTGCAGCCTGGGACCCTCTCCCCTGGGCTAGCAGGTACCTGGGTCCCCAGAGATGGCATGATTTGTGGCTGGTGGAGCTGTTCCTCTTCGCAGGCTTAATTAACTGTAAACTCCAAAGCAAGAGAGACGGCGTTCTTCTGACTGACAATTCTGCCTGTAATTGATATTTGTTTTCCTCTCTTCCCAGAGGCAGGAAATAGAAATCTCACTTGCTATTAAGCTTGACCTTAGTCTAAGACCCTTCAGATCCAGGGGAAGACCCCGGGGACGTGGGCGGGGCCTCTCCCCATCTTTCTGCTCTGCCGTGCTCCTTCCAAGAGAGGGAGGGAAGCTCTGTGGACTCAGGTACCCTGGACTGGCTGACGGAACCCTGGGAAGTCTGCCCATCCTAAAAATATACCAGCTCTTCCTTAAGATGAAAATATGTGTCCCAAAAGCCAATCTCTAGAATGTTCTAGAGAGCCAGTTGCTTCTGCAATGACCACCCCCAGGGCCGTTGTCTGGGAGGAGTGTGAGTTGGTGATGGCACAGATGGCACGGGAGCAGTGGATGCCTGTCGGTTCTGGGTTCAAATGCTGCCTCTGTTTCAGGAGGTCACATTGCTCTCCAAGCCTCACTCCCCTTGTTAGGTGGTGATGGTGATGGTGTGATGATAACAGTGATCCCCATCTCGTGGGGGCAGAGAAGGATTACAGGAGAAAAGGGGTACCCAAGTGCTTCCCACACAGCTGAACAAATGCTGATGGCCACGGTGACCAGGACAATTGCAGTGGCCACTTACAGGCGACTTGGAGCTGGCCAGCCATCGTAGCTGAGCAGGCTGCTCACCCAGGGATGAGGAGGGGGTCCCACTCCCCGGGAGGAGACATTGCTGGGTATGAGTCAAGCTCCTCACCACGCTGCCGCACCCTCACACCCACACCATTCTCCTTATTTGCAGGCAGGAACTTTAGGCTAATTATGGAAGTGAGACAATGACCGTCTGGCCTGTTACGCACAGTGTAGGCTGTGGGAAATGCGCAGGCACCTGCCAGGTGTCTCTCCTCCCCAAGGGTTCCAGGAGCTCCAGCTGCCATCATCCCTGGGAGGGCTTCAGGCACTTTGGACAGCCCGCCCTCCTCACCTCCTCTCAGTGTGGAAGACTGGGCTTCCCAGAGGCCAAGGGCACGGGCTGGCTTCCCTGGAGGCTGCTTGCCCTCCCTTGAGTTTGTTGTGGGGGTCTTGGGTTACCCTTTTTTAAGAGGGCCTAGCTCCTCCCTAGCCTAGCCCAGAAAACTCTGCCCTCCTCACTCCTCTCCTGGCGAATGTCTCCGGGGACACTGTCAGAAGCTTTCCCACTGGGTCCCAACTGAGCCTCGGAATCCTTCTCAACACAGCCCCAGGCAGCCTCTGTCGATGAATGAAGGCTGGTGTTTGAAATGGAAGCCATTTGCCAGTTCTGCCTTAAACCTCACAACTCTGAAAGCATCCCAGGGAAATGTTACTCACGGTGTGAAGCAGCCTGCAGCTGTCCACAGGGGATCCCCTGGCGAAGGATGGAGGAGACTCTCCGGAGAAGGCTGGAGCTGGAGTGGAGGCAGAAGGGAGTGGTGAGGAGGAAGGGCAATGGCATTTTCTTCCCCGAGACACCCGCGGGCTGCCTGGGCTCCTAACTCGCCTCTCTGCCCCCTCCCGCCTTCTTCAATCCCCCACTTCCCTGCCCCAGAGTTGTGGGACCCTTTGAGGGAGGAGGCACAGCAGAGGCTGAAGGCCTGCATCAGTCCCAGCTCTGCCACCTGAGCTGCTGGGCTTAGCTTCTTGTTTAGCTTCTCTGTGCCTCTGTGCCTTAGTTTTCTAATCTGTACAATGGGAATAACATTTCCTGCCTCCAACGACCATTGTGAAGCATAAATTTACTAAGATGCTATTGAATGGGTTATAGGAATCTTTATTATTTATTTATTTATTTATTTATTTATTTTGAGATAGTCTTGTTCTGTCACCAGGCTGGAGTGCAGTGACGTGATCTCTTCTCACTGCAACCTCTGCCTCCCAGGTTCAAGGGATTCTCCTGCCTCAGCCTCCCAAGTGAGTAGCTTGGACTACAGGCACGAGCCATCACGCCCAGCTGATTTTTGTATTTTTAATAGAGACAGAGTTTCCCCATGTTGGCCAGGATGGTTTCGATCTCTTGACCTCGTGATCCACCCGCCTTGGCCTCCCAAAGTGCTGGGATTACAGGCATGAGCCACCGCGCCCAGCCAGGACTCATCTTTTAACAATTCTGAAGCCAGAGAGCGCCTGACAATCAATGGCATGTTGCAGTTTAATTGGCAGCATTTGTTGTTCTCTCTGGTGCTATGCAAAAATACAGGCATCTCCCCATTGATGACACCGCCAGTGGGTTGAGACACAGCAGGTAAAGCCTTAGAGCCAGGCCTGGCACATGGTAAGCACCGATAGTGCTAGTGGTTCAGATTTCTATCATCCAGATCTTGTTCTGTTGCTCCCCACCCCCACCCCAGGCCAATGATGCAAATGAGAATCACTAAAAATAGGCCAGGAGTGGTGGCTCACGCCTGTAATCCCAGCACTTTGGGAGGCCAAGGCGGGTGGATTACCTGAGGTCAGGTGTTCAAAACCAGCCTGACCAACGTAGTGAAATACCGTCTCTACTAAAAATACAAAAAAAAAAAAAAAAAATTAGCCGGGCATGGTGGCATGTGCTTTAAGTCCCAGCTACTCGGGAGCCTGAAGCAGGAGGACAGCTTGAACCCGGGAGGCGGAGGTTGCAGTGAGCCGAGATCTCGCCACTGCACTCCAGCCTGGGCAACAAGAGCTAAACTCTGTCTCAAAAAATAAAAATAAATCACTGAAATCAGAAGCCCCTGTTCTGGGGCATCGCAAGAGTGTGCTCAAGGGGAGAGCATGGGGATTTGAGTTCCGGCAGGTGGTGAGGGTCCTCCGGCCATGGTGCTCCCCAAGCCCTGCCACCCCCGGCCACCCTGGTCAGTTCTGTGTCTGTCTCTCCACCTTCCCCCACCACACACCTATGGTGCTTCCTGACATGGGACCATGCTCTATGTTCTCATCATTTTTCTTATAACAATAACATTTTTGTGCAAGATGATTTTTATGGTTGGCATAATATCCTGTCACATAAACGGTCTATGCTTTTCTTAACAGGCACCCATAGCTGGTGGTTGAGGTTGAGGTATCATACAGAAGTACCTGGTCCCTATGACTCTGCACACATCGCCCATGATTCTTCAGGATAAAACCCTGAAGGGGAATTGCCGGAGAGAAATCATGGATTTTCAAAGCCTATCTTTGGTCCTCATTATTGATTTACAATCTAGGAATCATGATCCCCACTGATTAGAAGCTCAGCTAAGCTACTTCTATTCCACCACCTGGAAATGACTCTTAGCCGCTGTGGCTTTGGCTTGCACCACCTGGCTCCAGGTCTCCCAGAGGCCTGAGAAACCTTGGTGAAACCTGAAAAGTTCCCTTTGGCCTGGCTTATCTGGGGCTCTGCACTTACGCACAGTAAGAAGGATGGAGCCTTGGGAGCTTCCCCTTCTGCTGCCGGCAAAGCCGGTTTCCCCCAAGCTGGATTTGTATGTATTTATTCTGGTCCGTTAGCAATGGCCAGTCTGGGCATCTGCATCTGGGGAAGCACCTTTGCAGCCCTAACTGTGCCTCCAATTTTCTCCAGAGTTTTCTCTCCCAGCCGGAGTAGCTGACCCGCCGGTCAGCAGGCTGTGAATTCATTATGCACAGGCACCGCAGCCTCTGTCAAAGAACGCAGAAAAGCAATTTTAGAAAAGAAATCCTGGTTTCTCGCTTGGTGGCTTTCATTGTGGGAGAAAGTGACAATTACGAATGACATTAGAGCTGTGCTGGAGCACTGGGCCGGGAGAGGAGGGGACTGGTCTCGGCTCTCCAAGCAGGCGCTGGCTCTCTGGGTGCCAAACCTGGGTTCACTTCTCTCCCCAGTCCTACCCCCACAGGGAAGACGGTCCCGCTCCACGCGCCGCTCAGGACCCAAGGGCCGAATGATCCCAGTGTGTGCGGGCCTCATTGGATCCCAGGAGGCCAGAAAAGCCCTAAGGGGCATCCAGAAATCCTTCCACTAGAACTGGGAACTTAGGAGGCCCCAAAAGAGGAGGGACCTGCCTGAGTTCACACAGCAAGGCAGGTGAGGGCCTGGGGCTGGGACCTTCCTCTCAGGGGGTAGGCTCTGTCCCCTTCACCAACTGTCCCTTAATCCCCGAGGTTTGGAGGAGGGACAGCATGTCAGGTCAGGTTCCCCAGGAACCGAGATGGGAATTTGGAGCAACAGGCCATGGTAAGGAGGGGGCTCTTGGAGTCTGTTGTAGGTTGAGTGGTGAGCCCCAGAAAGATCTATCCAGGCCGGGCGCAGTGGCTCACGCCTGTAATCCCAACACTTTGGGAGGCCGAGGTGGGTGGATTGCCTGAGGTCAGGAGTTCAAGACCAGCCTGGTCAACGTGGCAAAACCCTGTCTCTACTAAAAATATAAAAACTAGCTGGGCATAGTGGCACATGCCTGCAA
Organism: Macaca thibetana thibetana; assembly: GCF_024542745.1. Classification (NCBI taxonomy): domain Eukaryota; kingdom Metazoa; phylum Chordata; class Mammalia; order Primates; family Cercopithecidae; genus Macaca; species Macaca thibetana. Next base: position 6,388,096 of record NC_065587.1, on the reverse strand, counting down.
CCCAGCTACTCAGGAGGCTGAGGCAGGAGAATCGCTTGAACCCGGAAGGTGGAAATTGCAGTGAGCCGAGATTGCACCATTGCACTCCAGCCTGGGCAACAAGAGTGAAACTCCGTCTCAAAAAAAAAAAAAAAAAGTCTATCCATATTCTAACCCCTGGAACTGGTGAATGGGAAAAGGGGTCTTTGCAGATGTAATTGAAGTAAGACTCTTAAGTGTCCTTATAAGGGTCAGAAAGGGGAAGACAGAGAGCAGACGCCCACGTGACAATGACAGAGACTGGAGGGATGTGCCCACAAGCCAAGGAGCCAGCAGCAGCTGGAAGAGGCAGGAAGGATCCTCCCCTAGAGCCTCGGGCAGGAGCAAGTCCCTGCTGACACCTCGATTTCAGACTTTGGCCTCCAGAACTGGGAGAGAAGAAAGTCTGTTGTTTATGCTGCCCTGTCTGTGATATTTTGTGGCAGCAGGCCCTGGAAGCTGATGCCATGCCTCTGCAGGAGAATGAGGAGGAGGGGGATTGGACGGAGGGAAAAGCTGGCCTCCACAGGTCCTGCAGGAGTTCTGGGGCTGGGGTACCCCTGCAGAGGCATCCCAAACAGAGGCCGGGGGCTGGGCCTTTGTCCCTCTACATCAGCAGTCGAAGGTCAGTCCCTGGGTGGTTTGCTGCGAGCAGTGAGACCTTGAGAGGCAGCTGCCTGTGTCGTGGTGGGTGTCATTGTGGGTGCCCAGGGGGCAAGGGGCTCAGTAGCCCCAGGACCATCTGAGCATCGGGGAGCCATTCGAGTTTGCATGATAGAGAAGCAGACAACATTGTCCGCATAAAAGTGGAAAGCTCCTATATGGCAAAGGAATGAAAACAAAGCAAAAAGACATATGTCAGAGGAGGAGAAAGCATTTTCCACATGCATAACAAAGGCTTAATAGCCTCCTTTAGTGGAGCGTGTGCTAGAAGACAGTAAGAAAAACAGAAACACCACAGTAGAAAAATGGGTAAAATATTGAAGGAGAAAAAATAAAGAAAACATGTTCAACTTCACCAGCATTCAGAGAACCGTAAATTAAGGAAACACATTACTTCTCACCCATCAGAGTGCCTGCCGTTAGAGTGATGGTGTTCGCTGTCGGGGGATCTGGTACTGTCTGTGTTACTCGGATGGTGGATAAATGGGTTCTGCTTTGTGGAGGGCCAGCACTATCAAGAGGGTAAATGCACATACCCTTTCAAATGAGAAGGGCCACTGTTAGAGACTCTTCCGTGAATTACTCAACAGGCACACAAAGATAAATGTGCACTTGGTTTATAGCGTTATTCTGTTTTGTTTTGTTTTTTATTATTGAGATGGAGTCTTGCTGTCGCCCAGGCTCGAGAGCAATGGTGCGATCTCAGCTCACTGCAACCTCTGCCACCAGGGTTCAAGTGATTCTCGTGCTTCAGCCTCCCAAGTAGCTGGGACTACAGGGGTGTGCCACCACGCCCACCTGATTTTTGTAGCGGAAGTCACAGCATCATCTTGGATGGCTCCTTCCCTCTCCAACACATTCATGACTGGGTTGGCGGGGAGTAGGGGGCGGGAGGTGGGGTGAGTCCCACTCCCTGCCCGGCCTCACAGGCCCTTGCTTGCTCAGACCGCAATGGCCTCTGCAACACCCTCTCCTGCCCCTTGCAGCCAGCCAAGCTTCAGCCACCTGGCCTCCACTCCTGAGCCCTGAGCCAGGGTCCCGCTGCCCATGGAGGACGAAAGTGTCCTCCTCAGAAGACTGCTGGCTTCCCGAAGGCCGGCTCCATGAAAAAGATGTATTGATTGAGTCCATGAGAAAAAGAGAAACAGCTGGTGAAAAACAGCCAGACGGCTTGAACCATGCCCCTCACAGAAGGGCTGATCTAAGAGGCCGGTGATAGTGTCCAACTCCGACACTCATAAGGGGGACAGAAGGGCTGATCTAAGAGGCCGGTGATAGTGTCCAACTCCGACACTCATAAGGGGGACAGAAGGGCTGGTCTAAGAGGCCGGTGATAGTGTCCAACTCCAACACTCATAAGGGGGACAGAAGGGCTGATCTAAGAGGCCGGTGATAGTGTCCAACTCCGACACTCATAAGGGGGACAGAAGGGCTGATCTAAGAGGCTGGTGATAGTATCCAACTCCAACACTCATAAGGGGGACAGAAGGGCTGATCTAAGAGGCCGGTGATAGTGTCCAACTCCGATACTCATAAGGGGGACAGAAGGGCTGATCTAAGAGGCTGGTGATAGTGTCCAACTCCGACATTCATAGGGGGAGAAAGCCAGATGTGCCCCCACCAGCCCACCAGGAGGGTTAAAATCCTCTCCGGGCCGGGGATTCTCCATCCTCAGCCTACTTGTGCCAGACTGCTGATACCACGTGTCCTCTACCACCCTGAGTATCTGCATCTTCTTATTCACGAACTGTTCAAAGTCGGGTCCCAAGTTCCTTACCTGGGACCATTCAAATTTCGGGTGAAACGTAGCAAGTGAAAGGCCTGTGGTGCATGCGGAACTGGCTGTCCGTGCCACCCACAGCAAATGAGGAGCCACCTGCCCCAGGTCCCAGGCTGCCTGCCACATCCTAGTGGCCCAGGAGGTGGCCTTGTCAGCCCAGTGTCCCTGTGGCCTCCTGGGGGCTGGTCCGGGAGCCCCTAAGCTTCTGCTGGCTCCTAGAGCAGGAAGGAGAATTGCTCATTGCGGCAGAAGGCTCCCTGTTGAATTAGGGAAATATCTAAGAATTCTATCCTGCCACCCCAGAACCGGGGAAACATGAAAACCAAGGTTTCAAATCTCTTCAGCAGACTCTATCTGTGCAGACCACAGTATACTCACAAGTAGGAAATTTGAATAAATACTTTTCTCATTTGAAAATCTTCAAGCTTGGGTTCAAGCCTGCATGACGCTGGTGTGAGCCTGGTTGGAGGGAGCGGTTGGGTTGGTGAGTGGCAGGGTTGGTGAGGGACAGGATCCTGTCTTCCCACCGTGGCTCCCGCTGGGGGCTCATGGAACTTCCACAGAGGACCACGGGGTGAGATGGGAGCCTGACAAATACACTCCTCTCCCCAGTGGAGCTGCAGGGAAGCCGCACGTGATGGAGCTTGGGGGTGGGGGCGTGGCCTCTGCAGATGAGGGTGTGCATTAGAAAAAGCCCCCAGCGTGGTGGCTCACACCTGTAATTCTAGCACTTTGGGAGGCTGAGGCAGGTGAATCACCTGAGGTCAGGAGTTTGAGACCAGCCTGCCCAACATGGCAAAACCTAGTCTCTACTAAACAAACAAACAAACAAATTACAAAAATATGTATTTTTGAGGGCACCTGTCATCCCGGCTACTTGGAAGGCTGAGGCAGGAGAGTCACTTGAACCAGGGGGGCGGAGGTTGCGGTGAGCTGAGATGGCACCACTTCCCTCCAGCCTGGGTGAAAGAGCAAGACTCCATCTCAAAAAAAAAAAAAAAAACCCGAGGAAGCGACTTAGCTGACACCAGGTAAAGAGTTGGGAGGAGGTGGGGACTTTGTTTCCCAAGCAGAGGCCGATCTTGCTCTCAGCCAGCGCCTGCACAGCCCTCTTCCCATACAAGGAGCCAGACTCCCTGTGTGCAGTAAAAGGGGAAAGAGAGGGTTCTGGGCCCCAGGGGTTGCATGAGCTGAGTTTGGGAAATAGGGTGTGACCAGCAGAAGAAATACAAAAATGCATCCTCTTTCCTCATCAGGAAAATGAAAATGACAACCAGAGGCCACTTGTGCCTCCAGGATGAGAAAAGCTTTTTCTAAGGGGACGGTAGGCAGGGCTCACAAACAGGCAGCGAAACTAACCAGGTTGACGGTGGCAGGAGAGGGTGCAGATGGGCACTGTCTTTCAGAGCACGAATCAACACGGGTTTCAGGAGCATTAAAATACTCACATTTGGCTGGGCGCAGGCGTGATCCCAGCACTTTAGGAGGCCGGGGTGGGTGGATCACGAGGTCAGGAGATTGAGACCATCCTGGCTAACATGGAGAAACCCCGTCTCTACTAAAAATACAAAAAATTAGCCGGGCGTGGTGGTGCACACCTGTAGTCCCAGCTACTCTGGAGGCTGAGGCAGGAGAATTGCTTGAACCCAGGAGGCGGAGGTTGCAGTGAGCCGAGATCGCGCCCCTGCACTCCAGCTTGGCGACAGAGCGAGATTCTGTCTCAAAGAAAGAAAAAAAAGAAAAAGAAAAAAAAAAATCTTCACACCTGGTGTCAGTTTCCTACCCCTGCTGTTTTTTATCACAAACTGATACTATCACGAACTGAGTGGCTTAAAGTAACCGGAATGTATTCTCTTCCTGTTCTGGAGGTTAAAGTCCAAAATTAGTTTCACCGGGCTAATGTCAAGGTGTTGTTAGCAGGACTGCTTCCTTCTGGAGGCTCCAGGAGAAAATCCATTTCCTTGCCTTTTTCAACTTTCATTATTTTTTTTTCCTTTTTTTTTTCTTTCATTTTTTCCGTATGTATTCTGTTTATGTCGCCTTTTTCACCTTAAGGCCGCCTGCATTCCTTGGTGTACTGGGTTTGAATAGCGCCCCTTTCCCAATTCAGGTCTACCTTGTTAAAAAGAAAAAAACGCACTCAAGCCTGTAATCCTAGCACTTTGGGAGGCTGAGACGGGCGGATCACGAGGTCAGGAGATCGAGGCCATCCTGGCTAACATGGGGAAACCCCGTCTCTACTAAAAATACAAAAAATTAGCTGGGCGAGGTGGCGGGCGCCTGTAGTCCTAGCTACTCAGGAGGCTGAGGCAGGAGAATGGCGTGAACCCAGGAGGCAGAGCTTGCAGTGAGCTGAGATCCGGCCACTGCACTCCAGCCTGGGCGACAGAGCGAGACTCCGTTTCAAAAAAAAAAAAGAAAAAGAAAAATTAAAAAACAGAGTCGCAGCAAATGTAGTTTAAAGATCTAATTGGCCTTTATTTGCAATTCTAGAATCAGTTTAAAGATCTAATTGGCTTTTATTTGCAATTCTAGAATCAGGCTACATCCTATTCTATAAAACAGAGTGGGTGTTGTGCGGAGCTGAGCAGATGGGGTGGGCTTTACAGGCAGAAAAGGGCTGAAGAAAGCAAAGCCAAGGAATGAAAAGCAGACTGGTCGTTTCAAAGTTACTATCCAGGGCTGAAGCAGAGGGAGCTTTCTCATTATGCAGTCTCAGGTAACCGGGTGTCTTCTGGTTTGTTACAGTAAATCTTTTGTTTTCTTGGAAAACAGGTGCATTTCAAAGTTTCATTTGACCATGTAGCACTTAGCACGAGTGACTCCATTCTGATTTGCTGGGGCCTAGTGCAGCTGAGTGTGAAACAATAGCCTCCCACGAATTTTTTTTTTTTTTTTTTTTTTGAGACAGAGTCTCACTCTGTCACCCAGGCTAGAGAGCAATGATACAATCTCAGCTCCATGCAACTTCCGCCTCCTGGGTCCAAGCAATTCTCCTGCCTCAGCCTCCCAAGTAGCTGAGATTACAGGTGTCCGCCACCACGCCCAGCTAATTTTTGTAGTTTTAGTGGAGATGGGGTTTTGCCATGTTGGCCAGGCTGGTCTGGAACTCCTAGCCGCAAGTGATCCACCCACCTCGATCTTCCAAAGTGCTAGGATTACAGGCGTGAGCCACTACGCCAGGCTGTAGCCTCCCGTGAATTTTATGAACAGCCAGGAACCTGAAAATGTGACATTATTTGGAAATAGGGTCTTTGCAAGTTAATCAAGTGGCTGAGTCAAAATGAGGTCATGCTGACATAGGGTGGCCTCTAATCCAAAGACTGGCGACCTCATAAGAAAAGGGAAACTTAGAGAGAGACACAAGAAGGAGGAAGACCACGTGAGGGCAGAGTAGAAACCGGAGTGATGTGGCCACAATCCAAGGAATGCCTTCCACTGGAAACTGGAAGAGGCAGGGAAGGATCCTCCCTAGAGCTTTGAGAAGGGACATAGCCTTGTAACGCCTTGATTTTGGACTTCTGGCTTCGGATAGGTGAGATAATGAATGTTGTGGTTTTAAGTTCCCCAGCTGGCAGCACTTCATTACAGGAGTCCCACGAAACCACTACACTTAGCCCATGGCCCCTTCCTCCATCTTCAAAGCTCATCACTCCGGTCTCTGCTTCTGTGAATGTGGCCTTCTCCTTCTCCTGCCTCCTGCCTCTTCCGTTCCTCTTCTAAGAATGGTTGGAATGACAGGCCCAGCTATGAGGCCATGCTTTTGGCCCCTGACAACTTCAGGAAATAGGCAGGTCCCCTCCCCTCTACCTAAAACCTACCCACTAGGCAGAAGCAGGAGATGCCCTTGCTTTTGTGGCTGTGGAGCTTTCTTTATTTTCCTGTCCTTGTCATCTGGTTCTTGGATGATAGGGAGAGCAGTGAGAAGGAGTCTCCTTGTGATATTGAGAAGTAGATATTTGGTCTTCATCCCTATTTCCTGACATATAGCCCCTAAACTCTTGGAATCTTCAGAGTGGTTAAGAGCATCTTTAGTATGCTAATGAGTGACTGATGGTTGGGGGCCCCTAGAATGGGGGTAGGTCATCAGAAAGACCAAGGCAAGATCTGAGAGCTGGGACATTCAGTGCTCCCCCAAGCTACTTCCACAGGGGAGAGGGACTAAAGGTTGAGTTGATCACCAACAGCCAACGATGTGATCAGTCATGCCTATGTAATGAAAACCTAACAGGACTGGGTTTAAGAGGCTTCCAGATGTGATCAGTCAAGCCTGTGTAATGAAAAAGGAACAGGACTGGGTTTGGGGGGCTTCCAGATAGCTGAACACAAGGAGGTTCCTGGAGGGTGGCATGCCTAGAAACTCTGCACCCATTCTCCCATACCTCACCCTATTTGTTTCTTTCATCTGGCTGTTCATCTGTATCCATTGTAATATCCTTTATGATAAATGGGTGTACATAAGTAAGTTGTTTTCTTGAGTTCTGTGTGCAGCTCTAGCAAAGTAGTTGAATCCAAAGAGGGAGCTGTGGAAACCCCAGTTGATAGCTGGTCAGTCAGAAACACAGGTCACAACCTGGGGTTTGATTGGTGTCAGAAGTGGCGGGCAGTCTTGTGGGACTGAGCCCTCAACCTGTGGGATCTCGCACTATCTCCAGGTAGATAGTGTTGGAATTGAATTAAAGCAGAGGACACTCAGCTGGTGGCCACTGGAGCAGACTTGGTTGGTTGGTGTGTGGGAAAAATCTCCCACACATCTGAGGTCATAGAAGTCTTCTGTGTTGATTGTTGAGTGAGAGAATAAGAAAAAACACCTTTGTTTGGTTTTCCCCAATATCTCTCAGATAATTAGAAACAGAAAATAAGGATGCATTTCTTAGCTCAGCAGGAAGTAAGCATAAAGGACTCATCTTTCCCAGAAATGGGATGGGCTTAAAATATAACCAGATTCATGAAAGATCTAGAAAATTCCCAGATGAGTGTATAATAATATGTTCTGCACAGAAAGATGGGGTCATCTAGACTCCATCCTAATGGGAGACACTGTGGCAGGTCTTGTCCTAACTTCTGAGGGACCCCAGGTGAGTCTTGTCCTCACCAAGGCCATGGTCTCCTGTCTGGGTTGGACTAAACCAGACCTGGTCAAGGTTTGTTTGGTTATTTTTCTTCTGCATGGTGGAGCCTCCATTTCAAATGTAATTACACACAGTGCTTTAACAAAAACTGGTAAAAGCAATATTTTCTTTGCATAAATTCATTTTAAAATTTCAAATTGATAACATTCTCTTAGAATCGGCATGTGGTGAGGATGCTGAGGTTTTTGGGGAAGCATTGGAGCATAAAGCATGGTGCCTGGGACTGGCTGTGGTTGTATGTAGCCTCGGCATCCCATTTCTAGCTGTTTTTTGCTTTGGATGAAGAGAATCAAGGTCATCTGGATTCCCAGGGGTAAATCTTTAAATGCCATCATCGTTTTTTAAATGGCCCACCTTGCATTCTCTGACTCCTCCACTAAATTGCTACTGGAGTTTCAGAGAGACGTCACTCGATATTTTTGCTTTTTTTTTTTTTTTTTTTTTTTTTTTTTGAGATGGAGACTTGCTCTGTCGCCCAGACTGGAGTGCAGTGGTGTGATCTCAGCTCACTGCAACCTCCCCAATACCGCCAATGCCAGGAGGAGTAATTTTCCTAATAACCTTTGGTGTCTCTGACTTTTAGCCTCCAGCAGCTACTTCTAAGATTTACAGGGATTTCCCTGGACATGGTTTGACAATTTCCTTGAGGAATTAGAAAGTTAAGCTTCAAAACCTGATTTATCTGAGAACGGCATGTTCTGGTCCCCGAGCCACCAGGCACCTCCTCTCGCCAGCTCTGCTGTTGACAGCAAAGTGGCCGCCCTGCGTGGGGACCTGCTGGGGGCAGCTTGCATGTAATTCAGGGGCTTCTCTGAGGACGCCTGAGAAGCACGTAGCATCTAAGACTGTGTTCTCGGTAATGAGGGTTTAGGGAAAAGCAATTCTGGAGCAGGCTCCAAGAAATTGAGATAATTTCGCTGGGAGACGAGAACTGAAACGTGACCCTGCACTGTGTGGTCTCGGTCTGGAGGCAGGTGACAGAGTGACGTGACCACCTGGAGGGCCCTTAGATGGCAGACAGGGTGAGGCGGCCTCCTCTGCCTGGACGGCTGCAGGGTCAGGACCAGGACCACAAGGAGAAAGTGGGCCCAGCAAGCTCCAGAGGACGCAGGCGCCAGGACTGTCACCCACTCCTGGGGAAGGGCGAGCAGGAAGCAAAGAGGTAGCTGAGGAGATGCAGGAGGCAGAGGCAGGTAGGGAGTTGGGTGGGGGGAGGTGGGGGGAGCAGGGAGGGCAGGGGAAAGGGCTTCAGGCCAGTCCTGGAGGAAGGAACTTCCTTCCCCGGTAATGGCCATGAAATTTCCCCTTTAGAATTCTGCCAGGGAAACTGGCTCTCGCACTATTTTTTTGTTGTTGTTTTGTTTTTCTGTTCTTGGGGCTGTGGAAGGAAGGTGCTGTCTCCGGGGCTGTCAGAAAAGTCCAGAATCCTCCTGGAGTTGAAGTCTGTTTGGGGGGCCAGGATAGTGAGGAAGCGGAACCCTGGAGACTGTCAAGTTACCCCAAGGCTGACTAGTCCCAGTCGCCAATAAGACACAAGGTGGGCGTAGTTGTGCCTGGAGCCCAGACTCCTGTCCTGACACAGGGAACAGTCGCCAGAAGGAGAAAGTGACGGAACCACTCAGCTCAGGCCCCCACCAGCCACGTGCACGAGTGGCCCCTCTGGGTCCTCCAGTACTGCACCCCTGCAAAGGGAGGCTGATGGTGTCTGCACACACATGCACAGACACATGCACACACACGCACATGCGTGATTCTGTCGGTTTCCAAACCCTGGTATTGTGAGTGCTTCCAGGCTTCCAGTAATAGTCGAACCGCTTTGTGAGCCTCCAGTGAGATCCTGGGGGTGGGGCATCTTCATGGAGACTGGTGGGCGGTGGGTGACCACTGCATGGAAGATTCCGGTCCTTCTCCTACCTTTCCTCCCCAGATTACTGGGAGGCTTAAATAAAGCCAGGCTGGGGGCACATGGTCAGCCCTTGGTGCACCTTAGCAATGTTATCCTCACTACTAATGCAATGGCCCCCAAGCAAATGAAGAGGCTTCTGACGTCAACACTGCAGGATAACCTGGTACAGGCGGTGGCCCGGCTTGGGATGAGCAGAACAACCCAGACCCGTCTGTCTCTGGGAGTCAGAGGCTCGGCTTCAAATCCCAGCTCCACCTTGGTCACCCGCAGGACCCTGAGCCGTGGAGGATTAACCCAGTTGGCGTGCAGGGGACGTGGCCTGTGCCTCGCTGCAGGTACCCCTCCTGTCCCTCCCGCAGCACTGATGACAGGCCAGCTGTGCTGGGCACCAAGAATGTACCGGCCCTGCTCTCACAGCGCCCACAGACCAGGGAGGGAGGAAGATCGTAAATGAACGAGTGAGTGAGACACCATGCATGCATCCCACCCGTGTCTGCAGAGCCCATGCTGTGAGCCAGGCACTGATCTAGTAAATACACATTGCTAACATGTTTCAGACACTTGCCTTATGCCCGGCCTCAACCTCTGTTACCCCTGAAGTCTCACAACAGGCCTAGGAGGTGGCCCTCTGGCAACCCCATCTTATAGGAGAGGAAAGAGATGCCCAGAGAGGCTAAGCTCCTTGCCATGCTGTTAGGCAGTGATGGAGCCTGCACCCATAATCGGTATGCTACCTCCTGCTGGAATCCAAGGGGGTGTCCAGGGGCTGAGGCTCATGTGGTCCCTGCCTCCTGGAGCTCAGGTTAGTGGGGCCTGGAAGGAGAGGGATAGGGCAGTTCCACCTGTTATAGTGAATTACAGGGGGGTGAGATCAGGAAAGGCTTCCTGGAGGAAGTGATGCTTGAGCCAGGATCTGAAGGTGAGGCAGCAATTAACTAGGTTCAGATGGACAGAGAATCTACTCCTCCTACTCATACTACCCATTCTTTGACACCCCCTCCAGGAAGCCCTCCTTGCTATCTCCCAGTTGGAGCTCCCACACTACAGCTACACTATTTCTGTCTGTGCCTGAGCCCAACAGACTGTGGAACTCCCACACGGCAGTACGGGAGGCTGGCTCCTCTGTGTCCCCAGCATCACCCAGCCCCAGGCACGGGAATCACAGAGGCTGAGGGACAGCAAGCTGTGTGGGCTGAGGCCAGAGGGCAGCACAGCCGAGGGGCCCATTTGTCACACTGGCTCCAGATGCACAGGGTGAGACACTCAGGAGCCCTGCTGCTCAGGAGAATTTTAGGCCAATGACCTGCCAGCCCTGATTAGCCCCTGACGTTGCTCTGTGCCAGGCAGCATGCCAGGCAGGTGACCCCTCTTGGACCCCAGGAGAGGCTGGAGTAAGCATCTCTCCAGCCAGGACTTGCAAATGGCATGCAGTGGAGGGAGCCAGGGAGAATGAATTGCTGGGACCCAGCTGTCTGTTCTGGAAGAGGGCATTGCCCCCGCCCCCGCCCATGTTAACTTTGTCCTTAGCTTGTACCCAGAACTCCACTGCTGTCTATCAGTTGGGCAGACAGAGGCTGCCTTGCCTGGCTGCCAACATGAAATGGCATTTTGCTCGAGGCGTTCCTCCTCCCTCACCTTTCCCTGCCTCTAAATTCAGAGCACAGGTAGCATGAGTCATGACTCGTCGCCACGGTGAGGGACAAGCCTGCTCTGCCAGGGAGGGGCTTTGTTGCAGTCTGAGCCGGGGACTGCAGCTAATGATAGCGCAGCGGGGACTCAAGCCCCTGATGCCTCTGGTGCCAGAAAAATATGACAATAACAGAAACAAACACCAAACCCACAAAAGCTCAGTGCAGTAGGCTGACAGTCCAAGAGCGCCCATGTACACAGGCCGGCCAGCTGGGGGATCTTGGACGAGATATCCTGGAGGATAAAGATATCCCTTTAACCTCAGTTTCTTCATCTGTAAAATGGACAGGATAATGCTTATACCTACTTCATAGGATTATTGTGCTAACAAATAAGTGAGTATCATGTGCACAGCACCCACTAAGGTTCAGATACAATAAATGGTGAGCAGTACTGCCATCGTTCAGATGCTCATGAAAGCCTCTGTGTCAGTCACCAACTAACCATGGTGACCTGAAATGAGCCTTAGAAACCTAGGATGGCAAGAAATGGGTCTGGTTGGTGCCCTGGTGTATTATCAAGACTTTCATAAATGGCATGGGAAAATTACCCCTGAAGCTTTATGACCACAAGCCAGCCCTCATACAAGTTCATAGGGCCAATTCACACTTCCAGCTCTGTCTGCAAGAATCTCAGGCTGAGAATTTAGATGAAAATGGTTTTCTCTAGACTTCTCACAAACAAATGCAAATGCCCTCTGGAACAGTTAAGGTGACATTCCACCACAGGAGCATCTTACAGCTGAGAGTCACTAAACACACGAGGAAACAGGGCACCATGAGTAAGAACCAGCACAAACCTCACCTAGCTGAATCAGACCCACAGAGTCTCCAGATAGCAGAATTATCAGACAAGGAATATAATATAAGCCTCTTTAATTTAATTAAAGACACAAAAAAAGAGGAGAATTGGAAATATGAGTTGGGAACAAGAGATTCTAAAAATGGACAGGGCATGGTGGCTCATGCCTATAATCCCAACACTTTGGAAAGCTGAGGCAGGAGCATCACTTGAGGCTAGGAGTTCAAGACCAGCCTGGGCAACATGTCAAGACCTCATCTCCATAAAAAATTTCAAAATTAGTAGGGCATGGTGGCACTTGCCTGCAGTCCCAGCTGCTTGAGAGGCTGAGGTGGGAAGATCTCTTGAGCCCAGGAGTTCAAGGCTGCAGTGAGCCATGATCACACCACATACTCCAGCCTGGACAACGGAGAAAGACTCTGTTTCTAAAAAATGAATAAAATAAAATAAAATAACCAAGCAGATTTGAAATAGAGTCAAATGGAATTTGTAGACATTAGTAAAATAGTCATTGTGTAAATTGGCACAATTACTTTGAAAACAATTTGGCATTTTCCAGTAAATGTGAAGATGAGCACTCCCAGTTAATTCCCTTCAACATTTTTTGGAGAATCTCCTGCCCAGGTACACCAGGAGACACATGCCAGATGTTTCTAGGAGCACTGTTTGTAACAGTAAAACAAACACAATGAAACTTAAAAGAAAGAAAGAAAGAAAGAAAGAAAGAAAGAAAGAAAGAAAGAAAGAAAGAAAGAAAGAAAGAAAGAAAGAAAGAAAGAAAGAAAGAAAAGAACGTTTTCACAGCAGAGGTGTCTAGTCCTGGAAGGGGTTGGTTTGCAAGAGAGTGAGCCCCCCATCACTAGTGGGAAGGTGAGTTGAGACTAATGACTTCTTGTGAAGATGCTATGCTCTGAGGTCTCATCTGCGCTAAGGTTCCGGTAGCTGCCCCAGTGCCGGGCCCCTGTCTGATATCTCTCCTGAGACCCTAGCTTTGGACCAGGCACAGGGGTCATGCTCCGTGGACATCTGAATGAATGAAAAACATGAATGAACAAAGTGACTGCAATCACCTTACTTCACCGCCCATGCAGACAGCCCTGTCGTCCAGACTCGCAGGGAGCCCTGGCCTGCATTCCCGTCTCCCAGGCATTCTGACTCACATGTTCCCCAGGACATGGAGGGTGTCTAAGTCGTGTGGATGTGTGGCCCTGCAGACTGAGCTGGCCTCCCTGAAGAAGAGAACACTGCTGCCCCCCCTCTGCACGCGTGTGCCCTGCCCCCCACTCTGTCGGCTGGCGTGGAGATGATGCATCTCCTCTCGGGGTAAGACAGGCCTGGGGGCTGTTCCTGCCGGAGCCACGTCTTTGGCTAATGATTCATGCCCTGAGTCGAAATCTCATTATTTGCATAATGGAGAAAGGAATTCCTCCCCAGAGGGCTGTTGTGGGAACCAGGTGCAATTTTATGGATAAGACAGTTCTATGTAAATGTCAATGCTGGACTCAGCTGGGGAGTTAGGAAGCCCTGCAGGATGGCAAAAGCTGTTTCAAAAAGGCTGCCACGTGTTATCCCATTTAATTCTCAGCACGGCCCAATAACCTAAGTAGGACTGTGATCCCCATGCTAAGGAGGTGTAGACTGAGGTTCAAAGAGGTCAGGAACCCAGGCCACACAGGGGCGTGGGGCAGCCTCTATACTGAGTCAGGCTGGAGCCTTGCAGGGACCCATAGTGCCGACAGTGTTTAAGGGGCAGCCTCATGCTTTCTGTTGCTCCTGTCCACCCGCCCCCTGAGCTGTCAGCGATGCCTCTGAGAGACGGTGGGGAGAAGGGCAGTCATCCATGGATCCTCGAGCCAGGGCTCTTGCACATGACCTCAAATGAGAGGCCGATGGTGCCAAGGCCTTCTGAGTCAGGCTTGGGTTCAAATCCCTGCTCCACCACTGGGTGATGAAGTACAGGCCTCCTTCCCGCGTGGTTGGAAGGCACTCCCCACCCTGTCCATCCTGGTAGGTCACTTGCTTTGGCCAATGGAATCAAGTGAACCCCATGTGACTAAAGACCTTGAGAGTGCCCTTGAGGTTTGCACTCTGGTGATCGGCCCCAAGAAGATGGGCTGGAGCAGCCTGGGCCAGGAGCTGACCCAGACCCGCCCCTGTCGACCGCAGGCAGCCTGAGGTTGAATCGCCCAGGCAAAGCCAGTTGGGATCAACGGAACCGCAGTCAACCTGAAGACCCGGGAAAGGGGAAGTCACATACCTACTGTGTGTGCTGCCCGGGGCTGGCGTGTCTGTGAAATTGGCTTAGTTTGGAAATTCCTGACTCATTCTCTGAATTGCTGATTCATTCTCTGAGCTTTGGAATCTTTGTCTATTAAACACAGAAAAGGCCCCCCCCACCCCTTTCAGGGTTCCTGGAGAATGATCCGAATCAATCATGCTTCCTTTGAAACCCCAGGGTCTCCTGCAGGAACAGACCACCCATGTGGAGGGGTTTTCTCTGCATGTCTGTCTCCCCTGAGGGATCAGGCCATGCTCAGGGCAGGGCTGGATGGGCCCACATCCCTGCCCAGTGCCTGGCCCAGAGCCTGGCTTGGAGAAGGCACCCAGGAAATGTCAGGTTCTTGCCACCAATAACCCTGCCTTTTAGGGCATTGTATGGGGTCAGTCCATTGTTGAGTCTGGAAGAAGCCCCCAGGGCTGTGGGGCCATCCCTCCTCCCTAAGCATGCAGGCACAGTCCCAGTGCTGCCCACGCTGCATGAGGATTATGGGAATCCTGAAAGCAAAGGCTCAGCTTTGGGGTGGCTGTGGAGGGTGTGGCTTTAGGGGATTGGGAGACCTTTACATCCCAAACCCAGAATGCAAGCAAGGCTGGCATTCATAGCCTTGGCACACTGGGGCTCAGTGTCACCCTCAGCCGGGCCATCTACAGAGTCAGAATGCACCATCCAGGGCGGTGGACAGAGCAAAAAGACCAGGAAAGAGCCCACGAATTGGGGGTAGCATCCAGACAGTGGAACCAGGTGCCACCAGCATGAGTGGAATGGTCACCAAGAGCTATGAGGTTCCAGGGGGACTACCTGGTCTGTCTCATCCCCTGCACACATTGCACATGAGGAAACTAAAGCTCAGGAAGGACATGGCATGGCACATGTGAAGCCTCAGCTCAGCCAGCGACAGACCAGATGGCACAGGATCCCCCAGGCTCACCCACAGGGTGATCAGTGTGCAGAGTCTCAGAGTCCAGCCTTAGTTGGGACTGTCCATGCCATCCTGTCCAGCCACCCTTCTCAAGTCCTGGAGGGAAGGCCACCTGCTCTGAGGGTAGGGCCGAGATGGTGATCATGAGTCACAGTTGCCACCAGGCCAAAGAGACAGCCTGTGTGTGGCCTTTCCCAGGCTGCAGGACCACAGGAGCCATGCCCTGGTGGCAACTGCTCCACGTCTGCAAGCTTCAAGAACGCCGTGCAATTCCAATCCAGGAAAGCCCCTTATAAGGAATTCCATTCTGGAAAGTCACTGCCAAGCCAATCACTGAATCAAAAGGAGGAAGTCAAACCCTTAGGGTGGATTAAACCAAAGAGACATCCTGGGTACCTGTTACATGCTGGGCACTCTGCTAGACTTGCTACTTAAACATGGATTCTTATGAGACAGGTATTATTATCCCCATTTTACTGATGAGGAAACTGAGTCCCAAAGAGGTGAAATAACTTGCCCATGACCAAGTATTAATATGAAAATGGAGATCTGTCCCGATTGTTCGTTCATTCATTCATTCATTCATTCATTCATTCAGTATATTTTGTGTCTGATTTATGCCAGACACTGTGAATCTGAACGGCCTCGCCTGTACCCTCTGCACCTGCTGCCCCCAGCCTGCAGGCTGCTGCTCATGCCTTCACGGCATGTTTGCCAAGCGCTTTGTGAGCACCAGAGCCCAGCAACCTGTGGGAGACCCTGAGCCTTAGAAACTCCCTCTAAGCTCCCAGATGCCTGACCACAGAAACAGCGAGACCATGGATGCTAATGATTTAAGCTTGGGAGTGATTTGTTATACAGCAATAGGTGATTCACGACTGGCACACACAAGATTCAGGCTGGGGAGGTCATCCTTGACAGAGTAGGAGCATTGCCATCTTGGACAAGCACCTTGATCAAAAACCGCCTAAATCCAAAGGGCATCAGCCTAATGGCCAAGGTCAGCATGACCATAAACCACAAATGACATCCCTTCCCTTCCTTCCTTCCCTTCTCCTTCCTTCCTTCCTTCCTTCCTTCCTTCCTTCCTTCCTTCCTTCCTTCCTTCCCTTCTCCTTCCTTCCTTCCTTCCTTCCTTCCCTTCTCCTTCCTTCCTTCCTTCCTTCCTTCTTCCCTTCCTTCCTTCCTTCCTTCCTTCTTTCCTTCCTTCTTTCCTTCTTCCTTCCTTCCTTTCTTTCCTTCCTTCCTTCCTTCCTTCCTTCTTTCCTTCCTTCTTTCCTTCTTTCCTTCCTTCTTTCCTTCTTTCCTTCCTTCCTTTCTTCCTTCTTTCCTTCCTTCCTTTCTTCCTTCCTTCTTTCCTTCCCTCTTTCCTTCCTTCTTTCCTTCCTTCCTTCCTTCCTTCCTTCCTCTTTCCTGCTTGCTTGCTTCTCACTCTGTCACCCAGGCTGGAGTACAGTGGCACGATCAAGGCTCACTGCAACCTCTGCCTCCTGAGTTCAAGCAAGTCTTCTGCCTCAGCCTCCTGAGTAGCTGGAACTACAGGCACCTGCCACCATGCCCAGCTAATTTTTTGTATTTTTAGTAGACAGCATTTCACCATATTGGCCAGGCTGGTCTCGAACTCCTGACCTCGTCATCTGCCCACCTTGGCCTCCCAAAGTGCTGGGATTACAGGCGTGAGCCACCGCACCCGGCCTCCTCTTTAACTCTTACAATTCTTCCATTCCACCGAGCAGGAAGCCAAGCAAAGGCGAGTTGGGGGCACTCAGGACCCAGAGTCAAGCTGGTGGGTTGGCCTCTGATATGGTTTGGATGTGTGTCCCCTTCAAATCTCATGTTGGAATGTGATCCCTGGTGTTGGAGGTGGGGCCTGGTGGGAGGTGTGTGGCATACAGGGGTGGGCCTCTCGTGAATGGCCTGGTGCCTTCCTCGCAGTGCCTTCCTTGCATTCTTGCTCTGAGTTCACACAGGTCTGGTTGTTTAAATGAGTGGGACCTCCCCCTCTATTGCTCACTCTCTCTGTGTGATTTGCCAGCTCCCCGTGGGCTTCGGCCGTGATTGTAAGTTTCCTGAGGCCTCCCCAGAAGCAGATGCTGGCTCCATGCTGCTTGTACAGCCTGCAGGACTGTGAGCCAAATAAACCCTTCTTCAGAAATCACCCAGTCTTGGGTATTCACATTCCTTTATAGCAATGCAAACAGCCTAATCCGGCCTCCTAGCTCTGCTCCTTCTGGCTTTGTAAGTGACTTTCCTCTGAGCTTTGTTTCCTCATCGAGAAAAATGGAGAGCCCTCTCCATAGGGGTGTACAAGGGGTCAAGAGAGGTCTTGGGGGCTGAGCCACAATGTGGGTCTGTGTGATGGGAAAGATTTTGCTTTCTGGTTGTTATCCGGTTTGCTTTCTACAGTTTTATCAGCTGCAAGCTCCTTCCCTGGAGCCTTCTTTAACTGGGTTGACAAGGCACGATTTGCCGGGTGAATGAGTTGAGAGGGTGGGTCGGGGGCAGCTCCCTGGTCCCTGCTGCATACTTGCACCTGGAACTGTTCTCTGGCACAGGATATATGGTCCTTCCTACCACTGGTTGAGTTGAACGGTCACAGAGAGAGTGGCTGTGGAAGGAAGGGTGCCCCTGTCCACCCTGCAGTGCCCATGGCCGATACTGTTATGCCCCAGAACAGCTGGACCTACTGTTCCTTGTCTGCCCCATTCTGACTCATCAGAGCTCAGATATGAACTTATCAGATATTATGAAATCACTCATCCACACAGACCAGACCGAGGGGCGCCTCAGAGAAGCAGAAGGCTCTAGGACAGAGGCCAAGTCCAAGACAAACAAGGTTTTAGGTGATGCTGGAGAAGAGAGCCCACCAGAACTGGGGAAGAAAGAACAAGGATTTCTGGTTCTCCTCTCATTCCAGGTGCACACTCCTTCAAAATCAGGGGTGACCCTATGACCTGCTCTGACTGCAGAAGTGATGAGTCACCTCCAGGGAGAAGCATTAAGGACCACTCTGCCTCCCCCTTTCCACTGTAACGGACATGGTGGCCCCGCACTCCCGACTTGCAGCTCCAGGATGTTGGTGCTCTGGCCAGCTGGGGCAGCTGAGCCATCCCTGGGAGACTGTGGCTCTGGGGAATCACCTGCACCTGTGGTGGACTTTGCTTGGGCAGAAACACATGTTTGACTGAAACCACTGGGACTTTGACAGTTTGTTCCTGCTGCATCATTGAAATCAACCTGATCAATGCAAATATATTGTCAAGTTGAAATGAAATGCAGGTTTCAAAATAGCATTGATTCATCCATCAGTTATTCATGGGGCCCCTGCCTTCCTGCCCCATGTCTGCAATTTCAATTCCAGATTTAGGGGAGGGGGCGTTTAGAGTCCAACGCCCTCCCCAACACACACGTAGGAAAAGGAATGTGGGGATAACAGGGCCGCACTGTGGCGATGGCGATGAGGCAGGGAATGGCAGTCCTGGCGCACAATAGGGCCTTGCTCAATCTCAGCTCCTTTCCCAACTTTTCCTGCTCACACACCTGTCCTCGGGCCTCATCCAGGTGTCAGGGACGAAAAGCATCTTAATAGGGCAAGTATTATCATGTGGGCCCAGGACAAATCCTTAATATTAAAATCACAACCCAAACCTCTGTGGAGGAGACTCAGGCCAGTCAGGGAAGTGGTCATGCCTGGGGGCCATAGCATCCCTGTCCCATGAGCTCCGGATTCCCACAACCTCTGAGCTCCCCACGTGACCACCACAGCACAGGCTCGGCTAATTGGGTCTGTGTGATGGGAAAGATTTTGCTTTCCAGTTGCCGCCCAGTTTGCTTTCTGCACATTTATCAGCTCCAAGCTTGCTCTCTAGAGCCACCTTTAATTGGGTTGAAAAGGTAACATATGGAGCCTGCTGCATGTTGGCAAAAGTGCTTCTGATGGCCTTGGACGGGAGGCTGGGGAGTCTAGACTCTCCCTTCATGGGGGCACGTGTGCTGCTGCACCATGGTACCATGACACTCGGGTGTGTGGATGCCCTTCAGCGTCTCCTCGATTCCAGGACCTGAGGGGGTTGTGTGACCAACTTCTTGCTGAGGAGCCACAGTTCAGGGAAGCCAGGGGTAGGCAGAGGGTGCTGCCCACCTACAACAACAATGGGGCTGCCCCTTAGAACCTGGCTGAACTGGCCTGAGCCCTGTCACCCTTGCTATGGGGCATCCAGTGTCCTCCCCATCCCAGGCACATGGACCACCAGTAACTTCCCTTTTCTTATAAGCTAGAGTTGCATTTCGGTTGCTTGCAACCTCAAAAGGCTATGCTGGCCCATTTACAATGATTCAAAACTGTCGATTGCCTTCTTGCTACCATGATACATGGACAAGCGTCCATGTAACTCTGGGAGCTGTTGGCAGCTATAAGGAAACCCCGCTGGGGAAAAGCCCCTGCTTGGTGGAGGGTTGATATGAGGGAATTACGGAGGAAGGTCTGGAGCACCAATGCCATTGAGAACCTCTAAAGCAAACCACACCAGAAGCCTCTCCCCTGCCGGACATCTCAGTCCTGTGAGTTAATTTCTCTTTATTACTCTTTCCCTGTACTATGATAACTTCCATCCAGACTTGATGGAAGGACTGTAAATATTCCTGGAATGAGATCTTGAACCGGGAGATGAAGGCTAGTCCCTGGAAGGCTAGAAGAGATTTTGGTTGTCTTCTTTGTGTTTATATGGATGTAGGCAACTTCAAATGTTCACGGGAAGAGGAAGGATCTGTACGAACCTTGAGTAGCCAAGGGCTGTGAAGATTGTAATAAATAATCGTCACCCCCTAGCATTCTTCTCGCTTCCCACCGTCCCCTGTGTCCGTTTGGATGTCCAAGTAAACTGGCTCTACTCTCAGCCCCAGGGTTGGAGCCTGTGATCTTATCTGAACCAATCAGTGGTATTCCATCCCCTGGCCTGGTGATTGGTTCCAATTTGGGGGGTGGACTGAGATTGGTCCGATAAGAGCAATACCAGCCTCTGGGAAATGACTTGGACCTGTAGTGATATTTGCATGAGACAAAGAAACTCTGTCTCTCTCAAAGGATGTGAATGAGGAAGCAGGCAGGCCCAGGAGCCATTGGCAGTCCTCTTTGGACTCTAAAGGGAGCCAGCTTTAGGATGAATCTGATGCCATAGAAAGGAAAGTAGAGGGAAAGCAAAAAACAAAAGTTGATGTTCTGTTACATCAATGAACAGCTGAGTCACACTTCACCTGAGCCATTCGGTTTGCCAGATGAATGTCATCTTGACATTTATTTTAAAAGCCCATTTGGGTTCTTGTTGTTTCCTGTTCTTTGCAACCGAAAACATCCTGAGCAGGTGGCTACTGTTATTATCCAGATTTTGAAGATAAGAAACTGCGGCACAAGAATATTAAGTGATAGGTCCAGGGCCATTGAGCTGATAAACAGAGGTGGTAAACCCAGAGCGTGCAATGGTAGCCTAAACGTATAACTGCGATTGGCCACTTGCCATTTTCTTCTGCCTTTAGGAGGTTGGTCCTCTGCACTTCTGGTCTCCACTTAACACCCAGGAGGAGGTACCATCACACCCCAGCACCAGCTGTGCTGGCATTGTGTTTCTGCTGTGGTCACCTCTGTGAGTTGTGGGAGAGCCAGTCACCTTCGTATATGTGCACACGCAAGCACGGTCACAGAGGAACTTGCCTCCAGGAGTTTACCATGCACGAATACCTGGACTATTTGGTTGCTTTTCTTCAGGTTTTACAGTTCTCATGGTCACAAAGCCCTCCACTAATAACAGTTCATTTTCTTGACTTATCTTTACATAAATAAAGTCATAGGATTTTCCCACTTTACATGGTGAGCAAACGGAGGCTCAGATGAGAAACCTGACTTACCACTGGTGGCAGAATGGGAAGTCAAGTCAAGACATCAGTCCAGCATTTTTGACTCATCCACTTGATCACTGGTTTCCAATCTTAAGATGACCATGACCCACACTGAGAACAGAGAGTGAAATGGAGAGAGAGAATGAAAGCTTAAATTTAGGTTTAGAAATAAACAGACCAGGCACGGTGGCTCACGCCTGTAATCCCAGCACTTTGGGAGACCAAGGTGGGCAGATAACCTGAGGTCAGGAGTTCGAGACCAGCCTGACCAACATGGTGAAACCCCGTCTCTACTAAAAATACAAAAAAAATTAGCCAGGTGTGGTATCAGGTGCCTGTAATCCCAGCTACTCAGGAGGCTGAGGCAGGAGAATCACCTGAACCCGGGAGGCAGAGGTTGCAGTGAGCCAAGATTGCACCATTGCACTCCAGACTGGGCGACAGAGTGAGACTCTGTCTCAAAAAAATAATAATAATAAAATAAAATAAAATAATCAGCCCTCAGTTGGGGAAAAGACCCTGGCTAGAGAGGGCCTAGATGTTCTGCACCTAGAACGATGGAGCCCGAGACAGGGCTGAAACCTCCGTTGCTTCTTGATGCTGTTCACCTGTTCCTGAAGATTCAGATGAACCTCTTTTCAGAGGCTCAGAGGGTCCATACGAACAGCTTATTCCTGGGACACTGAGTTTCAAGATGCCTTCCTGTTCAAAAGGAAGGCTGGGAGCAAAGCCTGGTGGGGAAGGTGCAGATGTTGGTCGGGACCCTTCAAATAGTCGTAGAGGAGGACGCAAGCTGGAGGGGAGGTGGTGGCGGCTCAGGTTCCTGGGGAGAAGGCCTCGATGGGTAGAGACTCTGGGAGGGGCCTGGAAGCCTGTCCGCACATATTCCTAGAAAAGCCTCATCATCTAGTTCTAGACCCCAAGCAACTTTATAGAGCACATTTTAAAAGATATCATCTTAGGCAAAACTCCTTTTGTTCACTAGATCTTATTGAAAGCATCCCCGAATTTTAAATTCTTCACTTTGAATGGAAAACATATAGAAATATTATCACTATGCACTGAGATGTGGATGACCCTAAATCATCATTTTGAATAAAAATGCTGAAAAGGCAATTATGTTTGAGCTAAAATAACAAAATGCATTAAACGTAAGCAGAATGAGTAAAATATCCTTACCCTTTCAAAAGAGAGAGGCAGAAGAAAGGGCTCTGGCCCAGCACTTGCTAAATCTTGGTTCTGTTTTTTTGTCACTCATTCATTCATTTCTTCTTTCCTTTTTTTTTTTTTTTTTTTGAGACAGAGTCTCACTCTGTCGCCCAGGCTGGATTTAAGTAGCGCGATCTCGGCTTACTGCAACCTCCGTCGCCTGCGTTCAAGTGATTCTTGTGCCTCAGCCTCCCAAGTAGCTGGGATTACAGGTGCCCGCCACCATGCCTGGCTAATTTTTGTATTTTTAGTAGAGACAGAGCTTGTTGGCCAAACTCCTGACCTCAGGTGATCCTCCCATCGCAGCCTCTTAAAGTGCTGGGATTACAGGTGTGAGCCACCACACCTGGCCTCTTCATTTAATTTAATAAGCATTTGGTGAAACCCTGTCTTGAGTTACATGCTGGCTATAATCCACGAAGAAGCTTCGGTTCCTGACCTGAAGGAGTTTACAGTGTAAGGCGCATTCGGCCCCTGAACCAACAGTCGCACCACAGGCCGTGCTCTGTAAGGGAACACAGAGTCTCCCGGCTGAATGGGTTCAGGGACAGCCTTTCCCATGATCTGACATTTAATGCGGGACCTTAGAGATTTTCTAGAAGAAGGCAGAAGGAAGCCTGGAGGAGAGAAAGAGTGATATCTTGTAACATGCATCTATATCTGGTGTGACCGCAACCATGTGTAGTGTGTGGTGTGGCATGTGTGTGTGTGCATGGGTGTGTGGCCTGTGAGTGATGAGTGTGCTGTGTGCATGTCTGGTGTCTGTGTGGGGTGCGTGCATGCACGTGTGTGCATGTGTTGGCACGCAGGGAGGTAAGTGTGGCAGGAGGAGGGTAAGTACTGTCCAGGTGACATCGGAGACATCCCTCCTGCAGCACAGAGAGCCCTGGGGAGCTGGTGTGCCCACTGGGAGTGTCTCCCTGTGCCACCTTTTCTGGGCCCATCTGGACTGGCTCCAGAGAAGGATGGGAGGGCTGAGCTCTGGCTACCCTATCTCCCAGGTGAGAGATTTCTCCAGGCCCCCTGCTCCCCTCAACCTCAGGTGGCTGTCTGAGAATTCAGTTTCTAAAGACTCCATGAGCCAGAGACAAAAGCCAGGGTCCTTACTGAGTCACAGCCTGAAATTTGGCTGTCGGCCTCTAGGCTCTGGTCTCTTAGCAACCAGCCATGTGGGCCAAGGGCAGCTGCAGGGCTCTGCTCCAGGCGGGATGCACCCAGGGGCTTTGGAGTGGGTCCCCAGGCCACCTCTGGCAGCTGAGGTGTGAGGATGGCCAGGCACCGTCCCTCTAGCCTTGACCTTGCTCTCCTGGTTCCACCCCCAGCCCTGCTCCTGCACCTGAGCTGACGGAGGAGCGCTGCCACAGCCCTGCCAAGCCCTGGGTGATCGGCCCCGGGAGCCCTGGCGGAAAGAGCCTCTCTGAGCAAAGCTGCTGCATTTTCTCTTCTCCGTGTTCAGTGTGCCCCACATGCTCGGTAGGACGTCTTCCTACCAAGTCCCCAAAGGCTCCTGCTTCTGCATGAGCTCCAGGGACGGTCAGCCAGGTGCTCTACTCCCAAGGGATGAGGGCTGGTGGAGCTCACTGCCAGGGCCAGGGCAAAGGCATTCTTGGAGGAGGAAATAGCAAAGTCTCAGAATGCTAGAAGAACACGACTCACTTAGGCAACACAATCATCTGAAATGCCTACAGTGTTGGCTAAACAGGGGTGGGGCAGGGTTAGATTATAAAGAGCCTTCAGTCCATGCCAAGCAGATTATCGGGGATGGGGTGCAGCAGGGAAGGCACTGAAGGGTTTTAAGCAAGAGAGCGACATAAAGATTTTTGGAAAGCCATCTGTCCCCATGCACAGAAAGGGTGGATGGAAGATGTATTGACATTCAAAGAAGGTCCAAGCAGGACATGATGGTCCAGGCAGGACACAATGAAATGGTCTAGGCAGGACATGCTGGAAGCTTACACTGTGACACAGAGACAGAGATAGAGTTAGAGACAGAGATCAAGATAGAATGGAGGGGAGAGGGAAGAGCTTCACAAGGAAGGGTGTGTGAGGGAGAAGGGATGTGAGTGGGTGATGAAACCATCACTTGGGGATGAACAGTAGAGGCGGAAGAGGAGGTCTGAGGGTAGAGGATGGATTCCACTTAGTGGCCATTGCAGGTGAAGTACCTTTTATTTATCTGGGAGAATATGCCAGGAGTGACTGAAAAAACTGGAGACCCTTGACTTCTGTAACACCTTGTTCTCCAAATTCTTCTGTCCCTCCTCACTCTTAGGAGGGCTCTGGTTCTTCAACCTGCCTCTCTCTAATACCGATGTTCTGGGCTTTCTCTGGATGCCCTTCTCCTCATCCCATCACAGAGTCCAGCAGCTTAAGCAAGTAAGGATTTTTGTCTCATGGAAAAGCCCAGAGATCATGTTCAGCTGGTGCAGTCCAACAATGTCACTCCATCATCCTTTGCCTGTGACTTTGATCCCCATGATCGCAAAATTGCTGCTAAGATCAAGACACTACCTCTGTATTCCAGGCAGGAATTTTTTTTATGACACAAAGTTCCGAAAAAGGGAAATGGAAGCTGGCTCTGGTCCTTTTACAAGGCTTTTCTAGAAGACATCCCTAGTGAGTGTCACTCACATCTCTTTTACCATAATAGTGCCATCAGGCCACCTCTAGCTGCAAAGGATGCTGGGAGAAGCAGTGCTCTAAATGGGCATATTGCAACTCTGACCAAAATCAGGGAGAGTAGCTATTAGTTAGGCAACTAGCCGCATCCACTACCACCTTCAAGCGTTTATTCTTTGATTACCTCCAAAGACACAGAGCTCATTCTCCCCCAGGGTGGCAGACAGCAGCTGGATCACCTGAGAGGAGGCCACAGAAGACCCCAGCCTGGGCTCCTCAGCCCACCGGAGCCCACCGACTCCTGCTTCTGGGGTGAAATCTGGGGTCTGGCAATTTCACAGGCTCACCAAAACTGTCAGTCTTATCAAGAGTGCTTGGAGGCCAGTCATCCAACTGTCCTATTCATTTTCCCCAACATGTCTTGGTAATAACGCTTCCTTAAACATCGCCGTCAGGATCCTCTCCAAGACAAATCACCGCTCAGACCACACAACAGCTTTTCTGTTATCTCTGTGTAACCGGCCTCCGTGGTGTGATAAACAGCCCAGGATTGAAACATTGCTTCTGCAAATTGAACTCTGCGGGGCCAGAGGACTACCATTACGTTAATTATATTCCAAAATTTTCCATTTATCTCCTGCCCGCAGCTCCAGGTCTCAGGCGGATCCTTTTGCATTTATGAATGCACAATTCTGGCGCTGCCAGCTGGTGCTGGATTGTTCTGCCTGCACGGCTTCCTCTCTGAGATGCTCTCTCCCAGTCATCTCTGGGACCTCTACTCTTCCGCCCTCCTTGTGGGTTTACTTGAAGGAGAGCCTTGCTAGGGTGCAAACTCTTTGCTTTAAATACACGTGGGTTTGACTCTCCAAAGATGAGGTGGGCCCTGTGGCCTCTGAGCCAATTACCATATTATGCTAATCCTGACATTAACATATTACCTGCATAATGGCCGGTCTATTTTTAAGGCCACCAAAGGGATGAATTCCAGCCTGAAGTTCTCCTTCAACACAGCATGCTCTTCGATTCTGGGATATTCCTAGAGAAAGGAACAGCTTCATATGGAGGGGAAACTGGACTGGAGAAAGACCTATGCCTGGGCCATCACCCACCTGGGCCCCTGTGTGTAGAGCTGACCCTGCACTGGTCAGCACTGGCATGGGGCAGTGAGGCAAGTCCCAAGAGTTGGGGTCATCAGCAAACACCTTCAGCTCAGGACAGAAATGCAGCCATGCTCCTTCTCTCTCTAGGCCTTGGAGGCAGACAGAAGCAGCCCCCAAGAAGCTGAGAGAGTATCAGACTGGGATGGGATGCCAGTTCTGTGCCCCTTCAGCCTGTAGCAAACAAAGCCATTCACATCTTCCTGAACACTAATGACAGCCACAGGAATGCGTAGGAGCATGCATGCCTTTCCACCCAGGAAAGTTTACCTCTGGGAATTTGTCCTGAGCATGTGAGTCAGGGCATCTGAGCAGGGACAATTGCTCCCACACTGCTCACATGACAAAAATATGCCCAGAAACTAAAGTGATTGATGCTAAAAACAATGTTGCCTGGGAATACAGCAATATTCATTTGCGGGGTAAAATGTTCAACACATAGGGCTGTGTTTTCAAAGGGGTTATGAAAGAGTGGCTATGAGCATAATCTATTTTTATTAAAAATGATTATATCTATATACACACATGCGTGCACACACATAATCTCAATAGAAAAACCAGATAGGAGGGAAACTAGTGTATTCGGGAGGCTCCCAGTGATCTGGCTCCCATAGGCTCAGCACGCCCTCTTTCCACAACTCTTGTCCACTCTACACTCCCATATTCCACTCCGCTCAGTCCTCGGATGCTCCAAGCTGAGTCCTTATGTAGGGCTACCCCATTTGCTGTTCCTCTGCCTGATGTTGGGGCCCCACCCTTTGCAGCCACCAGGCTCATGAGATCTCCGATGAAGGCTCGACCACCCTCCATGAATCATCCGCTCCTACTACCCCTGCTGCATCCCCCTTGCTGGCATTTGTCCCCTCCTGACAAATTATGCTTTGTTCATTCATTGTCTAATACATGCCTCCCTACTATCCCCCACCTCCAAGAATATAAGCTCCCCAACAGCAGGGACTTTGTTTTGTGCACAGCTGTATCCCCAGCACCTAGAACAAAGCCTGGTCCATGGTAAGTGCTCAAAACTGTTGTTTTTAAATCCCCCAAGGGTTCCAAACTGAGTAATCTTTTCAATAAATGTTGCTGAAACAACTAGATATCCACACTCAAAAAAATGGAATTACACCCCTACCTCACACCATGTACAAAAATTAACTCAAACTGGATCAAAGATCTAAGAACTAAAACTATAAAACTTGTAGAAGAAAACCTAGGAGTAAATCTGCATGTCCTTCAATTGAGCAACAGTTTTTTAGGCACCAAAATACAAACAACCAAAAGATATATATACATATATGTGTGTGTGTGTGTGTGTGTGTGTGTGTATATATATAATGAACTTCAGCAAGATGAAAAATGTTTGTGCTTCAAAGGGCACCATCAAGAAAGTGAAAAGACAACTCAAAGAATCAGAGAAAATTTTTGCACACCATCTATATGATAAGATATTTGTATCTAGGACATATAAAAACCTCCTGCAACTCATTAATACGAAGACAAACCAACTAAAAGTAGGCAAAGGATTTGAACAGATATTTCTCTGAATAAAATGTACAAATAGCCAATAAGCATACAAAAAGATGCTCAACATTATTAGCCATCAAGGAAATATAAATCAAAACCCAATGAGGTAGTTATAGAATAGCTATCATCAAAAAGACAGATAACAAGTGTTAGTGAGGATGTAGAGAAATTAGAACCCTCATTCACTGCTAAAATGTAATATGGTGCAGCCACTTTGGAAGACAATTTAATTGTTCCTCAAAAGGTTAAGCACAGAGTTACCATATGACTCAGCAATGCCATTCCTAGGAATACACCTAACAGCAGTGAAAACATGTCCACACAAAAACTAGTGCACAAACGTTCCTAAAAGTATTATTCTTTTTATTTTTGAGACAGAGTCTTGCTCTGTCACCCAGGCTGGAGTACAGAGGTGTGATCCCAGCTCACTGCAGCCTCGACCTCTCAGGCTCAAGTGATTCTCCCTCCTCAGCCTCTCAAGTAGCTTGGACTACAGGCACACACCACCATGCTTAGCTAATTATTGCATTTTTTTCTAGAGACAGGATTTCACCATGTTGCCCAGGCTGGTCTTGAACTCCTAGACTCAAGCAATCTGCCTACCCCAGCCTCCCAAAGTGCTGAGATTACAGGCATGAGTCACTGTGCCTGGCCACATAGAAGCACTATTCTTAAAAAAAAAAAAAAAAAAAAAATATATATATATATATATATATATATAACTTTTTATTTGGTAGATGTAGGGTCTTTCTGTGCTGCCTGGGCTGGTCTCAAACACCTAGCCTCAAGTGATCCTCCCACCTTGGCCTCCCAAAGTGCTGGTGATGCAGGGCAGACAAGCCCCAAAATTGGGACTTAGCCTGGGAGGGTTCTTGACTTCACCTAATAAAGAATCCAACTGTGAGCCAGTGATGTTAGATAGCAACTCTTATTGAAGTGGCAGTGTACGGCAGCAGCAGAGGTACTACTCCCTGTGGAGCAGGACCACCCCATAGGCAATGTGCCCAGAGTAGCAGCTCAGGTGTAGTTCTGCAGTCATACTCATACCCACTTTTAATTACATGCAAAGTAAGAGTCAGGTTATGCAGATATTTCTAGGAAAAGGGTGGTAACTTCTGGATCATTGACATAGAAAGGGGCAGTAACTTTCAGTCTTGCCATGGCAATGGTAAGCTGACATGGCATTGGTGAGTGTGTCTTATGGAGACTTAAGAGTGCTTTTGCCTCTTCCTTGGTTCAGCTAGTCTTCAATCTGGTCCAGAGTCTGAGCCCCGCCTCTGGAGTTGAGTCCAGCCTTCTACCTCAATATCTAAGAAACCAAAGATTTACCCCCAGATTTCCTTCTAAGAGTTTTATAGCTTTAACTCTTAGGTCTGACCCATTTTGAGTTAATTTTTTATATGACGTGAAATAGTGGTCCAGCTTCACTTCCTTGCATGTGGATAGTCAGGTGTCTCAGCACCATTTGTTGAAAAGACTATTTTCCCCATTTAATGGTCTTAACGTCCTTGTCAAAAATCAATTGACTATAAATGTGAAGATTCATTTCTGGATTCTCAATTCTATTTCACTGATATATATGTCTATACTTATGTCAATACTACACTGCTTTGAGTACTATAGCTTTATGGTAAGTTTTGAAATAAGGAAGTGTGAGTCCTCTAACTCTGCTCTTTATTTCCAAGAGTGTTTTACATATTCTGGATCCCTTGAGTGTCTATATACATTTTAGGGTCAGATTGTCAATTTGTGCAAAGAAGCAAGCCTGGATTTTGGCAGTGATTGCAATGAATCTATAGATCAGTTTGGGAGTATTGCCATATTAACAATATTAATTACTCTGATCCATGAACACGGGATGTGTTTCCATTTATTTAGATTTTCTTTAATTTCTTTCAACAATATTTTATAGCTTTCAGAATATACATTTTTTACTTCTTTCTTAAGCGTATCCTTAAGTATTTTGTTCCTTTTAGTGCTATTGTAAGTAAATTGTTTTCTTAATTTCATTTCAGATCGCTTATTGCTATTGTATAAAAATATATGTTTGCATATTGATCTTGTATTCTGAAACTTGCTAAACTCATTTCTTAGTTCTACTTTGTGTGTGTGTCAATTGCTTAGGATTTTCTACACAAAAGGTTATGTAATTTGCAAATAAAAATAATTTTACCTTTTCCTTTCCAATGCAGATTCCTCTTTTATTGCCTAACTGTCCTGGCTAGAACTTCCAGTGCAGTGTTGAACAGAAGCAGTGAGGGTAAACTCTAATCCTAGTTTGAGTATTTTTATCATGAAAGAGTGTTGAATATTTCCAAATGCTTTTTCTGCATCTATTGAGATGATCATGTGGCTTATTGCTGTATTGATATGGTGTATTATACTAATTGTTTCTGGGTGTTAAATCAACCTTGCTTATAGGGATAAATTCCAATTGGTCATGGTGGATAATCCTTGTTGGATTCTATTTGCTAGTATTTTATTTCAGACTTTTTGTATCTATATTCAAAAAAAAGATATTAATCTGTAGTTTTGTAATGTCTTTGTCTGGTTTTGGCATCAGGAAAATAGTGGCCTCATAGAATGAGTTGTGAAAGTTTTCCCTCTTTGACTTTTCTGGAAGAATTTATAAATAATTGGTATTAATTCTTTCTTAAATGTTTGGCAGTGAAGCAATTTGGACCAATGCTCTTCTTTGTGTAAAGTTTGTTTTTATTTTAAGTTACTAATTTAATCTCTTTATTTATCTGTTCAGATTTTCTATTTTTCCTTGAGTCAGTTTTGGTAGTTTGTGTCTTTCTACGAAGTTATCCATTTCATCCAAGTTATCTAATTTATTGGCATATGATTGTTCATAGTATTTGAATGGCATCTTTTAAATTTCCATTTGCTGTGTGTTTCTGGTATACAGAAGTACAACTCACTTTTGTATATTGACTTGCTAGACTCTCTAATGAATTCCAATAATGTACCTATAGAATCTTTAGACTTGCTACATACATAAGCAAATTCTCTGTAAATAATGATGAATCTGTTTCCTCATTTCCAATCCTTATGACCTAACTTCTTTGTATTGCCTTCCAGTAAGGCTTGATTCTCAGTCCAATGCTGAAGAGAAGTGGGGGAGCAGGTATCTTTGTCTAGCTGCCAATTTTAAAAGGAAAGTTTTTAGCATTTTACCAATAAATATATGTCTTCTATAGATTTTGTAGCCACCATTTATCAGATTAGATTTTTTCTTTATTTATTTTTATTTTTCTTTATTTTATTTTTTTGAGATAGGGTCTCACTCTGTCACCCAGACTGAAGTGCAGTGGCATGATCATGGCTGGCTGCAACCTCTGCCTCTCGTGCCTCAGCCTCCCGAATAGCTGGGAACATAGGCACATGCCCCCACGCCCAGCTAATTTTTGTATTTTTACTACCAACAGAGTTTTGCCTGTTCAGGCTGGTCTCGAACTCCTGACCTCAGGTCACCCACCTGCCTCAGCCTCCCAAAGTCTCGGACTCCCAAAGTGCTGGGATTACAGGCATAAGCCACTGTGCTCAGCCTATATTTCTAGTTTTCTAAGAGTTTCTTTTTTCATAAATGGAGTTTGGGGTTTGTCAAATGTTTTTTCTGCATCTATTGAAATGAACATATACTTTTTCTCCTTCAACTGTCAATGTGGCAAGTAACATTTGAGTTTATAATGTTAAATCTACCTTGTGGTTGGGTCACTTTTCTAATGTTTTGTTTAGAATTTTTGCATCTGTGTTTTGGGTGAGTTTGCCTTAATTTTTCTTTCTCGTGTTGTCTATTCTCTTCTCTTTTTCATATCAAATTAAATTGGCCTAATAAAGTGGGTTGGGTAATCTTCCCTTTTTTCTCTCTCTAGAAGAGGTTGTGTGTGAGTAGTGTTATTTGCAGGGCAGAATTCACTGGTGAAGCCATCTGGACTTGGAGTTTTCTTTGTGGGAAGGTTTTTAGTTAAAAGTCAATGGTTATAAGATTATCCAGATTTTCTTTTTCTTCTTGTGCCAATTTTAGAGCATTGTGTTTTTCTAGAAGTGTATCCATTTTATGTAAAATTTCAATTAAATTGCTACGGTTTTTCCTGATAGCCTCTATTTAGTTTCCTATAGCTGCTACAACCATTTATCACCAGCTTGGTGGCTTAAAACAACACATATCTATTCTTTTACAATCTGGAGGCCAGAAGACCAAAATGGGTTATACTGGGCTGAATCAGGCTGTCAGCCGGGCCATGCTCCCTCCAGAGGCTCTAGAAATGCATCCATTTCTTTGACTTTTACAGCTTCCAGAGGCCACCTATATTCCTTAGCTTGTTTGTAGCCGCTTCTCTTATCTTCAAAGATGCCATTTAAATACTATGAATAATCATATGCCAATAAATTAGATGACTTACATGAAATGGATAATTTCTTAGAAAGACACAAACTGCCAAAACTGACTTAAGGGAAAATAGAAAATCTGAGCAAATAAATAGATTAAATTAGTAATTAAAAAACAAAAACAAAAACAAAAAAAACTTCCCACAAAGAAGAGCCTTGGTCCAGATGGCTTCACTGCCAAACATTTAAGAAAGAATTAATACCAATTATTTATAATTGGTATTATAAATACCAATTAACTATGGTGATGATTGCAGAACCCATTATAAACCCTCCAGGCTCTGCTTCCATCACAGGCTTCTCTTCCAGTGTTAAATATCCCTCCACCTTCCTCCGGCCCAGAATACTTGTCCTAAGCCCTTGACTCTATCTGGCTATCATAGATACATGCATGAGATCATCATTTGTGTTGAGAGTCTCTAGGAAATAGGCTCAAACAAGTGAATCTTTGTCTCTTAAGTGTTTTCAAAGAATTAATTACTGATTTCATTAATTTTCTCGTACTTTTTTCTATTTCATCAATTTCTAAGCTCATCTTTATTCTTTTCTCCTTTCTATTTCCTTTGGTTTTTGTTTGTTTGTTTGTTTGCTTGTTTGTTTTTGAGATGGAATCTCGCTCTGTAGCCAGGCCGGACTGCAAAGGCGCGATCTCGGCTCACTGCGACCTCCGCCTCCCGGGTTCAAGCAATTCCCCTGCCTCAGCCTCCTGAGTAGCTGGGACTAAGGCGCGTGCCACCACGCCTGGCTAATTTTTTGTATTTTAGTAGAGACGGGGTTTCACCATGTTGGCCAGGATGGTCTCAATCTCCTGACCTCGTCATCTGCCCGCCTCGGCCTCCCAAAGTGCTGGGATTACAGGCGTGAGCCACAGCGCCAGGCCTGGTTTTATTTTTGAGGCATCCTATTGCCCAGGCTGGAGTGCAACGGCATGACCATGGCTCGCTGCAGCCTCGACCTCCCAGGCTCAAATGATCCTCACACTTCAGCCTCCTAAGCAAATGGGACTACAGGTGTGTACTACCATGCCGAGCTTATTATTATTAGTAGTAGTATTATTATTACTATTTTGCAGAGATGGGGTCTCACTATGTTGCCCAGGTTGGTCTCAAATTCCTGAACTCAAGCTATCCTCCCACCTTGGGGTCCCAAAGTGCTGGGAATACAGGCGTAAGCCACTGTTCCCAGCCCTGGTTTGATTATTTTTTAAATTCCTTAAGATGTTGCTTAGCCCATTGATTCCCAGCCTTGATTGTTTCCTAAAGTAAATATTTACGGCTGTAACTTTCTCGCTAAGTGCTGCTTAGCTGCCTCCCATATGTTTTGATGTGCCTTGCTTTTATTTTCATTCCATTCAAAACATTTTCTAATTTGCATGATGATTTTTCTTGACCTGTAAATTCCTTACATGAGTATTTCTTAATTCATAGTTGCCATCTTGTGTCAGATTTTTATGTATGATTTCAATCCTTTGAAGTGTATTGAGATTTGTTTTATGGCCAAAAATAAGGTCAATTTTAAAATAATCTTTTGTGTGTGTTTGAAAACAATGTACATTCTGCAGTTGGATGCAAATTTCTCTATATGCCAATTAGGCCAAGTCTGTTGATGGTGTATTTCAA
The DNA here is from genome assembly GCF_024542745.1 of Macaca thibetana thibetana. Lineage (NCBI taxonomy): Eukaryota > Metazoa > Chordata > Mammalia > Primates > Cercopithecidae > Macaca > Macaca thibetana. The sequence continues at coordinate 6,354,492 of NC_065587.1, read as the reverse complement.
ATCTTCCGTATGCATACTGATTTTGTGTCTGCTTATTATACCAATTACTGAGATCTTGCACTAAGACTGTGAATTTGTCTGCTGTTCCTTGTGGTTCTGTCATTTTTCTTTAACTATCTTGAGGCTTTGTTATTGAGTACATACAAATATACAATTGCTATGTTTTTCTGATGAACATAACCTTTATTATTACAAAGGGCTTATACTTTCCAATGACTTTTCCTTTCGTGTTATTTTGCCTGCCAGACATAAAGCTAGACTGACTTTGTTCTGGTTAGTGTTTGCAGGGTACGTGCTTTTCCATCCTTTCACTTTTCTGCATTCTTAAGTTTTACATGAATCTCTTGAAAACAGCCCATAGAGTTTTGAAAACCCATCCTGACAAGCTTTGTCCTTCAACTGGAGAATCTGCCCATGTAATTTCAGTCTAATTGCTGACAAATTTCCCTTTTTTAATCCTACTTTGTATTTCTATCTATCTATAAATGGAATTACCAGGTCATACACTAAGTCCTTCTGTGTTATTTTTCACTCTGTTCTTGCCCTTTGGGATTGATTATATTTTATTATTCCATTTTTGTCCTGTTTGACAATTCTATTGTGGCGTACCTAGAAATTTCAATACCCTTCCTTTTCTTGTTAGCATGAAATATTAATTGCTACTTTTCCACTTCCCCAGGAAATGCAAGGATCTAAAATCTGTCTAACTCCATTTACCCCTTTTCCAAGTTACATGCTCTTGTGTTTCTATATGTTAATTCCATATATTTTAAACTCCATAAGAATGTATATACAGTTTGTTCTCATTTCAGTTTTTTAAACAGCTTCATTGAAATATAGTTTGCATGCCATAGAGTTCTGCTGTTTAAAGTGTACAATTCAATGTTTTAAAGTTATTTGCAGAGTTCTGCAACCATTACCATAGTTAAATTTAGAACATTTTTATCATCCCCAAAAGACACCTTGTACCAATTAGCAGCCACTCCCCATGACCCACCTCCCAACTTCTCCTTACCCTCCCCCTTGCCCCCGGCAACACCAATTTACTTTCTGTCTCTGTAAAGTTGCCTAATTTAACCTTTCATATAAGTGGGGTAATAAAATACGTAGTCTTTTGTGTCTGGCTTCACTGAGCAGAGTGTTTTCAAGAGCACCCATGTTATAGCCTGTGTCGGTTCTTCATTCCTTTTTATTGATGAATAATGTTGCATTGCAAAGATATACCCCCTTTTGTTTATTCACTATTGATGGACATTTATGTGGTTTCCATTTTTTGGCTTTTATGAATAATGCTGCTATAAACATCAGTGTAGAAGTTTTTGGGTGGACATATGCTTTCAATTCTCTTGGGTATATACCTAAAAGTGGAATTACCAGGTCATACCCTAAGTCCATGTTTAACCATTTGCAGATCCACCAGACTGTTTTTCAAAGCGGAAGCATCACTTCACATTCCCAGCAGCAACGTATGAGGGTTCTAGTTTCCTTACATCCTCATTGCTGTGGTTTTAATGATGGGGTCCCTCCAAAATTCATGATGAAACCTAATCCCTGATGCAACAGTATTAAGAGGTGTGGCCTTTGAGGGGTGAATGGAAATGGTACCTTTGTAAAAGGGCTCAAGGCTGGAGGGAGGGCTTTCTTGCCTTCTGTCTCTTCTGCCATGGGAGGCCACAGTGTTCCTCCCCACTGAAGGAAGCTACAACAAGACGCCATGTTGGCAGCAGAGAGCAGCCCTCACCAGACACCAATCCTGCTGACACCTTGATCTTGGACCTTCTGGCCTCCAGAACCATGAGAAATAGATTTCTATTCTTTATAAATTACCCAGTCTGTGGTATTCTGTTGTACTAGTACAAACAGACTAAGACAGAAATTGGTACCAGGAGTAGAGTATTGCTATATATATATATATATAGTATTATATATATGTATATATATAACAATTTATATATAATATATAGTTACGTGTGTGTGTGTGTGTGTATACACCTGAAAATGTGAATGTGGCTTTAGAACTGGGCAATGGGTAGAGGCTGAAACAGTTTTGAAGTGAGTGCTGGAAAAACCCTGTATTTCATTAAGGTAGATTCTGGTGAGGGCTGGGTCTTCCCAGAAAAGAACTGTAGAGATTATCTAAGTAGGTCGAGCACAGAATGTTGGTAGAAATATGAACAGGAAAGGCCATTCTGATAAGGTCTTGTACAGAAATGAGGAATTTCTTATTGGAAACTGGAGGAAAGGCCATCTTTGTTACAAAGTGGCAGAGAAGTTGGCTGAATTCTATCTGTGCCCTGCTGCTCTGTGAAAGCAGAATTTAAAAGTGATGAACTAGGATATTTGGCAAAGAAAAACTCTAAGCATGGCTGCATGGCTTCTCTTAAATGCTTATAAAATACAAGAAAAGAGAAACGAGTTAAAGACAGGATTTATAATCAAAAGGGAAGCACAACATAAAGATTTGGAAAATCTCAGCCTGGTCATGTGAAGGATGAAACCGCATGTTTAGGGGAGAAAATTAAGGGTGTGGCTAAGCTACACTTGGATAAAGAGATTAGCATGGATAGAAGGGAGCCAGATACTATTCTTCAAAGCGATGGAAAAATGGCCCATTTCAGAGTCGTTTGATGGCATTTCAGAGATCTTCCGTCCTCAAGATTTCAGAGATCTGCTACAAGTCTCACAGGTCCAGCGGGCCACATTCTTGAGGGTAGCAGAGTTCTAAGGGAAGGTTTCAGGATACTCACGGGACCTCGGGCTCACTGCCTACAGCTGCCTCAAGTCTCAAAAATGCTCCCTACATTTTTGTGCAGTGCTCCTTGGCCACCCCAGCCTAGCTCAAGTGGACCCAGATGTGGCTCAGGCCACCACTCTAGAAGGCATAAGCAGTAAGCCTTGGCAGTGTCCACTTGGTGCTAACTTTGCAGGCAGAGCTCATGCACAGAGGGTGCACAAGCTGTGGATCCATGGCTCCCTCAACCTAGATTTTAAAGGATATCTCAGAGAACCTTGGGCCCTAGGCAGAGAAATGCTGCAGGGGCAGGACCACTGCAGAGTCCCCACTAGAGCAATGCCTGGTGAAGTCAGGGCCACCATGGAGAGCCCCTACTAGGCCAGAAGAAAGGGGCACCAGGGGAACGTCTAGTGGAGCCACGGGAGTGGAGCTGCTCTCGAGACCTCAGAACTGTGGAGCCATTGGAGTATGATCCCAGCCTGGGAGAGCTGCAAGTACCAAACTCCAACCCGTGAGAGCTGCTGTGTGGACTGCACCCAGCAAAGCTATTAGGGTAGGGATCCCTGGAAACACTGAAGGACCAACTCCCACCTAAGTGTGTCTAGAAGGCAGGACATGGAGTCAAAGATTATTCTCAAAACTTTAAGTGATTTTTTTTTTAGAGACAGGGTCTCACTGTGTTGCCCAGGCTGGCCTTGAATTCCTAGATTCAAGCATTCCTCCCACTTTAACCTCTCCAAGTGGCTGAGACTGCAGGCACACATCACTGCACCCAGCTCAAGCTCTACAGTTTAATGTTGTTTTCTTGTTGGGTTTTGGATTCACTTGAAACTTGTTACCCCTTTCTTCTTGCCTAATTTTGTCTTTTGGAATGGAGATACCTATCCTATGTCTGTCCCACCATTGTGTCTTGGAAGCATATAACTCGTTTGATTTCAGTCTCACAGCTGTAGAGGAATTTGCCTACGGATGAATGGTACCTTGAGTCCCACCTGTATCTGAGTTAGATGATATTTAGATGAGACTTTGGACTTAGACATTAAAGTTGATGCTAGAATGAGCTAAGAATCTTTGAGGCTGTTGGAATGGAATATATGTATTTTGTGCGAATAACATGAATTTTGGGGGCTAGGACAGAATGTCATGGTTTGAATGATGGTGTCCTCTCCAAAACTCATGCCCAATGCAACAGTATTAAAAGGTGCAGCCTTTGGGAGGTGATTAAGACAGAAGGGTTCTACATTCATGACTGGGATTAGCACCCTCTCTTGCCCTCTGTCTCTTCTGCCATATGAGTCCACAGTGTTCCTCTCCTCTGGAGAATGCTGCAACAAGAAGCCATCTTGGAAGCAGAGGGTAGCCCTTACCAGATATCAATCCTTCCGGCACCTGGATCTTGGACCTTCTAGCCTCCAGAACTGTGAGAAATAAATTTCTGTTCTTTATAAATTACCCAGTCTGTGGTATTCTGTTACAGCAGCACAAATGGACTAAGAGACTCACCAACATTTGTTATTGTCTATCCTTTTGATGGTAGCCATTCTGGTAGGTGTGAAGTAGTATCTCATTGTGATAATTTTTGTCTATATTTACCCGCATATCTGCATTGTATTCCTCTTTTTCGCTGCAAGTCTGACCTTCTGTTGGGATCATTTTCTTCATGCCCACAGAACACTTTCTAGTATTTTCTTTACATAAGTCTACCTACTATTGATGAATTTTCTTAGTTTTAGTCTGTCTGAAAATGTTTTTATTTCATCTTCATATTTCTATCTTTCTACTTTAAACTTTTTTCTAGTTATACTTGAAGTCAGTTGCTTCCAGAGAGCATTTAGTTTGGTCATTTTTAAGATTTACTCTACCAACCTGTCTTTTCATTGGTATATTAAGACTATTTACATTTAATGTAATTATTGATATTTCAGAGGTTAAGTTTGTCATTTTTTTCATGTGTGTCTTCTCTAATTTTCTTTCTCGTTTTTTTTTTTCTCCCTGTGGAGCACTTGAACACTTTATTAGGATTCCATTTTGATTTGTCTATAGTATATTCAAGTGTTCCTCTTTGTGCAGATTTTTTGTGAGTGCTTTAGGCATTACAATATACATACATAACCTATGGTCTACTGGTGTCAACCTTTTATCAGTTAAAGTGAAATATAGAAACTTTACTTCCCTTGGAGTCCGTTTACCCTCCCATTTAAAATATCATTTCCTAAATATTTATTCTACATACATTGAGAACCATAGTGAATGATGTTATAAGTTTTGCTTCAATCGTTGAACATAGTTTAGGAAATTCAAGAAAAGAAAATCACATTGCATTCACCCATAGTTTTACTATTTCCCTTGTTCTTGCTTCCAAATGTCCCAAGATTCCTTCTTTTATCATTTGTTTTTTCTGTCTCAAGAGCTTCCTATAGCCATCGTTTTATGGTAGGCATGTTGGCAATAAATTCTTTTCATTTGTTTTCCTTTGAGAATATCTTAATTGCCCCATCATTTCTAAAGGACATTTTTGCTAGGTATAAAATTCTGGGTTGTCAATCCTTTCTTTCAAGAATCCAAAAATGTTGAACTGCATGGTTTCTGACGAGAAATCTAGTGATTTTTCCCTGTAGGTAAGGTGTCATTTCTTTCTTGCTGGGCTCAAGATTTTTTCCTTTGTCTTTAGTTTTCAGAAGTTTGGCTATGATGTGTCTTGGCATGCATTTCTTTGGGTTTATTTTAGTTGAGATTCATTTAAGTTATTGAATTTGTAGGTTTGTGCCTTTTGCCAAATTCAGGAAATTTTCAGCCATATTTCTTTGAATACCTTTCAGCTCCACACTTTTTCTCCTCTCCTTCTGAAACTCTGATGATATGGATGTTAGCTCTTTAGTTAATGGTCCCACAGGTCCTTGAGGCTCTGTTCATTTTTTAAAAAGCCAGTTTCTCTCTATTGTTCAAATTGTGTAATTTCTGTTGTTCTATTTTCAAATTCAGTGGTTATTCCTCAGTCCCTTCCATTGAGCCCATTCAATGAGGTTTTAAATTTTGGTTATTACTTTTTAGTTCTAAAATTTCCATTTGACTCTTCTTTATATCTTCTGCATCTTTGCCAGGATTTTCTATTTTCTCATTTGTCTCAAGTTCATTGAAAATTTCTTAAGATAGATGCTTTAAAATCCTTGTCAGATAACTTCACATCTGTGTCATCTCAGGGCTTGCATCCGTTGATTGTCTTTTCTTTTTCAAGTTGAGATTTTCTTGTCTCTCAGAATGGCAAGTAATTTTCAACTGTATTCCAGTCATTTGGGGCATTATGTTATGAGACTTCAGATCTTATTTAAATCTAATTTATCAGGCGGCCTATGATACTACACTAGTAGGGGAGTGGTATTGCCTCATTACTGCCAGATGGAGTTGGAAGTCTAGGTTCCTCACTCAGCTTCTCCGGCATCCCATACGGGAGGAGGGTCTTGTTACCTGGTGGACTTTCATTTTTCTCACCTTCATCTTTCTAGGTATATAACTTTAGGTTGGCAGTTATTTTCTTTAATAGTACTGAAAATATAATTTCTCTGTTTTATTTTTTTTCTATTGCTGCCATGGAAAAGATGGCTGTCAGTTGCATTGTTACTCCATGAAACTGGAGGTGATTGTAATTTGTTTCTACTCAACTATCCCACCCCACTCTCCACTCGTGACTGCATAGAAGATTTCTCACTGTTATTCTAAATCTTTGTTTTGATTTTTCTAGGTGTGAATTTCTACTTATTTGTCTTGCTTGGGGTTCATTGAGTTCTTTAAATCCATGGATTTACATCTGCCATCAAGTAGAAAATTATCAGTTATTATTTCTTCAAATGTTGTTTCTGCTCAATTCCCTTTCTCCTTTTCCTCTGGAACTCCAGTTACAAATTCATATACTCACTATATTGTCTATTTCTATTACCCTTTCTTCTGTTTTCCATCCCTTTCTCCCTCAGAGTTTCATTCTGAATGGTAAATTTTCAGTTATCTCTTCAGCTGTTAAAATCACCCATTGAATTCTTAATATTGGTTATTGGTTTCTTTACTTCTAAAATTTGTAGTTGGTTTTTCCAATATGCTTGTTACTTTTTCTAGTTTCTAGTTCCTTGCTTTTAGTTTTAAGCTCCCCACTTTGTCCCCAAGAGCACACATAGTGAGCATGTTGTCAAGACTGTGTCGTGTAGTTCCACCATCTGAGATAACTGTGGATCTTTTCATTGTTGTCTTGGTTTTCATTCCTGCTATCTTGCCTCCTTCTGTGTTCGTTGTCTTTGATTGTGTGATGATGGACATTATGTCTGAAAAACTCTCTGTAGAAGTAATCTACTGGGTATAATGGCTCACACCTATAATCCCAGCACTTTGGGAAGCTGAATCAGGAGGACTGCTTGAGCCCAGGAGTTCAAGACCAGCATGGGCAACACAGCGGAACCCTGTTGCTGCAAAGACTTTAAAAAAACTATCCAGGCATGGTGGCCCATGCCTGTAATCCCAGCTACTTGGGAGGCTGAGGTGGAAGGATCACTGAGCCTGGGAGGTGAAGGCTGCAGTGAGTTGAGGTTGCAGTGACACTGCTCTCCAGCCTGGATGACAGAGTGAGACCCTGTCTCCAAAATAATAATAATAATTTAAGGCCAGGATGACTTTATCTTCTTCCAGGATGACTTCATCTTTCCTTCTCCAGGTGCTTGGGCATTCTAGATTTACCTCAATCCAGTTTCAGGGATTGAGATTTTTGGCACTACCCTGGTTACTGGAAGCTAAGCTATAGGACATGAAAGAGCTGGTTTTATTCCAATGTACTCTTTATACCTCACATACACCCTTTTGGAGCCCAACCCTAAATATGGGGTCAGGGATGTCTGCCAGGACCCCTACCCTTGCTTGGCAGGCTCTGGACACCAGTGATTGTCCCCATCACCGTGTGAGGCTGTCAAAGCTGCTGCCCGGCCTCTGACTTTCCTCTTCCAGATCAGCTAATGCTCTCTGGGGAGAAGGCGCCCCAAATGCAAGCCTCACCTTTCTGAATTTCCTTCTCGGATTTTACTCACTATCTCGTCACTCTTCTAGGAAGATCTTAAAATCTTCCGTCCATTTGTTTCCTTATCTTCAGAGGAATGGTTGGTCTGAACTGTGTAGCCCGTCATCACTTGAAGGGCCACAAAGCCGTGTCTCATGAAGTCCACCCCCTGCAGGAGCTCTGCCTGGTGACAGGGCTCAGGACCCCTCTGCTCTCAGTTCTGTCCTCACCTTCCCTCCTGGGGAATATCTTTCCAGTGTATGCGTTTCCTGTTTCCCTTCTTGTTTCTTCCCAAAAGAGTGAACTTTACTTAATCCATTACTTCCTGGGTTTCATTGCCGTGGAACACAGTTTCTTACTGACACCAGTGACAATCCAGGAAGCATATTTTGTAATGTATAAACTAAAACGTGGCCCCTTCCTCACTTATTAGGAGCTGCTGGCATTGGAAGAAGAAATGGTGAAACTGTAGTGAGAAATTAATGAATAAGAAAGAAAACTGAGAGAATATTTTAAACCAACAGCTGATTCTTTAAAAATAAATAAGTTCAACAGTTAATCTCTGACAAATCTAATCAATAAAAAAAGAAAATAGATTACATTAAGCAGAAGAAAGAGGGTGTGATCAATGCAGAGAGGATTCTCAAAGCCTAAGATGAAACTACGCACGATTCTTTGCTGATCAATTAGAAAATCTCCATGAAATGGACAGTTTTCTATTCCCTCCCAAATGATTAAAGCAGAAGTAACTCATCTGGGAAGAAAATCCTATTTCCCATCTCTGATACCCAGTACTAGAAATTCCAACCAATTAGACTTAATAAGTCAGCGGAGTGAGCTTCCTCAAACAGGAAACAGACACTCTTATCTGCCAAGGACATGTTTATCTAGCTAGGTCATGAATAATTGAGAAGTAGAGTCACAGGAAAAAAGAAGGACAAAACCCAGCACAAGTCAGATAGAGACTGTAAAGGTAAATGTGATGAAATTAAACTAAGTAGCTATAACAAGAGATGTATAAGACCTGTTTGAAGGAAAATACAAAACTTGATTGTGGAACAGGGTTGAAACTAGGACGAGACCAATGTCAGGGAGCACTTCCTCTCTGCGGTGACACTGCGGTTGCACAGCCACGTGAGTGAGCACGGCCTTCAATGGACGTGTGTATTTACATGCAGTGCAATCTTCCCTTGGTATCTACAGGGTTGGTTCCAGCACACACCTCCACCCCCACAGAATCCAAAGATGCTCAGGTCCCTTACTTAACGGTGCAGGATTTGCATATAACACACACCCTCCGATGCACTTTAAATCTTCTCTAGATTACTTATAATACCTGATGCCATGTCAATGCTATGTAAATAGTTGCTATACTGTATTGCTTTTTTTTTTTTTTTTTTTTTTTTTTTTTTTTTTTTTTTTTTTGAGACAGAGCCTGGCTCTGTCACCCAGGCTGGAATGCAGTGGTGTGATCTCAGCTGACTGCAAGCTCCACCTCCCGGGTTCAAGCAATCCTCCTGCCTCAGCTACCCGAGTAGCTGGGATTACAGGCGCCCACCACCACACCCGAGTAATTTTTTGTATTTTTAGTAAAGACAGGATTTCACCATGTTGGCCAGGCTGGTCTCAAACTCCTGACCTCATGTGATCCACCCACCTTGGCCTCCCAAAGTGCTGGGATTACAGGCATAAGCCACCACACCCAGCCTCTTAATTTTTTTTTTTAAGTCAGCTGAGGCTTCGGATGTAGAAGGCCACAAAAAAACACCACTCACAACCTAACGGTGAGTAAAGTCTGCGTAAGCTACAAAATCAGAATTTTTCTTGAGCCCACGAGAGAGCTAAGATTACAAGGAAGTGAATTCCAAATAGTGCCCAGACCCACTGAGGAGAGAGAAGACAAGGCACATGAATTGTGGCGTTGTTAGCGAAGCAACGAGAAAACATAGGGCTGCTGGAAAGACAGGCAAAGAGCAAATGGTTAAAGTAGTAACAAATTCTTACGGGCTGAATATGGGATACTGTGACCTTCTGGAATAACTGGAAGCCCAGATGCTAGCGGAGGTCACCCCAGTTCCCTACAAACTCTTCCCATCCTCTGAGTGCTCACTGGATATATTGGAGACAGGGCAGGACAGCATCAAAAGCTGCCCCTTTTTTGACACACAGACACGAAAAACAACACCTTTTCCCAGACCCTTTACTTATATAAAAACAAGAGCTCCAGGCCACTGGGGGAAAGGCAGGAAATCCTCCTAAGGTCCACGAAGGTCCATAGCTTCTGGGGAATAGAAACAGAAGATAGTTTTCATCTTAAGAAACTTGAGGACCAGGTGCAGTGACTCATGCCTGTAATCCCAGCGCTTTGGGAGGCCGAGGTGGGTGGATCATCTGAGGTCAGGATTTCGAGACCAGCCTGGCCAACATGGTGAAACCCCATCTCTACCAAAAGTACAAAAATTAGCCAGGCGTGGTGGTGGGCACCTGTAATCCCAGCTACTTGGGAGACAGAGGCAGGAGAACTGCTTGAACCCGGGAGGTAGAGGTTGCAGTGAGCCGAGATCACGCCATTGCACCCTAGCCTGGGCGACAAGAGAAAAACTCCATCTCGAAAAAAAAGAAAGAAAATAAATGAAACTTGAGGCTGGGCGTGATGGCTCACACCTGTAATCCCAGCACTTTGGGAGGCCTGGGTGTGAGGATTGCTTAAGGTCAGGAGTTTGAGACCAACCTGGGCAACACAGCAAGATCCCATCTGCATTTTTTTTTAACTACAAAGTAAGTTTGTTGGTGGTAATGTGATAGAATTTATTCCCAACATCTGATATTACTAACTTTTGGGTCCTTGAGATATGCAGATCCTCGTATGTAGCTGGCATAAATCCCATGATTTGAGCTCTCTTGTTTTGTGATTTCTTTCTGTTTCTTCCCACAAAGACCTGTAATGTACCTTCCATAAATGCATCCAGTAAATGGAGAAATAAAGTGGGACAAGAGCTGTATGTTCTTATCATCTACATGCTTTCCACACAAGATACATTTCTTTTTTTCTTTTTTCTTTTTGAGACAGTCTTGCCCTTATCACCCAGGCTGGAGTGCAGTGCATTGTTCAAGCTGTTTTTCTCATTCAGATACAAAAGTTTATTCTAGACTGCTCCAGGTAGCTGGCGTGCTAAGGGTAGCATTGTTCTGATACTACACTTTCCATGCCCTAAAAGCTCCCTTAGCACTGACGGCACCAGTGTTTTCTTTTCCTGTTTAGTAGTTTAATAGCTTTGCTGTTTGTGTTTTTCATAATTTAAGTGAATTATGTGTAACTAGTTTATTGAGGAACCTCAACTTGTTGAGACTATAAATAGATGCAATTTTATTTCTCCCCAACCCCAATCCATACAGGATCTGTTGAAGCCCTCTTTCCTGCTAGGTAGGAGGTCCCTTAATGACATCTTGGCCAGATTCCAAGGTTTTCTTCTCATTTTCATCTTTAGAACAGCCTCTTGGTGTTTAAGACTAAGCCCTGTCTATTTCTAAAGAATGCTCAGCTCAAACACAATTCAACGCTTGTGGTCAGAGTTCTCTGTGGCTCTGGTGGCTTGGAGGAGTGGGGAAGGTCCCTTCTGGACTCAACGAAACTGTTGCCCTCACCAGGCTGTGTTTATTCACGTGTTGGGACGGCTCAGAGAGGGCGCAGGGAGAGGGCCCTGGAAGGGCGGTGGCCTCTCCCACTTTCCCATCCACCGCTGAGCATGAGACTTCAGCTCCTGCCTGGGCCCTCCCAGGCGGCTCTGGTCCGTGATGTCACCTGCCCTCCTCTCCTGGCTGGCCCTGGCTGGTGGCGGTCACACCACAGTGCTCTGATGCATGCATTCTTGTGTGCTCCCCACCATGGGGATCCCACAACACCGTGGTTCCCTGTCTCATCCACCTTCCTGGGGGCAGCAGGCACCAGCAGGTGGGGATCCAGCTTCCATACATTCTGGAAACAGGAAGCTAAAGGGGTTGATGCTGACTCCCCTTGAATGGGAAACCTCCTCTCCTTCTGAGTCCCTTAATCCATGATTCATGGGATGAAGGCAGGTGGCGTGTCCACTGGCCAACCAGACATGACCAGAATGCACCTGTCCCTGTCTCAGAGGTGCCTTCAACCTACATGAAGTTCTCAAAGCCCTCTCTCCCCTAGCTTTCTCCCATGAAGGAGAAAACAGCACTTACCGCCAAGCCTCCATGGTAGCCCCCGGGCAGATCACTCCCACAGTCCCGTCTTCTGCACGTAAGGACTCACACCTGGTATGTTTTCTTGGGTTTTGGTTTCTGGAATTTTTTTTTTTTTTTTTTTTTTTTTTTGAGATGGAGTCTCACTCTGTCACCCAGGCTGGAATTTAGTGGCGTGATCTCGGCTCATTGCAGTGTCCACCTCCAAGGTTCAAGTGATTCTCCTGCCTCAGCCTCCCGAGTAGCTGGGATTACAGGCACCCACCACCACGTCCGGCTAATTTTTGTATTTTTAGTAGAGACAGGGTTTCTCCATGTTGGCCAAGCTGGTCTCGAACTCCTAGTCTCAAGTGATCCACCCACTTCGGCATCGCTAAGTGCTGGGATTACAGGCGTGAGCCACCGTGCCCGGCCAGAGCTGGTGTTTCTGACTCCTTCAGGGGACGTCCACAGTGCATGCTACTGAGCAGATGGAAGTCCTCCTCCAGCCAGTAACTCGGGGGCCCAGGCCTCCTCATTGCACGAACCTGTCGCCTTCGCTGCCTGTTTCCAAGGTCACCCTGCCCATTAGCTTGAATCCAGCCCGTGGGAGGGACAGGATCCCCACCGACATTCCATTGGCTAGAGTCTAAGCATGGAGCCACACCTTGTCATTGAGTGGGCAGAGAGATGTCATTGAGCTTTTTGCCCAGGAAGAAGAGAAAACGGGATTGATAAAGAACCAGTCTGTTTGTACAACATTTGGGTTCTGGGAGAATGGCAGGTCTAGGAATTTCCTTCAAGTGCGGTAGCTGATGGCCTGTGGACAGCATTCCAGGTTCAGAATACAGCCTGTTTACTGCATTGCGTTCTCAGCTTCAGGGCTGTAATTTGGGGCCAAAAGAAAAAGCCCAACTCAATATCCTGCTATATATGTATAACTAGAAAATACATCGCTTTTCTTGAAAGGTGGGCGGAGGCTTTGGCAGGTGTCCTGTGACAAAGATGGCTCTCGGAGAGCCACGGGTAAGTCACATGGGTTCTGCTGTTTCTGAAAATGCTGTGACCTGATCTGAGGGAGTTGGCAGTTTCTACTCGTTATTTTGTTGTGGTGGTGGTAGCTGGTGTGTAACCATCAGGTTTCTGTGAGCGCAGTAACATTTGAAATCCAGAAGTTTTGGGACACACGGAAGGGACCACTGAAAGAGGTGGTGAGGTGGTACCGCCCAGTGCACCAGGGCAAAGATCACAGAGCGAGGCTGGTGATGGGGCACAGGACAGGCCAGGGAAGCCCACTCAGAGCGTGAGCCAGCTCCCCAGCTCCCCAGCACCCATTAGCCTGCCCAGGCATGAGGAGTTCCCTTCACAGGCTAGGGCAGATGAAGAATGGGGTGAGGAAGGGGTAAAGCAGCCAGAGTTCCACAGAGGAAGGTGCGTGGGTTCCCTCCCCCTGGGCCCGCAGCAGAGCCCTCTGGACACCGAACTGAATGGGCCAGGTCAGGGCATCAGCAGGCCGGCTGCATGAGTCACCAGCAGTGATAACCAGCAGGGCAGTGCAAGCCTGCAGGGACCTCCTGCGGACCTCCACCAATGCCGTGAGAGAAGAAAATAAAATGACAAAATATCACAGTCATGAAAATACCATTATGTGCAAGAGGTATGGAAAATAATCAACTTTACAACTTATAAAAAATATTGAGATTTCAGGCCAGGCATGGTGCCTCACGCCTGTAATTCCAACACTTTGGGAGGCCGAGGCAGGTGGATCCCCTGAGGTCAGGAGTTTAACACCAGCCTGGCCAACATGGCGAAACCCTGCCTCTACTAAAAATACAAAAATTAGCTGGGCGCGGTGGCAGGCGTCTGTAATCCCAGCTACTTGGAAGGCTAAGGCAGGAGAATCGCTTGAATCCGGGAGGCGGAGGTTGCAGTGAGCTGAGATTGCGCCATTGCACTCTAGCCTGGGAGACAGAGTGAGACTCTGTCTCAAAAAAACAAAAAAAATTGAGATTTCAGGATGTGATGGTTTCCTCATTTGGGCTGCTCTAACAAGGCACCACAGACTAGGTGGCTTGAGCCACAAACATTTACTTCTCACAGTCCTGAAGGCTGAGAGGTTCAAGATAAAGGTGATGGCAGATTCAGTGTCTGGTGAGACCTGCTTCCACATTGCAGGCCGATGACCGATTGTCCTCTTGCTGTATCTATTCGTGAGGGTGCAACCCGCATGACCTCACCGCCTCTCAAAGGCCCCCCTCCTAAAGCCGTCCCATTGGAGGCTAGGATTTCAACACACAAATATTGAGGGAACACAAATATTCAGTCCACTGCAGGTGACAACATTGAAAAAAGTACCTTGGGCCAGGTGTGGTGGCTCATGCCTGTAATCCCAGTACTTTGAGAGGCCCAGGCAGGCAGATCACCTGAGGTCAGGAGTTTGAGACAAGCCTGGCCAGCATGGAGAAACCCCGTGTCTACTAAAAATACAAAGACTAGCTGGGCGTGGTGGCGGGCGCCTGTAGTCACATCTACTCAGGAGGCTGAGACAGGAGAATTGCTTCAACCCGGGAGGTGGAGGTTACAGTGAGCCAAGATCATACTACTGCACTCCAGCCTGGGTGACAAGAGCGAGAGTCCATCTCAAAAAAAAAAGAAAAGAAAAGAAAAGAATACCTTAATCAATATCTCTAATGTAAACGATGAGTAACCCATTTGGTTTAAAAAAAAAAAAAAAGCAAACTATTTTACATTTGCAATAGGAAACAGACATGCATATCAACAATCTTTGAAGAAATGACACCAATGTGGATAAAACTGCAAACTTTGTATGAAATAGGATTTGAAATAGGACATGAAATAGGATTTAAATGAACGGGGAGATGGCACTTGTTCCCACAGTAAATGACTGAGCATTGCAAAGATGTCTGTTTTTCAAAGAAGTTTATAGAATTGATTAAATGCTAATAAAAATTCTAATGTAATTATGTTTAATTCTAAAGTCTCTCTGGAATGATCCCAATTTGTAAGAATGTATGTGTGAGTGTGCATGTGTGTACATGTGTGTGTGCATGTCCATATTTGCAAATTAAAATAGACTAGAAAGGAATATGCAGAAATTGTAATATTTTCTGGGTGGTGGGAGTACAGATGATTTTTATTCTCCACATATTTTATAGTTTTAAAAGTATGTAATACCTACATATTACCATTATAATTCAATTAAATCAATAAATGCTAAACAATTCCATTCATCAGGAAATGTTAAATGAGGAAGGATGGATAAAACCATTGTGAGGTGGACCCTGGCTGTGGGTGGAAATGTGGGCTGCAGGGAGTCCATCCCACTGCACGAGAAGGTGGTGGTGGGGAGGGTGGAGGAGGGGTGCAAGCACAGGGCAGATTCCTAGAACAGAAAATTCTGGAAGCCCAGTCCTAATGATGGGGACATATGAGGGATGTGGAGGGGCCGGGGAGGAAGGGGAAGGTCAGGGGCTGATAGCATCTGTTCTTTCACCATCTCTACTTCTTATTTCATGGAGATGGCTTCCTCATTCCCCTTTTATGATTGTATTTATTTTATTATATTTTATTGAGACAGAGTCTCACTCTATCGCCCAGGCTAGTGCAATAGGAATATAAAATTGTGTCTATTTATATTCCCAACAAGTTGAGATTCCTCAATAAACTAGTTACACATAATTCACAACAGCTCACTGCAACCTCCACCTTCAGGGTTCAAGCAATTCTCCTGCCTCAGCCTCCTGAGTAGCTGGGATGACAGACACACACCACCACACCTGGCTAATTTTTGTGTTATTAGTACAGACGGGGTTTCCCCATGTTGGCCAGGCTGGTCTTGAACTCCTGACCTCAAGTGATCTGCCCACCTCGGCCTCCCAAAGTACTGGGATTACAGGCATGAGCCACCATGCCCACCCTCCTATAATGATTTTAAACAGAACTACTCTCAAGTCCTCTTCAGGTTGCTGTATCATCTCTATCCTGCAAGAATCTTCCTCTATGTGGTCTGGTGACTGTCGCAATGCTATTTTGTCCTGCATGCTTTGTTTGTTCCTGCAGCTGTCTCCTGTAGGGCATCTCTCCTTCCTGAACTGGGGTCTGTGTGTCTATGTGTTGTGGTCCCCCGGTTGTATCCACCCTGGTCCTCCAGTGCACACAGGGTCAAGGAGGCCTCTCTTCAGGGCACTGTGCACACCACTCATGCCATGCAGGATGGACCCTGGACTCATGTCAACGACTTGCTTCTGTCCCTGGCCATGGGTGAACCTTTTCTGGCCACAAACCCTGACAAGATTTCCAGCCCCCACCCGAGGGCAGACAGCACGTGGTTCCCAGTTATTGCTTGCATTTTAGTTTGGGGGAGATGTTTTCACTTCTGGTCCATATAAACATCCTTTCATTGTTTTCAAATGCTCCATTCATACATCTCTCGTGTGTGTCTGTGTGTGTGGTGTTATTCACTTCGAGAGCATGGACTTGAAGAGGGAGGTTTCTGTATAAACTCAATCATGATCCAGAAAATTGTCTTCAGCACTCCAAGCCAATTTTCTCATCTGTCAAGTGGGGTTGTTATGAGGATGAACTGAGAGAGATTCATCAGCAAGTAGCACAGTCGACCACACAGGGAACACCCATGGAGCCCACCGATTCTGCTTTCCGTTAGTGTTGGGAGCAGGATGAGGGTGTCACCCATCAGTCCTGGCAACAGCAGTGCTGGGGAAGTTCCACAAGTGACCTAAGAGGAGGTACAGGTGAAAGTCTAAATAAGGAAACAGCCGGGCGCAGCAGCTCACAACTGTAATCCCAGCACCTTAGAAGCCTGAGGCAGGTGGATTACTTGAGCCCAGGAATTACAGACCAGCCTGGGCAACATAGTGAGACTCTGTCTCTACACAAAAATTTTGCAAAGGAAAAGAGAGGAGAGGAGAGGAGAGGGGGAGGGAGGGGAGGGGAAGGGAGGGGAGGGTGGAAGGGAGAGGTAAGGGTAGGGGAGGAGGGAGGGGAAAACAAGGGAGGGAAGGAAGGGAAGGGAGGGAGGGAGGGAGGGAGGGAAGGAAGGGACTGTCGCCAGTAACCTTCCCTGGAGATCTGCCTAGGGGAAGGCTATGGAAAATGCTCTCAGGATGGACACATGTGGGACATGAGGCCAAGGACTGGCACTGGAGATGTCTGCAGTCTCCATGAGTTCCACGGAGAGCTCTGGATCCGGCTGGCTCTGCACAGTGGTCCCGCGTCCCCCAGGCCCAGGGTGAGCACTGCTACAGAAAGGAGGCTCGCATGGCCTTGGGTGAAGTGGCGCCTTCGCTCAAGGGCAAGGTTCAGAAGGGACCCCAGCCGAGCCCTCTCATGGCCAGCACTCCCAGGAGCAGGGGAACAGACCCTTTAGTCCTGGAAGGAAACCCAGATGGCCCAAGGCATCCATAGCAGGGGCAGACTATTGCAGTTAATTGGAAACTGATGATTCTGGTGGAAACCCAGTCAGTCTGTGGAATGAGCTGAAACATCCCTCAAACGACTAAACGTTCAGTGAGGCAGTCAAATAAAAACACAACATTAATCTTTCCTATGTATCAGCAACAATCTCTCGGTAACTATGAAGGAAGCCTGTGAGACTCGCCATAGGATCATACCGACAGCAGAAAACTACGCCCAAAGAATTGTTTATTGACCAGGATGCTTCTCACAGCATTGTTCTCTATGACGAAAATTGTCAACACACTTGCAAAGCAAAGGGATCATTTGGGTGAAGCATGGCCAGTCCAGAGATGGGATATTATGTACTTACAAATCCTATTCTCAAAGACCATGTCATGACCTCGGCAAGTTCTCATCACATATTAAGCATGTAGAATATTGTCCCATTCTGTAAGAAAGGAAAGTAAATAGGACAACACAGGTGTGCGGCTGGCTGGGGTCTCCGGCTCTGCTTGGTGGCCAGCTGCAATGTGACTGGTTGGCATGACATGGACCCAAGACTCCGGCTGTGCTCTGATGTGTGGTCCTTCTGCTCAGCCGCTAAACAGACACCCGGTAGCTTCTCCGCCGGGCTCTGGGCGAGGTGCTAGGGACACAGGTGACTCACACAGCAGCCCTGCCCTCTAGGAGCATAGTCTGTTGGGGGAGACAGACAGGCTCAGTAACGGCATAAGTCCATCACTTACTAGGTGTGAGCCTGAGGGTGTCAGGGCAGGAGCACAGCCACGGGACCCCTCGCCCGGCCTGGTTGCTCAGGAAGGGTCCTAAGAGGAGTAACACTGGATCCTTCTTAACAGAACAATAAGAGCAGTAGAAAGGAAGCCGTTAGGGAGGCCGGCTGCCCAGACCTGCAGCGGGCAGTGGTGGTGGGGACAGAGAGCCCGGCTGACCTGAGAGTCATTGAGGACCATGATGTCCAGGCACTGGAGCAGGTGTAGGAGAGAGGAGTAAGGCAAGAAAGATGCCCAGACGCCAAGCTGGGGATGCCCTGGATGGAGAAGAGGAGGCTCCCCAGAAAATCTCCACGGCCACAGGATGGAATTCCACCAGGCTGGGCCCATGGGAACACAAAGTGAGAGCAAGCGTCACAGAGCCAGAGAGTGGAGGCCCAGCTCTTACCTTATCTGTTCTCTTGCCTCAAAGGGGCCAGACAGTGGGATGGGGAGGGGGCTCAGCCCTAGACCCCCCATGTCAGGCAGAGACCTTGCAAGGCCAGGTCCTTGTAAACCTCTCAGATCAGCCACGTGGGGACAGGCAGGAGGGTACTATGTACACTCCAGGCCTTTCCATAGAGGAAGACACTGACTAGGCAATGGGCAAGCCAGGGGAGACCCTGATTTTCACTCCCATTCCCAAACCAGCCACCAGTCACAGAGCAGCACATGGGGGAAACCTCAGGGCAAGGCTTTCTGCAGGGTGGAAGGAGAGCCTTCCACTCGGCAGCACACAACTGCAGAGTCCCTACACAGAACCCCCCACGCTGCACCCTGCACACAACTCACCAAAGCGCTTATGCCTCTCCAGGCCCTGCACCTGTTACCAGGGTTTGGGGGAAACCGTAGAATGTTTTCAAGTTCATCTAGTAACAACAGCTAAGAAAGTCTGAAGGGGGAGAGTCCTACTAGATATGAATAGAAATTATAAAACCTGGCAGGGCGCAGTGGCTAACGCCTGTAATCCCAGCACTTTGGGAGGCTGAGGCGTGGATCACCGGAGGTCAGGAGTTCAAGACCAGCCTGGTCAACATGGCAAAACCCTGTCTCTACTAAAAATACAAAAGAATAAATAAATAAATAAATTAGCTGGAAGTGACAGCTGGTGCCTGTAATCCTAGCTACTCAGGGGCCTGAGACAGGAGAATCACTTGAACCCAGGAGGCAGAGGTTGCAGTGAGCCAAGATCATACCACTGGACTCCAGCCTGGGTGACAGAGACTCGGTCTCAAAAAAAAAAAAGAAAGAAAGAAATTATAAAACCCAAATCAGCTAAAATAGGGAAGTACCAGGCAAGACAAATGAATCAACTGAATAAACAGTGGGGAAGTTGGTTCTACTGTAGGTAAGATTTCCCCGTGTGCAAAGGAAAGAACACACGTGACCAAGGGAGAGAAATAATTTTTAATAAGTGGACTCAGGGTGTTTAAATCTTTGAAAGACAGTCTATTCAAAGCCTCCTCTCACATGACATGCCAAATTAATCCCAGAAATAACTGTGTATTAATCTAGAGGGGGAAGAAAGACCTGAAGTTTAAAGCGATGGAAGGAACAGTTGCTGATGTTTGCAGAACTGCCGATCCTTGTCTCTCTTTAGACCAGCAGTTCTCAAAGTGGGGCAAGAGCCTTTTGGAGGTCCACGAGGTAAAACCGTTTTCATAAGAATCCCAAAATATCACATGCTTTTTCCACGTCATCTCATGGGTGCAGTGGGGCTTTCAGAGGCGCCATGGCATATGCGCTCTTGCAGGTTAAGCACAGCAGGTAGGAGGCTCCCACTGTCTTCTATTCAGCCAGACCTTACAGGCATTTGCAAAAATGTCTTCTTCAATGCTTCTCCTCACTAATGTTTTGTTTTGGAAAATACAGTTTTTTAATTTAAAATGTTATTTGTGTTTTTGTTTTCCAAATAATTATTTTAAAACTTTGTTTAAATTTATAATATGGTAAATATTGTTGGATAAAACCTATGTAAGCAAAAGCTCTTTGAGGCCCTCAGTGAGTTTGGATAGTGCAAGGGGCCCCTGATACAAAATGTGTGAGAGCTGGCCTTGGCCTGTGGGCTCTGCAGTGCGGACTGCTGGATCCATGTGCGGGTCCCAGGGCGTTGCAGGTCCATCGGAGTAACTAATTCAACAAACGTGTACTGAGTACCTATCACGTGCCATGGATCCCAAGGCGTTGCAGATCCACTGGAGTAACTAATTTGACAAATGTGTACTGAGTACCTATCACGTGCCAGGCATCGTCATAGGTACTAGTGCTACGGCCATGAACAACACAGACAAACTCTACCTGCCTGCCTTGTGTTCTTGTCTAGCAGACACAGTGCTGTGGAGACAGATTGACTATGTCAAAATCTCAATAAGATAAAACACACACACTAAGTAAAAACCCAGAAACAGCTGCAGCAAATATGACACACACCAGGTTAATATCTTTAATATATACCGAGCTCATAGAAATTTATCAGACCCCAGAAGATAGAGCAAAGGACACTGACAATCCACAAAAGAGGAAATACAATCGCTTCACATGAAAGATGCTCAACTGGGCTAGAAATCAGTAAAATGCCAACTGAAACACAATGCTATGTTTTCATTATCAAATTAGCAAATATTTAGCCAGATGATAATGCCCAATACGGGCAAGATGGACATGTTTATCCTTGCTGGTGGCAGTGTAAGGGGATACAAATGTTTCTGGAATCCATTTTGTCAATATGCAGTAAAAGCCTCAAAGGTTTTCATATTCTTCAGTTCAAGAATCCCACCTCTGGGAGTCTACCCCAAAAAAATAACTTGACATTGGGAAACGGCCTGTGCACAGATATTCATCAATTTATAAATGAAAAATCAGTAACAGCATTAGTGATCGGCAACTGGCACGATGGTCCATCTAGTCGATGGAGGAGTACATAGCCACTCCAAAATAAAATATTTAGTAATCAGAAGGGGAGATGCCCCCGATATGCTAAAATAGCTGCACAGAACTGTATTATTACAGAAGACAGCAGCAAAACTATGTTAAAACAAAATGCAAAGAAACTATAGTTGGGGGGGAAAGCCTGAGAGACACCAAAATGTGATGTTTTACTTCCTTCTTTCCTCTACTTGCAAAAATTTATCTAACATGTGGTTTACATGGATAATGAGAAGACCTAGTAGGTTTGGTGCTTGTGTATGCAAAGGCATGAGGCACACGTAAGTGAGGAGCTGGGTTTCCCCCCATCTCTACCCCATCTGTGCTGGGCCGACTGCCACCCCACCCAACCTCAGGTCCCCAAGAGACAGTGACACGCGGGCTGTCTGCTCCACATGGAAGGCCATATACCCCAATCTTCTCCCCTACTCTGGGGAGCTTCTCCTGTTGGCCCAACAGTCTGCTCTTGCTTCTCTTCCCCAGGAGACCCACCTTGTGCCTACCTCTCTAAGTCCCTAAACCAGTGCTCTCCAAGCAGAGGTGCCATGAGCCTTACGGCTGTGGTTGTAGATGGAGGCGCCTCTGCTAGGATCTCTTCCCTCTTCCACCCAGAGCTCTGCCCCCAGTTGGTGGCTGCAGCATGGGCCCTTTTGTCCAGTCCCAGGGCTTGTTCCCTAAGTTAACCTCAGCACATGCCTAGCTCAACCCATATCTCTTCATTCCCCTACAGGCTGGAACTGCCAGGGTGGT
Organism: Macaca thibetana thibetana; assembly: GCF_024542745.1. Lineage (NCBI taxonomy): Eukaryota > Metazoa > Chordata > Mammalia > Primates > Cercopithecidae > Macaca > Macaca thibetana. The sequence goes on along the minus strand of NC_065587.1, from coordinate 6,332,654 downwards.
GCCCACCCAAGGCAGCTCTGTCTGCCATGACAACAGGAGCTGGTCCTGCCACACTTTCTGGGTTTTGTTTTCCACTCCTCCTCACTGCTCAATACATACTTACCTGGGGCCAATGAAATAGGTCTTTGCTGTTTCCTAGAAGTCACCAAAATGTTTCAGGACATTAAGTTAGTCCCAGGGTCACACTATACTAGGCCACGGAGTCGCCCCTTCACTAACTTCCATCTCCAGTGATGCCCTGGTATGCAATGAAGCTTACTTACCAGAGGGGTACCATGTGGACCAGAGAGCAGTCACAATACAGTCCAAAGATGTCACAACCATGGAAAAGAGAACTTGCCTTCACATGCGCTGTTGAACACTACTGCCTGTCCGTTTTACCAATCGATACCTGTTCTCCTAAAATTTAGATAAATTATAACCCCAAAATATGTACAAAGCACTCCCTTCCCCCACTTTGTTCTTCAGCCTGATCCCCGGTCAGAGGTCTCCCTCTGGGGCTGCGCCTCATCCTCCTTAGCTGGAGACTAAGGTATCTTCCACTAAAGCCACCACGGGTCCTCACCTCTCCAATGTGGGCTTCTTCCAAGTTCAAGTTGAAGGGCAAGCCCCGACCTCTCTCATCTGCTCCATGTTCCCAAGTGCAGGGAGCTATCAAGAAGGTCCTAAGCGCACACCAGTACTCCTCCCAAGCCCGCACACATAAGCACCGAGAGAAAAAACACAAATCACCAGCCAAACAAAGGTGGGGCAGCTGCTTGGATCGGGTGCCCATAGGCAGAGGACCCGGCTGCAGGTGTGGACACGGAGTGTGGACGGTCTTTCCTAGGCAGCTCTGGGGTGTGGGGCAGCACAAGCCTGACACAGACATGGTATGGCTTTTAACAAGCCACTTGGGTAGAGCCAGGGCTGGCGACACGGCAGAGTTCCCACCCTGCTTCCATGCTGGGCTGGGCCACATGGAAACCTTCCAGATGCCTTTTCCCAGGTGCCACTGTACCCCTTCACTTGGGGGCACCTCTGCCTGGCAGGTACTAGTCTTACCAATATAGCTGCTGGAGACAGAACAGAACTGGGCACAAAGAGAAAGTAATCTGTACACCTCCCATTCATGGAATGGTGGCCCCACTGTGTCCTCCCTCCGTCCATACTTAAAGAGCACCATGGTCCCACCTGAACAGCCTTGGCTGGAGTCCAGGGGAACCTAAAGCCTGTATTCAGGCAGTTGTTCAGCAGGGCAATTGGGCTAACAGAGTTGATGATGAGTGGGTGGCAGTAGCCTGCGGACCCCAGCAACCACTGAATGTCCTTGCCCTTGCAAGGCAGCGGTTCTTCAGAATCGCAGTCACTTTTCCCAGCATCATCAAAACTCTTAAGAAGCCAGGTCCAAGGACCCAACCTCTGGGGTCCCAAGACACATACATGTCTTTAGGTGGGTGCGGAGGTTGTCCTTCTGCAGTCAAGCCAGGACCCTTCAGACAGGGGCAGATGAGCCCAGGATAAGAATCCCTACGGTCCAGGAGGTCATGTCAATATGTTTCATTTGGCATTGAAATATGGCGGAACAGCTCAGTCCAAAGGGCATGGCCAAACTCAGCCACAAAATGATTTCTTGGTCACCCCTCTGTGAGGAAGGACCAGGTCCTTCAGAAGCAGGACATGCATGCCAGTGCTGCATTGTCACCACACTAAGACGACGACAGTCCACAGCTCTTTGCTTTTACATATGCCACCAAGACCCTGGCTGGGTTGCCAGAGGCAGACACTCCCCGGCCTTAAGTGCTTAAGGATGTTTCCCAAAGGGAGTCTGTTTTCTCTTGGACAAAGGCAGCCCATCTGATTGCCCAGGCATGGGAAGGACATGCTACAAGGTGCCTTTGGAGACCCACAGATGGTGTGTGGGTAGCTGCAGGGCTGCAGTGAAGGCCACATGGCACCTGAATGGAGATGGGAACGGGTCTCAAGCTGGGCAAGGCTTGAGACAGTGACAGGGTGCAGAAGCAGGAGTGACTGAGCATCAGCCGATGTGGCACTGCCCATGGAGATTCTGGGCAGCAAAGGGAGTCACTGGTATCCACCCTCAGCCTGCTATGGCCCTCAGGTGCAAGTGTGCTGGAACCTGCAGCCTGATAGACTTGACCAGTGGCTGAGAGTCCACCATGACCTTATTTAGCAGGCAAGTTCCAGATTCCCCTAACTTCTGGCTCGATCAGAACACCAGAAGCTGAAGCCAGGCATTAACAGAGACGCAACACGGGTCCTTCCCAGTGAGAGCAGTGGGGCCTCCCAGACTGCATACTCACATGCAGAGTGGAACCTGGCCCCTGGAAATGGTAGAACTACACTCCTAGCAGTGACCACTCGACCACTACAGCACGGATGAGGCCCTGCCTGCTGCACTGGGCCCTGGCAGGGCTGGCAGGCATCTTGGGTGGGAAGCCAGACTCCCTCTCCAGGTACACCCATCAAGCCACCAGCCTGGCCAAACTGGCATCTTTCTGTCCAGAGCTCATCAACAGGAACTGGGCAACCAGGTGGGGAGCCGCCAAAGGAGCTTGGAGAGGGCAGAGTAGGAGCCTCCATGAACCAAGTCAGGCTGGGAGGGGTCAGCCCTCGTGGTTTGTCAACGTGCGGCAGAGTCCCTGTGCCTAAGCAGCAGAGCGGTAGTCATTGAAACAGCCCGGGATGCCAGCAAGAGGGAGGCGAGCATGCAGTGAGCGATAGGTACAAAGCTAGCACATAAGAGGAAGCGCAGCAAGGTGGGCAACCAGGGCGCCAGGAGGGATGGAAGGAAGATCTCCTTGGGGAACACATCTGGAGAGGCAAGAAGGGAGGTCTTCAAACAGGGGCGATGCTGTCCTATGGGCATTTCTTCTACACAGCAAAGAGCGTATGCTACCTGGGTGGCTGCAGACGCTACCAAGTGGTGCCGGATTCTTAAAGATTCCGTGCTCGGGCAGGCAGGGCTGGCGCTGGACTAGTCCCGTTGGAAGCTGGATGCACTGGGCAAGGCCCCGTGCCCGCAGCGGCCAGCTGACGGCAGAGCATCTGCCTCTCTCGCACGGCCCTGTTAGAGGCAGAAGTCTTCCTGATTTGGGCGCGCCGCGCATGCCGGAGCGGAGACTTGTAGGTTCTCCGCAACTCTGCCAGGAACCCCTGATAGTTGTTGCGCAAGGGGCTGTCAGGTTGCATGTGCGGGATAGCCCACTTCTCCGCCTCCCCAGTCAGTCGAGACACAAGGAAGGCCACGCGCTCGGCCTCACCCGGGAAGCGGGAGGCCTGGAAGATCATGAATCTGTCCATCTGCATCAGGAACCCCGCCAACTGGCCTGGGTCCCCGGAAAAGGGCTCGGGCAGAGAGGTTGGAGGTGTGGTCATGGGTCGAGTCCCGTTTGAAGTAATTGCAGAGATGGGCGGGGTGATCTGCAGAGCCCCCGGGATCCGCGCCCTGGTGCGTAACAAGGTCAGCTCTGCCATCACGCTCTCCAGCATGTTGGTGAGATTGGCCTTCTCTGCCCGCAGGGTGGAGGCCTCCCGCCTCAGCGCTGAGTTGGTGAGGCGCAGGGAGGTCAGGGTGTCAATAACATCATCCATCTGGGCGTTCGGAGACGCTGCCGAGGCCGGGCTTTCAGCTTTGGACGTCTGCGGCTGCACCATGCTGGCCAGAGGTCAGCCACGGACTGAGATCCGCGGGTGGGCCAAGGGGGTGTGGTGACCAGGTGGGCCCCTGTAGAAATGGCGGCGGCGTGGGGTGCACAACGCGAGGGCGCTGCGAGACCCCCAAGCTGAGGGCCCAAGAGAGGGGCACGCGTGCCAGGCGGGGGGCAGGCCCTGGGGACTTCAGCCCCGGTCCCACGCGGCTCCTTTACTGCAGACTTCGCGGGCTACGGAGCCGGACGGGCGGCTGGACCTCTCTGGGCCCTGGAGGATTAAGAAAAGATGTTTTTAAGGTTTCAATTGCGACTAGCGGGCAGGACGGTGAGAGGCGGCGTGGAGGGCCCGCGCGTGGGTGGCGAGGCTGCACAAAGCCCCGCGGCGCCCGCCCCGCGCCCGCCCGGGGGAGAACAAAGGGGTCTGCTCCTCCGCGGTCGCGGGCCTGGGGGCCACCACAGTGGCCGGGCCGGGCCGGGCAGTGGGCCGGGGACGCGCGTACCTGGGGTCTCGCGGTTCCTCCGCGGCTCCGTCCGCCGCCGGCCGTGACCAAGATGGCCCGCGCGGGGGACGCGGCCAGGCCGATGAGTCACCGCGCGGCCCTCGGAGAACTGCTTCCCGGTCAGCGCAGCCGGGCGACGGCGCTGGCGATGGCGGCGGGCGGCCTCCGGCAGGTGCAGGGCCCGGGGCCGGGGCGGGGCCGGGGTCGCGGCAGAGGGCGGGTCACCGCGCGGCCTTTGTGCGGGCGGGGCCGGCGCGGTAGCGGCGGCGGGCGGGCCTCAGGCGGGCCCCACTGGTTGCCATGGAGACCGCCTGCTCCCGCGCGTTTCGGGATGGCCGTAGCCCCGCCTCCGGAAGTGACGCACAAAGTCCCCGCCTCCCCCAGCTCGGGCCGTCGCTGCGAGTCCTTCCCAGCTGCCAATCAGGGAAGATTGTGGTTGCTGAGGCGTCTTCATTAGGGCGGGTTCCTGGTGTTCTCTCAGCCATTCCTCCCAAGAGGGCTTGCAAGGCTCTTTCTGTGGTTGTCATTGGGGTTTTTTTTTTTGATAATTTACCGTTCTTCTTATTGTGATTTTTTTTTTTTTTTTTGAGACGGAGTCTCGCTCTGTCGCCTAGGCTGGAGTGCAGTGGTGCGATCTCGACTCACTGCAACCTCTGCCTCCCGGGTTCAAGCGATTCTTCTGCCTCAGCCAGCCAAGTAGCTGGGATTACAGGCACGTGCTGCCACGCCCGGCTAATTTTTGTATTTTTAGTAGAGATGGGGTTTCACCATGTTGCCCTGGCCGGTCTCGAACTCGTGACCTCAGGGGATCCACCTGCCTTGGCCTCCCAAAGTTCTGGGATTACAGGCCTGAGCCACCGCGTCAGACCCTTATTGTGATTTCAATATAAATGTAATGTAACAAATGATGTCAGAGAAGTAAAACTTTATACTACTCAGACTCCCTCCACCTAACGATAGCAAATAGTAATACATATATATATAATGTACATATATGTGTGTGTGTGTGTATATATATATTACTTTTTTAAGGCAAGGTCTCACTTTGTTGCACAGGCTGGAGTGCAGTAGCACCATCATAGCTCCCTCCACCTAGAACCCTGTGCTCAAGTCATCCTCCCACCTCAGCCTCCCCAGCAGCTGGGACCACAGGAAGAGGCCAGCACACCCAGCTAAGCAAATAGTAATATTTCTGTAGTTCCATCCAGTCATTTTTCTATGATATGTTCTACAAAATATTAATTTTTATGAGTATTTTGTAACCATAATAGCACATTGAACTTTGAGCATTTTCCTATTAAAGATAGTTCAGAAGCTTGATTTTCAGTTAATGCCTGTGGTCCATGGAAATCCTGTTCCACAACGTGTTTAGCCATACCCTTTTTGATAGATCCTTATCTTGTTTACCATTCTAAAGTTTTATAAACTACACTTGTATATAAATCCCCACCCCTTTCTCTGCTGGGTTCCCCAGGGTAAATACCAAGGAGTGAAGATACCTGGCTGATAAGGTTTGGCTCTGTCTCCACCCAAATCTCATCTTGAGTCCTAACTCCCACAATTCCCACATCATGGGAGGAACCTGGTGGGAGGTGATTGAATTATGTGGGTGGGTCTTTCCTGTGCTCTTCTTGTGACAGTGAGTCTCAAGAGATCTGATGGTTTTAAAAAGGGAAGTTTCCCTGCACAAGTTCTCTCTTTGCCTGCTGCCATACATATAAGACCTGACTTGCTCCTCCATGTCTTTCACCATCTGCCATGATTGTGAGCCTCCCCAGTCACACAGAACTGTAAGTCCAGTAAACCTCTTTCTTTTGTAAATGGCCCAGTCTCGGGTATGTTTTTATCAGTAGCGTGAAAACAGACTAATACACTGGCCAAAGGGTAAGAACTGTTTGATTCTGGGTCTGGATTTCCAGCTTGACCTAGGTGATCCTTCTGCATGGTCAGTTTCAAACTGGCATGGCTGGAGAGAAAAGATACTGAGAAATAAAAATAAACATTTAAGCCCCCCAACGAACTGAACAGACGCCTCTTGGCCAGGGGACCCCAGAGAAACCTGGGAAGCCAAGTTCCTGGCCATGATGGAATGGGAGGTTGGACACACCTCATTAACTGCCCCCCCTCCATAACCAATAACCACCATTAGGCTTTTTTCCCTAAGGGTTAAACAGAAACAAGCCCCTTTGAAAGACTTCAGCATTGATACCAACCAACCATCTGACACTGCCCCTCCCTTTTTGTGGCACACAACAACTGACCAGCATTCTTTCCTGGTAAGAGACCACCAACCCTAGAGTGGTTCTGGCCAGGCTGTGGAGGATGTGCAGTGAAAGCTTTTGTATCCTCTGATTCACCTTTTAACGTTAAAGGGCTGAAAACTCCACCCTCAGATCATGCTAACACTGCCATTTTTTGTAGATGCTACCCATGAAGGGGCATGAAGCTCAGTTGCACATGTGCATATTTCTCTTCTCATAAATATTTATGACTCCTCCTGTAGCTTATTGAATATGTATATTTGGCCACCCTGTTCAACATAAATTCCTGTCTTACTCTTCCAACCCTTGAAGTGCCTGTTTATGGCTCTGGCCAGAGGCTACACTTCCCAGCCTATTCAAATGGCCACTCTGCAGGATGCAACCTTTTATGAGAAATAAAACTCTCCTTTCCAGGTTTATGAACTTCATCATTCTTCAGTTAACAATACCCAGCAAGAGCTGGATTCACTCAGACCTACAGTTTCCACTCAAGATAATTAGGGCATGAGGATGTTGTTACTGAGCAAGTGGTCTTGCTGCCTGATGCACACAGAAGCCAATAAATATGGCACCAGCTTTTGAGAAAAGAAAAGCTTTATTGCAAAGCTGACCAGCAAGGAGAGAGGAGGTGGGCTCAAATCCATCTCCCTGATTTGAGGCGTGGGGCAAGTTTTAAGGGATCAGGTGGCAAGAGAAAGTATTTAGGAATGCTGGCTTTCCAGGGTCTGATTGGAGGGCTTCAAATTTGACCATATGTGGTAATGTATGTTAAAGTAGATTTTAGCCCCAGACCTTCCAGGCCGATGGACCCCCTTGCTTGTGAATGAGTTCTGGTGTTCAAGTTCTGGTCATGTCCCAGTCTTCTTGGTTCTAAGGGGAGGAATCATTGGTTCTGGGTGTTGTTAGAGGTCAAAGCTTTTGTTATGGCACATGCCCAGGCTACATGACTTGCAGTTTTGGGCTCTGTTCTACCTAAAAGGCAGCTTGACATTTTGTTATCAACAGGGTAGGCCCAGTTTGGGCTGGTCCCACAACTACAGTATCAGAACTTGGAAAGGATACTTGTACCCCAGTGTGCATGAAGCAAGAGGGAAATAAGGAAGACTGTGTCCTTAAACTTCTTCCATGAGATCTTCCAAATCAGATGGGGGCAGGAGCTGTGTTAACCTTGACTGAAGTCAATGACTTCAAAAACAGAAATGAGCCTGCAGCCTTCTATCCCTCCAAGTTCTTCTAAATACACAGAGGAATGCCATCCACTCCTTGGAGTCACTCCATCTGTCTCTCTGTCTCTCTAGGCCCCTGGATATTGTGCAAATGAGTGAAGTGTCTGCCACAATTCCAAGTGTGGTTGACAACATAAATCTTAAATTCCCAGGTGCATTGAATATAAAGGTGCACCCCAATTTCAGAAATTATAAAACATTTAAAGAAATAAATAATTTATCTGTATTTCACTTTACTTCCAAGGGGAAATTAGATGGCAGCCCATAAAAATAGAGCAAAATAAAAATTAATGGAATTTTAAAAATAAAAACAGGAGAAGAATATGTGACTGCTCATCCAGATGAAGCTATGATTCATGCCCTGAGGCGCCTGTCTGGGCTGTGAACACAGAACAATAAAATATGCAAAGAAACTATTGAAAGGATATAAGTGGGCTGAAAAAGATAAACAAGATAAACTTCACAATGGTCCAGAAACACAAACTTCTGAGTACTGACATGGGCCTGCCGGGCTCTGGACCTGAGACATAATAGGGACCCAAGGCTGGGAACACAGCCAGGCTTCCTATTTGAAGCCAGGGGATGGGGGACAGAGGAGTCACCCTATGTCAGAAAAAAAGTCTGAAAAATTGGATTCAGTCATTTCATGGGGGCGGGGTGTGACAGTTTATGTGAAAGTGTGGCCCTGGGGCAAAGGAGAACACAGATACAATGTCATTAATCTCCTGCCCCCTGGTTTAACAAATAGACCAAGAGGGTCAGGATTCCAAACCACCAATAAAATATACACATATATATTATATACATATATGTATATATGATATATGTGTATGTGTGTGTATATATAATATACATATATGTGTGTATATATATGTTTCTTTACCACAGACCAGGCATCACAGAGCCACCTGAAACTGCTAGATGGGGAAAGGGAGTACCAAGAGAGAAACAGAGACAAAGTCTTTCAACACAAAATGATCCTGAGATTCAAAACTCTGAAGCCCACAAAGACATCTTATGCTAAGAATAATAGTAAAGAAAAATCAATAATTATAATGTGAATTAACTCCAGAGGAAATTAAAATAATAAACAGTCTGAAAAAAAGACTTTAAAGTAAGTGTTTTTGGGATGCTCAGTGAGAACAAGGAAGGAATAATATTTGTGAAAAGAACAGAGTGGGGCTGGGTGCGGTGGCTCATGCCTGTAATCCCAGCACTTTGGGAGTCCGAGGCGGGCGGATCACAAGGTCAGAGATCGAGACCATCCTGGCTCACACGGTGAAACCCTGTCTCTACTAAAAATACAAAAAATTAGCCAGGCGTGGTAGCGGGTGCCTGTAGTCCCAGCTACTCGGGAGGCTGAGGCAGAAGAATGGCTTGAACCCGGGAGGCGGAGCTTGCAGTGAGCAGACATCACGCCACTATACTCCAGTATGGGCGACAGAGCAAGACTCTGTCTCAAAAAAATAACAACAAAAAAGGTACTTTTTCACAGGTACCTGATCTTGGTACAGTACGGCTTTTTCTCCACACTCTGTTCTTAAAAAACTTTTATGTTTCAAAGAACATATCAAGAAAGCCAAAAGACACCAACCCACAGAATGGAAGAAAATATTTGCAAACTATGTATCTGATGAGAGTCTAATATTCAGAGTGTATAAAGAACTCCTACAACTCAATAATAAAAAGATATCCTAATAAAAATGAGCAAAGGAGTTGAATAGACATTTCTTTAAAGAAGATATATGAATGACCAATAAGCACATAAAAAAATGCTCAATATCATAAACCATCAAGGAAATATAAATCAAAACCACAATAAGATGTCACTTCACACCCCCACCCCCATATTGCCATAACCTAAAAGACAGACAATAACAAATGTTGGTGAATGTGTTGAAAAGTTGGAAACCTCATACATTGCTGGTGGGAATGTAAAATAGTGCAGCTACTATGGAACATAATTTGGCAATTCCTCAAAAAGTTAAACCACTCCTAGGTGTATGCTTAGGTACATTGAAAACATATATCCACACAAAAATTTGTTATGTTCATACAAGCATTATTCCTAATAGCTTCCCCCTCCCACAAAAAGGCACCAACCCACATGTCCATCAGTTGATAAATGGACCAATAAAATGTGGTATCACCATACAATGGAATATTAGCAAGCTATAAAAGGAATAATATACCGATACATACTAAAATATGAATGGACCTTGAAAGCATTGTGCTAAGTGAAAGAAGTCAAGAATAAAGCCACATGTTGTATAATTTTTATTTATATAAAATGTCCAGAATAGGCAAATCCATAGAGACAGAAAGTTGAGCAGTGATTGCCAGGGTCTGAGAAGAAGGAAGGAAGGAGAATGACTGCTAATGAGTATTGGATTTCTTTTGAGTGATGAATTGTTCTAGAATTAATATTAATGGCTGCACAACATTGTGGCTATACTAAAAACTACTAAGTTTATTTAAAATGTTATGGTATGTGAATTATATTTTTGAAAAAATTCAATGGCCATTTATGATCAAAACTCACATAAAAATGAGAATAAATGGGAACTTCCTCAACTTGATAGGAAGTATCTATAAATACCCTATAACTGATATTATACTTAACGGCCAAAGACAAAGTGCTTTCCTCCTAAGATGGAAAACCAGCTAATGATGTCCACTCCCACTATTCTCATTCAACATAGTACTGGCAGTTGTAGCCAATGCAATAAGGCAAGAAAAGGAAATAAAATATATACAGATTGAAAATAAGAAATAAACTGTCCCTATTTTCAGAGGCATAATTGTGTATGTAGAAAATCCCAAGGAATCCATACAACGAACAAACATAAAAACTTCCTACAACTAATAAGTTCAGCAAGGTTGCAGAATACAATATGAACATGCAAAAATCCATTGTATTTATATAAACTAGCAATGAACACATGTACAGAAAAGTTAAAAATACAGTACCATCGGCCAGGCACGGTGGCTCATGCCTGTAATCCCAGCACTTTGGGAGGCCGAGGCAGGTGGATCACCTGAAGTCAGGAGTTCAAGGCCAGCCTGGCCAATATGGTGAAACCCCATCTCTACTAAAAATACAAAAATTAGCCAGGTATGGTGGTATTGCTTGAACCTGGGAGGTGGAGGTTGCAGTGAGTCGAGATCAATGCTACTGCACTCCAGGCTGGGCAACAGTGAGACTATTTCTAAAAAAAAAAAAAAACAAAACAAAACATAATATCATTTACAATAACTCAAAAAAAACCACTCAGATGCAAATCTAACAAACTAGGTACAGGACTTACATGCAGAAAACAACAACAAAAAAAACTGATGAAAGAAATCAGAAGACCTAAATAGAGACACAGTGTGTCATGGACGGCGCTATGGTTTGGATATGATTTGTTTGGCTCTGCCAAGTCTCCTGTTGAAATTTGATCCTGCTTTTGGAGTTGGGGCCTGATGTGAGGTGTTTGGGTCCCCGGGGGTGGATCCCTCATGAGTGGCTTGGTGCCATTCTCACAGTGGTGAGTTCCACCGTTACTTCCCACAAGGACTGGTTGCTATAAGAGCCTGGCGTCTTTCTCCCCACTCTCTCTTGCTTTCCTTCTCACCATGTGATCTGCACATGCCAGCCCTTCTTCACCTTCCGCCAAGAGCGGAAGCAGCCTGCGCCCCTCACCAGAAGCAAATGCTAGTGTCATGCTTCTTGTACAGCCTGCCAGAACCATGAGCCAAACAAACCTTTTTACTTTATACACCACCCAGCCTCGGGTGTTCCTTTATAGCAACACAAACAGACTAAGACAGATGGGAAGAATCAACATAGTAAAGATGTCAGTGGGCCGAGCGAGGTGACTGACACCGGTAATCCCAGCATTTTGGGAGGCCAAGGCAGGTGGATCACTTGAGGTCAGGAGTTCGAGACCAGCCTGGCCAACATGGCAAAACCCCATCTCTACTGAAAATAAAAATTAGCTGGGCATGGTGGTGGGTGCCTGTAGTCCCAGCTACTCAGGAAGCTGAGGCAGGAGAATCGCTTGAACCCAGGAGGCAGAGGTTGCAGTGAGCCGAGATCATGCTGCTGCACTCCAGCCTGGGTGACAGAGTGAGACTCTGTCTCTCTCTCTCACACACACACACACACACACACACAAAGTCAGTTATCCTCTAATCCTCCAAGTTGATGTGAAAGTTTAAAGTAACATCTGCCAAAGTCCAAGCAAGACTTTGTGTAGCTATAGAGAAGATTATTCTAATATGTATATGGAAAGGCAAAAGAAATGGAATAGGTAAAATGATTTTTAAAAAGAAAAATAAAATAGGAGGTATTAGTCTATCCAATTTCAAGACATTACGTAGCTACAATAATCAAGACTATGTTATGTTGATGGAGGGATTGACGCAAAGATCAATGAAATAGAAAACTCAGAAATAAACTCACACACATATGCCCAACTGATTTTTTACAAAGTTACAAAAGCAATTTAATTAAAGGAAGACAGTCTTTTCAATACATGGTGTTGGAGCAATTAAACATCCATAGGTTTAAAAAAGAAGAACTTCTATCTGAGTCTCACATTTATAAAAATTATCTCAAAATGGATCACAGACTTAAATGCAAAACATAAAGCTATAAAACTATATCTATGGGATAAATTATATATCTGGGATGAAATCTTTAGGATGTAGGGCTAGGCAAAGAATTTTTAGACTTAATATCAAAAGCAAGATCCATAAAAGGAAAAATTAATAAATTGGACTCTATCACAATTTAAAACTTCTGCTATGTGAAAGAGGATGAAAATACAAGCTAGAGACTAAGAGAAAAATTTTTGCAAATCAGATGTCCCTCAAAGGACTAGTATCTAGAATGTATAAAGAACTCTCAAACTCCACAGTAAAGTAACAAACATCCAATTATAAAATGAGCAAAAGACGTTGAACTAGCATTTCACCAAAGAAGAGATACAAATGGCAAGTGAGCCCATGGAAAGGTAGTTAACGCCATTAGCCATTAGGAAAATGAAAATTAAAATCATAATGAAATATCACCATGCACATCTAAGAATGGCTAAAATGAAAAATAGTAACAATCCCTAAAGCAGGCAAAGATGCAGAGAAAGTGGATACATTGCTAATGGGAATGCAAAGTGGTACAGCCACTCTGGAAAACAGTCTGGCAGTTTCTTAAAACAAAACAAAACAAAACAAACAAAAACTAAGCGGGCAACTACCGTACAACTCAGCAATTGCACTCCTGGGTATTTATCCCAGAGAAACGGAAAATTATGTTCACACCAAAAACAGTACACAAATGTTTATACCAACTACATGGCCCAAGCCTGCAAGCAACCTAGACATTAATGATTAGAAAAACTATGATATATCATTACCATGGAATACTACTCAACAAAAGAAGGAACAAACTTTTTATACAGGCAACAAATGAGATGAGTTTGTAGAGAATTATGCTGAGTGAAAACTGTCAATCCCAGCCGGGTGCAGTGGCTGATGCCTGTAATCCCAGCACTTTGGGAGGCTGAGGTGGGCGGATCACCTGAGGTCAGGAATTCGAGACCAGCCAGGCCAACATGGCGAAACCCCGTCTCTACTAAAAATACAACAATTAACCGGATATTATGGCACATGCCTGTAATCCCAGTTATTCGAGAGGCTGAGGCAGGAGAATCACTTGATCAATCAATAAAATGCTAGTCCCAAAAGATATGATTCCCCTTTTAAAAATTTTAGATCCAGGATGCAAATGTACCTGTGTGTTACATGGATATATTGTATGTAACATTCTTGAAGTTACAAAATGACAGATTAGTGGTTGCCAGGCCTTAAGGAGGGGGTTGGGGCAGAGGAAAAGTGGGTGTGACTCTACAAGAGCAACAGGCAGCCCTTCTGGTGTCATGACTACATCAATGTCAAGATCCTGGCTGTGATATTGCACTATAATTTTGCAAGATGTAACAACCAGGGGAAATTGAGTAAAGGGTATGATGGATCTTCCCATATTATTTCTCAACAACTGCATGTGAACCTACAATAATCTTGAAACAAAAAAAAAGTTTAAAAAATAAAATGTGGCTGGGTATGGTGGCTCACGCCTGTAATTCCAGCACTGTGGGAGGCTGAGGTGGGAGGATCACTTGAGCTCAGGAGTTTGAGACCAGCCTGGGCAACATAGGGAGACCCTGTCCCTACAAAAATTTAGAAAATTAGCTGGGTCCGGTGGCACATGCCAGTAGACACAGCTACTCAAGAGTCTGAGGTGGGAGGATTGCTTGAGCCCAGGAGGTCAAGGCTGCAGTGAGCTGTGATCATACCACTGCATTCCAGCCCTGTGGGCAATAGAGCAAGACCTCATCTAAAAAAACAAAAGAAAAAAAAAGAAAATAAGAAAATAACTGAAGTAAATACTTAATAGAGAGTGTAAAATTTAGGCTGGACACAGCTAAATAAATCATGAATTAGAAGGAAGTACTGAATAACTCATCCAGAAGGCAGCAAAGAGGCAGATATTTTGAAAAATATGAAAAAGGTAAAACACTTGAAGGATAGAAAAGAACAAAGAAGGAAGAGAAACAATATCTGATAAGATAAAATAGCTGAAAACTTTTCCAGAACTGGAGAAAGATAGGAGTCCAATATTAAAGTGTCCACATTCATTAAATCCAGGCTGTATTAGTTAGCCATCGCTGTGTAACAAACTACCGCTATTTGTAATTCGTTAAGTCCCCATTTTTATTGCTATATTTTGAATGCAGAGCCAACAGGACTTGCTGATGGGCTGGATGTGAAGTGTGAGAAACAGCAAGGACTTAAGGCTGCCCCCAGGTTCTATAAATGTGGAGGCATCAACTGAAGCAGCAACAAAGGTGAGACAAATAGGCTTGGTGAGGAGAAGATCACAGATGGTTGAGCTTGGAGTGGGAGCTAAGCTATGAGGATATAAAGGCATAAGAATGACACAATGGACTTTGGGGACTCAAGGGAAAAGGATGGGGAGGGGTGAGGGATAAAAAACTACAAATTGGGTGCAGTATATACTGCTTGGGTGACGGGTGCACCAAAATCCCACAAATCAACACTAAAGAACTTCCTCATGTAACCAAACACCACCTGTTCCCCAATTACCTATGGAAATAAAAAACTTAATAAACAAATTCCCCCAATGGAATGATATCAGGCTGGCTCTGGAATATGGGATTCTGGAGTTCTGGAAAGAGGTCCTTTGGAGAATCATTAAAAACCGGTATTTAAAGCCCAATCCTGTGATCACCTTGGCAGAGGGTGTAAACAGGAAAAAGAAAAAGGCTGAAAATTGTGCAGGCCATGGTTTAGAGGCCTAGGGGTTGAGGAGGAGGTACCAGAGATGTCAGCTGAGGAGTGGCCAATGGGGCAGATGAAAAACCAGGCAACTGCTGAGCCTCAGAAGCCAAGGAAAGGCTTCCAGGAGGAGATAGGGTGACCGACCATGTCAAGGTCTTAGGAAAGTTAGGGTTACCATTCAAGCTAAGATGCTTTTGAGAGAAAAACAAGTTGCTAGAGATAATTAAAATAATGCATTTTCTGAAATATTATGTATTGCCTGACAAATTAGATTGTTGGCCAGGCACAGTGGCTCATGCCTGTAATCCCAGCACTTTGGGAGGCTGAGGAGGGCGGATCACAAGGTCAGGAGTTCGAGACCAGCCTGGCCAATATGGTGAAACTCCACCTCTACTAAAAATACAAAAACTAGCCAGGCATGGTGGCAGGCAACTGTAGTCCCAGCTACTCGGGAGGCTGAGGCAGGAGAATCGCTTGAACCCGAGAGGCGGAGGTTGCAGTGAGCCGAGATCACGCCACTGCACTCCAGCCTGGGCGACAGAGCAAGATTCTATCTCAAACAAACAAACAAACAAACAAAAATTAGATTGTTATAGTGGTGGACCTATAAATGCCACTGGCATTTTCCTAAAAACATTTTTTTCTTAAGTATGGTCTTACTATTCTTACTTCTTTGATAAAATCACTTAGAGTCTTACTCAAAGTTGTATTCTTTTGTTATAAATTACATCTGTGGACATTAATTAACTGTTTTCTGGAGACCATATTTTACTTGAGAAAATCCTCTTCCTATAGGTGCTGAGGTAATAGGTAAGCTCAGAAAAAAACTCTACTAAATGGAGGATATTCTGAGTTTTTTTTTTTAATTGAAATGTGTAAATATTCCAGCTCAAATATCTCCATAGATTTCAATCATGCTGCTTCCATCCAGGGTAATTTTCATCAACAAATATTTTTATAAGCCAAAACTTATCCCCTCCCCTCTGGCAAAATTGATTATCCTTTCGAATGTTTAATCAAATTTAGATGCTGCAAAACAGTAGACCTTCTTGATTTCCTTCCATTCCAGTACTGAATATAAATTTTTCCAATTAAAACTAAGAATCTCATCAAAAGTTTCTTCCCCACATGTTGAGCTATTCCAAAAACAATTATGGGATTTAAAAATTATACCTCGTACACCATTGGAGCTCTCAGCATTTAATTTCTTCATCTCCTCCCTTGCTTTTGTAGGAATGAATTTCCATGTTTCTCTATTGGCAAGGATTGTTTCTGATAATTATAATTCACTAGAGCTTCAAAGCTCAAAATTCTTGGCACTCATTTATTGAACACATTGATTAAAGACTTCCAACAAATTTGAAAACAGTGCGACAAAAATTTAGAGGACTTATTTACAAAAAGTTGCGTGCCTCTCAAGGACATTAGGTTGATGTACAAAGGGCTCCAACATCTCAAGGGTCTGATTAATGACTGCAGCAAAGACAGGATGCCTTGGAGGCTGAAGTCTATTTTGGTACTCAGCATGAACTTTGTCACAATGTTTTTTGTAGCCCAATTTCCAGAACTGTATATATAAAAATTTTGTAAGGCTGGGTGCGGTGGCTCATGCCTGTAATCCCAGTATTTTGGGAGGCCCAGGTGGGCAGATCACCTGAGGTCAGGAGTTCAAGACCAGCCTGGCCAACATGGTGAAACCCCATCTCTACTAAAAAATACAAAAATTAGCTGGGCATGGTGGCATGTGCCTGTAGTCCCAGCTACTCAGGAGGCTGAAGCAGAGAATTGCTTGAACCAGGAAGGCGGAGGTTGCAGTGAGCCAAGACCACGCCACATGTCTAGTGGACAGAGCAAGACTCCATCTCAAAAAAAAAAAAAAAATTGTAAACGTTTGTAACAGCTTCTACTGTTAAAATAGCAGATAAAATATCAGAGATGCTTTGACTGCAAATATGAATAACAGGTTCACCTCAACCAATGCCAAGTACACCTCTGCTCTGCAGGTCTCCTAACGTGGTGAGAACATAGATTTTTATCAGGATGCTGCTGCAGGCGCTCCTCCTCTACCTGGATTAAGTTTGTCTTTTGTTTTCCTTTTGAGCTTAGTTATTTTGTTATTCTAATATTCTCATCTTTCCTAAATTTTTATCTTCCTAATCTATCAATGGCTGAGAGAGGTATACTAAAACTTCCCCACATGGTAGTGAATTTATTTCTCTGTAATTCTATCAATTTTTGCTTTTTGTATTTTTATTTATATTATTAGACACATACAAAATTTTAATTGTTACAGACGCCTAGTTAATTGAACTGTTCATTATGAGCAGCACTTTTAGTCTCTGGTCAAGTGGTTTACATTAAAGTCAATTGGTCTGATATTAATATAGCTATAACTTTCTTTTAGTAAGTGGCATTCAATTTTTCTATGCCTTTATGTTTTAGGTGTGTCTATTGTTAATACCCTATAGATAGATTTTTTTTTTTTTTCTGTGACAGAGTCTTGCTCTGTTGCCAAGAGCTGGGGTACAATGGCGCAATATTGGCTCACTGCAACCTCCACCTCCTGGGTTCAAGCAATTCTCCTGCCTCAGCCTCCCAAGTAGCTGGGATTACAGGCACATGCCACCACGTCTGGCTAATTTTTGTATTTTTAGTAGAGATGGGGTTTCACCATCACCATGTTGACCAGGCTGGTTTCAAACTCCTGACCAGATTTTTTTTTTTTAATTTAAGTATGACAATCTTTAACTGTAGAGTTTTACAAGTTTACTTCATTTATATTTATTGTAGTTATAGTTTTATTTGGATTCATTTCCACCAATGCATTACATGCTTTCAAATTGTGCTACCAATTTTGTTTTTTCTAACCTTCCTTAACTCCTGTTGGATTAAATTCCTTTTCCTCATTCCAGTATCGCCCTCTATTAATTTGGAAGTTATAGCTTCTACTTTTATTCCTTTAGTGGTTGCCCTAGTAATTTTAGTAAGGAATTCTGAGATTCATCACAATCTTTAACTTTTTCTAAATAACACAAGAACCTTAAACACTCAAACTCTGATCAGTCTTTTCCTGCTGTATAATATTGATGAATAAGGTAAACACGTATCTTTTAAAACCCCACAAAATGTTGGTTTTCTATGTAATCAGTTTTGTCTTGATTTACTCACATATTGAGCACTGTTTTTGCTCATCATTCTTCCTTATTTATCTGACTTTTCTTTAGAATTCTTTCTAGTGACAATCTTTCAGGGCAAATCCCTGCAGATTTTTAAATATTTGAAGATGTCTTTATTTTTACTTTCATTTTTTTCTTTTTCTCTTTTTTTTTTTTTTTTTTTTTTTTTGAGACACAGTCTCACTCTGTCACCAAGGCTAGAGTACAGTGGTACAATCTTGTCTCACTGCAGCCTTCGCCTCCAGATTCAGGCAATTCTTGTGCCTCAGCCTCCTGAGTCACTAGATTACAAGCACCTGCCACCATGCTTGGCTAATTTTTTATATTTTTAGTACAGACAGGGTTTTGCCATGTTGGTCAGGCTAGTCTCGAACTCCTGGCCTTAAGTGATCCTCCTGCCTTGGCTTCCCAAAGTTCTGGGATTATAGGCATGAACCACCACATGTGGCCTTTTTTGTTTATAGAGACAAGCTCTCACTTCATTGCCCAGGCTGACCTTAAACTCCAGGTCTCAAGTGATCCTCCTGCCTCAGCCTCCCAAAGTGCTGAGCTTTACATTCATTCTTGAAAGTCATTTTTGCTGGGTAGATATTTTCTTTATGCGTATTGAAGATATTTTTCACTATTTTCAGATTACCATTTTTGCTACTGAGAGCCAGCCATTGGTCCGTCCTACCCCTCCTCCTTTTTTTTCTCTCTCCCTCCTTCCCCACATCTCTCTCTCTCTCTCTCTCTCTCTGTCTCGCCCCCACTCTTCCTTCCATCCCTGTTATTCTTTACCTAAGTGTGAATTTCTTTTATTTATTTTGTTGGAAATTGATAGGATTTCCTGATTTCAAGGATTGGTGTCTCACATTCATTCTGGAAATCTGTCTAAACATCTCCCATGTTGCTCACTCACATGGACTCCCTAATCCCCTTCTGGAACACAGGGGATGCTAACTCTTCTCATCCTTCTGGGTCTGTGCTCCATGTCTATTATCTATGTCTCTCAATGCCTCTTTCAGATTTCCTGCCACTTTGTCCCACTGTGCCATGTTCTAGATACTTTTTTCAGGTATAGTTTCCAGTTCATTGATTTTTTTTCACTTTCCCCTGCTGTATTGGAGGATGTGACACGTTTATTTCCACATCTTTCGCAGAAATCAATAACACATGGGTAAAAGACCTAAAGATGAGTAGCAAAATTCTAACACTTTTAGAAGCAAATATAGGACAGTATCATTTGACCCCAGGGTTATGAAGTCTCCCTTAAGTAAGACACCAAAACCCAAACTACCAAGAGAGAGAGGTAAATTCAGTTAATCAAAACATGTAACAATTCCTCATGTGCACACACACAAATAACACAAAATGAAGACACACCAAAGTCAAGATGAGAGAAGATCGTTGTTTAAATTATGACCAGGAGTACATCCAATAGAAAAATGAGGAAAGACTCTGAAGAGTTACTTCTTAGAAGAGGAAACCCAAAAGGCCAGCAAACAGACTGGAAAAAAAAAAAAAGAGGAAAGAAAAGTTCAATTTGATTAACAATCAAGAAATTGTGACCAGGTGCAGTGGCTCATGCCTGTAATCCCACACTTTGGGAGACCAAGGCAGGCCGGTCACTCCTGAGCTCAAGTAATCCGCCCACCTCGGCCTCCCAAAGTGCTAGGACTACAGGCATGAGCCACTGCACATGGCCACACACCATTCTTTCATCCCATTTCCCTACACCTGGCTCTTTCTAGCTTTGCTTACTCCTCTCTAGAAAAGAAAAGTTCTTTTTCTTTTCTAGAACTTTTTCTAGAACTTTTTCTAGAACTCCGGAGATGCTTGCAGACCTCATTCTATTACAATAGTTCCCCTCCACCCACTTGCAATAGCCCTTTTGAATAAAGCTTTCCTTACCACAACCAAATTTGCGTTTCCTCTGCCAGCATAAGCTTCAGGGTATAGGAGGGCACCACCCCAGCATGGCACCAGGGAGAAGAATCAGGATCAAACTGCGTCTTAGCCAGGCACCCTTCATCCCTCTTCCGGGGGATTCTGTGGGGTAAGTCAGGGCTTCTCAGATTCCCCCCACACCTGTTCTGATTCATCTTAGAGCTGCCGGGTCAGGTGCTGCGTGTCTCTTTCTGCTTCTCAAATCTTATTTCCATCGTCTCCTGTCCTGTTCTCTTTGTCCTTGTGGATAAACATCTGTAAAAATCCACTGAATGTCATGCTAGTGGGTTTGAAGAGGGAAAGGGAGAAATAGTGTGTGCTTCATACACCATCTTTACCAGCCTAATTTCCATCCTAATGTCTGCATCTATTTTTATCTTGTTTACTGCAGGAATAATGTCTCCATAATCCTAAGACACAAATTTTTCAAAGTGTAAATGTTTCTGAAATGAATGAATTCATCTTACAGTGGCTGTCAAAGACCTGGCCAGCCCAAGCCTAAGTGGGTATAGAGGGACCCCATCCCCCCAAACTAAGAGGGGTCCTGGGATTGGGGAATTTCCATTTTAAACGTGGGACGAGCAAGTCATCCTACACAAGAGTGACCCAGCTGCACAGGCCAGAGGGTGTGACCTCAGCCCACTTGGTGTCCCCTCAACCTCATCACTTCAGTTAATTTGTGGACGTTGGTAGCACCACAGCATTTAGACTGAAACCTAAGTGTGCACAGCTAATTTGACTTTAAAATTGGGTTTCATGGGACAAGATGGTGAAGTAGTAAAGCCAAACATTTGTTTCTCTTCAGTCAGTGCAGGCTGCCTGGAGAAATGAGGCGCTGTCCACATGGAAATGGGGCATCTGCAGAGCTGTCCCTGCCATCAGCAGCTTCGTCACGAGTTGATGCCTGCACTTGGCCGGGGGCAAGGGGGGTTCCTCCTTACCTTTTTTTAGAGCAGTGACGCGATCTCGGCTCACTGTAACCTCTGCCTCCCAATTCAAGCGATTCTCCTGCCTCAGCCTCCTGAGTAGCTGGGATTACAGGCGCCCACCACCACTCTCAGACAGTTTTTGTATTTTTAGTAGAGACAGGGTTTCACCATGTTGGCCAGGATGGTCTCCAACTCCTGACCTCTAGTGATCCACCTGCCTTGGCCTCCCAAAGTGCTGGGATTACAGGCGTGAGCCACTGCAGCCAGACCCCCTTACCTTTTGAGGCTTATGTTTGAAACCATGTTGGCATTTGTATCCGTCAGCTATAGTCAGTGATGCTGCCTAACAAACCACCCCAAACTCAACAGCTTCAAACAATAATCAAGTCTTCTCTCCCGCATGCCTGTGGTTAGTTGGAGGTCAGTGAACAAGGACTGGGCCAGGCTTGACTCTAAGCTGCAGGTTGAATCCAGGTGTGCTCCACCTGTGTTTGTTTGCGGCTGCAAACCAAAGAAGCAGCAGCTACCTCGGGGCAGCCTTCTCATGGATGGTAGAAGCGCAGTGTGGTGAGGCCACTTCTTCCGAGCGTTTCAGGTCTTTGCAGTGGCAAAGCTACTCATTTCCATTTGACCAAAACAAGTCACACCAATAAGTGGGCAACTGGGCTCCACCCACTGTGGAACTGATGCAGGTCACATGTCCAGGTCCAGCACCAAGGGGTGAAGAAGTGCCATCCCTCATGGGGGTACGGGGCAGGGGGTGAATATTCTGGAACAATAATCTAATCTATGTCAGCATCTTTATACTCATAGCCTGTCTCTCTTAATTGGCAATTAAAAACTAAAAATAGGCCAGGTGCAGTGGCTCACACCTGTAATCCCAGCACTTTGAGAGGCCAAGGCAGGTGGATCACCTGAGGTCAGGAGTTCAAGACCAGCCTGGCCAAAGTGGTGAAACCCTGTCTCTACTAAAAATACAAAAATTAGCCAGGCATGGTGGTGGGCACCTATAATCCCAGCTACTTGGGAGGCTGAGGCAGGAGAATCGCTTGAACCCAGGAGGCAGAGGTTGCAGTGAGCCAAGATCGCGCCACCTCACTCCAGCCTAGGTGACAGAGTGAAACCCCCGTCTCAAAAAAAAAAAACCAAAGTTTCTATGGTCTCACCACCACTTCCCATCTGACATCAAATATGTGTTCCTAAACCAACCAATTCTGCAGCTCCCTGGACACTGGCTGGTTTTTCCACAATTTAACTCAGTTCTGACACTATGTACCTGGCATTAGTGCAGACCCCACCAGGTAAAGGCCAGTCCCACAAGACTGTCCCCCACTTCAGACACCAGTTGCAAGTATTGAATCCCCACGTCACCCACATTTCCACTCAACTTGGCTCTAAATTGACTATAAGTCACCCATGACCCTCTCCTCAGTTTCGATTAATTCGCCAGGACTCAGCTCTCAGGGAAACGCTGCACTTGTGCTCCCTGGTCTGTTATAAAGGAGACGATAAAGGGGGCAGGTGAATAGCAGAGGAGGAGGCATACAGGGCGAGGCCTGGGAAGGCCCCAAGAGCAGGAGCTTCTGTCGCCCCAGAGTTGGGGTGCGGCACCACCCAGCACCTGGATGTGCTCACCCACCTGGAAGCTCTCTGCACCTGTAGTTCAGGCTTCATCATGGAGGCAAATCCAGTTATTAGCTCAGTCTCCAGCCCCTCTCCCCTGCCTGGAGAGTGGTGGGTGGAGCTGAAAGCTCCAGGCTTCTAATCATGTCTGGGTCTTTCTAGCCCTCAACCCCCACCCAGGAGCCACCAAGCATCACCTCATTAGAATAAAAGGTGTTTCTATCTCCCCAGAAATTCCAAGGGATTCAGAATCACTGTCAGGAACCAGGGTCGCAGACCAAATGTTAGAACAAAAGGTTTTCCTAGCACCCCTGTCACAAGGGTTTTCAGAGCTCTGGCCCGCAGCCAGGGACAAAGACCAAAATATACGTTTCTAATTATATCACAATATCACAGCAGTCACATGGACCTACTGAAGCACTTCAGTGTTGGTTGTTCAGGAGGATGAGTGCCTCTGTCTTTGAGTGCTGCCTCAACTCCCTCCACCCCACCCCCAAGTGAATTTTGCAATTACTTCTTGGAATACATTTTATGTTGGGCCATCCCAACCATAGTCTCCCAATTCTGTGAGTGTATTCCTGAGCTACAATAATAGACAAAAAGGCCAAAAATTCATTTTGTGCATAAGCCCCATGCTTGTCACACACCTGCCGATGCATTAAAAGGCAAGTGAAATTGCCAAATCTCTCAGAATAGAGTCTAGCATTTCTGAGGCTTGGAGAGGTTTTGGTGACCAATTCATGTGTTAAAAAGGAATATCACTCAGGAGCCAAACATCCCTCTGTCTA
This sequence comes from Macaca thibetana thibetana, assembly GCF_024542745.1. Classification (NCBI taxonomy): domain Eukaryota; kingdom Metazoa; phylum Chordata; class Mammalia; order Primates; family Cercopithecidae; genus Macaca; species Macaca thibetana. The sequence goes on along the minus strand of NC_065587.1, from coordinate 6,309,225 downwards.
AAGTGTCTGGCTGCTTTTCAGAAACAGCCATTTAACTTCCAGTGATAAGTAATTCAATTAAGGGAAAAATGAAACTCTCGCTCCTGTACAAACCCCCTGGATTCCTCAATGCCACTCAGATCCATTCTGCCAGTTCTGAGAGTGCGGGGGCAGGCAGATCACAAACAGGGTTTGGAAAGCAAAGTGTGATGTTATGTGCAGTGGCCAAGTGGGATTCAGAAGAAATCGTGGGCTCAAATCTTGATAGTGATCACCAAAAAGAAATTGAGCAATCGGGATGGAATTGTGTGGTTGGAGGTATGCACTTGTCACTGAGGTTTTTTTTTTTTTAATCTTGGAATTATAGTCGTGTTTGCTAGTGTCCTGGAAAACTATCAAATTAGTGTTGCCTCCCATGCCTAGGGGCATCTTAGGGATGAGGAATGGATTTTGTATGCCACCATGAATCTAATTTGGGAAGAAAGCTGCAAGTGGGTGGAGGGACGGAGAGAAAGAAAACACGGTGTGGGCCGGGCGCAGTGGCTCATGCCTGTAATCCCAGCACTTTGAGAGGCTAAGGCGGGTGGATTGCTTGAGCCCAGGAGTTTGAGACCAGCCTGGGCAATACAGGGAGACCCTGTCTCTACCAAAAAAAAAAAAAAGTATTGGTCATGGTGGTCCTAGCTACTCAGGAGGCTGAGGTGGGAGGATGGCTGGAGCCTGGGAGGTAGAGGCTGCAGTGAGCCATGATTGCACCACTGCACTCTAAGCTAGGCCACACACTAAGACCCTGTCTCAAAAAGAAAGAAAAGAGAAGAAAAAAGAAAAGAAAAGAAAGGAGAGAGAAAGGAAGGGAAGGAGGAAGGGAGGGAAGGAGGGAGGGAGGGAGGGAGAGAGGGAGGAAGGGAGGGAGGGAGGCAGGCAGGCAGGCAGGCAGGCAGGCAGGCAGGCAGGCAGGCAGGAAGGAAGGAAGGAAGGCAATGTGTATGTTCTACCTACCGTATGAGGGCAGGGCAACCTACAAATCTGAGGACTGCGGTGACTCGGGATCAGTTAACCAGAAAAGGTGAGAGGCGTCCCCATACCTGGAGGACGGAGATCTGGGATCTGGTCATGGAAGCACCAGGAGCCATCTGGGATGTCTCCCAGGAACACGCCCACCTCCCGTGTGGCCCAGAGGCCAACGCTCAGGGGCCTTTCTCAGCCAGCAGCTTCAAGACCCGCCTCTCCATTTGTCCTGTGTCCATGGGGCCACCTGGTCAGGACTCTCACCTTCGAATCAAAATTCACTGAAACTGAAATGCTTGATTTAGCTTAGGGTGTGTGGTTCTAGTTATATTTTTTTCTAGTGTACGTTGGAATAAATGAGAAGCTGTCTTAGACAAAGCCGAGGTCTGACGGTCAGATTCAGCCAGTGTGCACACAATGAACCACTCTTGGAGACAGTTTATTACTGACATACACAGTGAATGGAAGAGGAGCTGAAAGTGCCAGTTCCCTGGGTCTTTGTCCCACACCAAAAAGGACAAGACTGAGCCAAAAGGGGCCAGGGACTGTGATCGGGCGGGTGGGGCCTCCTATGGTCGAGGGCCCATGTCTCGGCTGCAGATAAGCGTGCTTCTATTCCGTATTCATCCCGAAAGCTGGGGACTCTGGGAGTCCCTTGAGAGCTGGTGCCTCAGGGACCCCTGGCAGTGTCTATCCTCCACCCTCAGCACTCGCTGGATGAGGGGTGTTCCAGGGGTGTGAATTCTTCAGGACTATTTTTTTTTTTTTTTTTTTAGAGACAGGGTCTCTGTCACCCAAGCTGGAGTGCAGAGGCAAGATCGTAGTTCACTGCAGCCTCAACCTCTCGTGCCCAAATTATCCTCTTGCCTCAGCCTCTCACGTAGCTGAGACAACAGGTGGGTGCCACCATGCCTGGCTAATTTATTTACATTTATTTAGTTATTTATTTATTTATCTGTTTGTTGTTGTAGAGATGAGGTCTCACTATGTTGCCCAGGCTGGTCTTGAACTCCAGGGCTCAAGCGATTTACCTGCCTCCGCCTCCCAAAGTGCTGAGATTACAGGTAGGAGCCACCATGCCCGGCCTCTTCAGCACTTCTGAGCGAGACCAGCTCTTGCAGGGATGCTGCCAACCAAATGGATGGTGTTGGTCTTTAGCGATGGCATGAGCCTGAACAAGCCACTGGCCTCCCTGTACCTCTGTTTCCACAGCTGCAAAATGGAGACACCACCTTCTGGTGTAGGAGACCGTTTTGGCCCCACGCCACCCCCTCAGCTCACCCTGGCAGGCTCAGCAGAGCACCCCCAATGCCGGGACCCAGGCCACTGCCGATGCCATGCCCCTAGTGCCCTCAAAATGTCCCCACCTCTGTGCTTTCAGGCTTTTTCTGAAGCCAGGAGCTTACTCAGCCTTCCCCCTATGGGGAGCCTGGACGTGGAGGGGAGTCACCACCCTTCGGGATAAACCTCAACTCGTGGGATTGGGGTCAGTGGAGAGCAGCTCTGTGTCTTATTGTCAAGGTGCCTTCTACACAGCCGTAGGGCCCCGGAGGGGCTGGGTATCCCCTGCAGCAGTAACACGCTCTGGGCCGGCTTCCCTCCTGGCCTGCCTCACCCTGCTTCCTGGGACTGCAACCTGTACCAGCATCTGCTTCCCCGGTGGCCCACACAGAGCTGCCTCCCTCATGGGCTTGCTGTGGGATTCGGTGAGTTACACAGCTCAGGGCAGGGCAGGAGCTGTGACTGAGAGGTCTGCAGTGCAAGGGCAAGAGAGGAGAGAAGGGAGGGCACCCATTCGTGCTTTGAAGCAGCCACCCAGGCCATTGAATGACAGTGGACCTGGGGGAACTCAGAGCATGTCCTAGAAGTTGCTGTTGGGATGGTCCAGCCCGGAGATGGGGCCTGGGATCAGGGGCTGTGGTGAAGATGTGGGGAGACAGGCAGACTAGATACTGTGAAGAAGCAAAGTCCTCAAGATTTGGTGATAAATCAGGAAAAGAAGATGAGGAAGAGGGAAATGTTAAGTACGACCTCTAGACAGAGCGGCTGAGTGGGTGGTGGTGCCAGCCATGGAGATGGAGAGCTCTGGCGAAGAACCAGATGTGGGGACCACTTCCCACCCTGCCCTGAGGCTACCAGCCTGGCTGTGACCTCTCAAAGGGAAGACTCCATGTCCAGAGAAGAGTCGGGGGATCCCCCAGCCCAGACAGTTTAGGGAATTGTTTTCACTAGAGAGTCATCATAATTTTTTTTTTTTTTTTTTTTGAGACGTTTTGCTCTGTTGCCCAAGCTGGAGTGCAATGACGCAGTCTCGACTCACTGCAACCTCTGCTTCCTTGGTTCAAGCAATTCTCCTGCCTCGGCCTCCCAAGTAGCTGGGACTACAGGCGTGGGCCACCACGCCCGGCTAATTTTTTTGTATTTTTAGTAAAGACGGGGTTTCACCATTTTGGCCAGGCTGGCCTCGAACTCCTGACCTCAAGTGATGTGCCCGCCTTGGCCTCCCAAAGTGCTGGGATTACGGGCGTGAGCCACTGCACCCGGCCAATTCATCACAATTTTTGAAAGCAATTGAAGTGAAGGTGATACTGAAAAACAAGTCATAAATCATGACTGTTTCCTGTAAGTTTGAGAGATTAAATGTGTATCAAGATGGCTATGGTCCCAAGGCCAGAGAGATTGAGTTGTGGGTTCCTTTTCTTTCCAACTCCTCATTTCCACTGAATTAGAAAATCCCATCTCACAATTCCCGACCTTTCACAATGGCAGGCAGCACACGGTGGCTCCTTCTGGAAAAGACAAGCTGAGATCAGACAAGAGACAGTCACTTGTGACAGATTTCTTGCAGAAAACGGATTCTGCCACTGCCAGACTCAGTGGAACGCTGGAGAGGAGGCTGTGAGAGAGATAAGATAACAGGAAACGGGCTCCTCACCCGCTTTTTCGCTGTGCTCAGCTCTGGACATCGTTCACGTTTGCTTGCAGCTCGTGCATGGGATCCCTCGTGTCTGATCCTCAGCTGCTTTTCCCAGCAGTTCTCACCGTGATTTGGTCTTTTTGAAGCATCTGTGACTTTCCTGGCCTGAAACAACGGACCTGGGGCCTTCCTGGTACTAAACAGACACTAAATGGATCCTCCTCGAGCCCCTGGGCATCTGGCAGGGACGTCCACTCTATCCGTGTCAAGAAGCAGAGGCTCGTGTGCTGTTTTGTTTCAAATCTCTTCGTGAGAATGTGGTGCCTGCTGTCAATGACCTCCCAGGGAGAATTCAGACGCCTCAGCAGCTGTGCTTCGTCCTGCTGTCAGTGATTCAAGTTAATTCCTTCGAAGTGAGGCAAAGTTAGGGCACCGATTTTTTTTTTTTTTTTTTTTTTTTTTTTTTTAGGCAGAGTCTCACTCTGTCACCCAGGCAATCCTCCCGTTTTGGCCTCCCAAGTAGCTGGGATTACAAGCATGCACCACCACGCCAGGCTAATTTTTGTATTTTTAGTACAGACGAGATCTCACTATGTTGGCCAACTGGTCTCGAACTCCTGACCTCAAGTGATCCACCCAAAGTGCTGGGATTGCAGGCGTGAGCCCCCACGCCCAGCCAGGGCACGGGTTTGATGGTTGCCCCTACAGGGAATTAGATGGTGACACATTGTCAGAACCAATGGGAACATGCCTTTTCCAGTCCACACCATGGCTACCAGAAAATTATCATCCTCATAACTTAACTCTGTGAAAAACCTCTTTTCCTGAAACATGAGCTTTCAAAAGTCAGGGAAGAAAAAGGCACTTCTCCCTCAGGTTTGGCCAGAAGCTGTTTGGCACGGTGGTTAAGTGTGTGTATGGAGCTAGTTTGCAGGGCATGCACCTCTCCACTGCTAGCTAGCTGTGTCACGGTGGGCAAGGTAGCCTGCCTCCATGTCCCTTGGCTTGTCAGTTATAAAATCTAAATAATAAAAGTATCCGTATTAAATAAATACATAAATAAAATAGAAGGAAATGTGGCTGAATGCTGTAAAGTGCTTTTAGCACTTCCTGGGCCAAGCACATACTCACAAAATGCTGGCCGTGATCACGATCACTTTCCTCAAAACCATCATGCTTCATACCGAACCTGCCAGGACCCGATGCACCCTCTCTTCCTACCGAACCTGCCAGGATCCGATTCACCCTCTCTTCATACCGAACCTGCCAGGACCCAATTCACCCTCTTTGCCTCAGAGGTTTTCCTGCGTAAAGAGAAGTGACTGCTGGCAGGCACACGTCCAGGAATTGCTCTTCCACGTTATATCCCAGAGTGCCATTTGATAGAGGATTTTGCCGGTCCTTTAGTTTTCTCCCTGAGCATCACATTTGGCATTAATTTGGGGGTTGCTTTTATTGCCTCTTCAGCAGCCACTTCACCTCCTCTGCTTTGGCTACAGAGCGACCAACTTTGACTGATGTTGCTTTTGTCTCATTTCGGCCTTTATTCGTGAAATTACTCAATTTTGCATGGGCACGCCTGGTTTTGTGCTTGAAATGCGATTTGCTTGCCCGAGAGATCCCCACACTTTCCTTGAAAAAGAGTTGAAGCGTTCCTCCCCTTCAGGAGGCTGTTTGATAAAGCTTCACAACAGATAACAAAGTACAAGGTCTGACGGGTGAGTTCACTGCTACGATGCAATCCATTTTTCAGAAATAGGGACTTGCTGTATTTTAACTCATGCTTGTGTGTTTGGGCTGCCTGTGCAAAGTCATCTTTCAGGAGGTTCTCCTCCCAGGACCAACACAGACACCTCTCACTTGGTTTACGATCGCGAACTCATTCTGTGTTCTTGTCGTCGTTCCACCGTCTTAATCACACTGTTGTGCGTTAATGGATCAGTTCTGAGCTGCTGAAGCATTTCTGCAAATTAGGAGCACAACACAGCAAACTGTAACGATGATAAATGTAAATTAACTCAAGGAAATAATTAGAGGAACATGATGTGAAAGTATAGCACAGAGACAAACCGCCACCTGGTAGCCCCGTGCTCCCTGCAGCACCCCGGGCAATGGCAACCCCTGTAGTCCAGGTAGTCCTTTGTGTCTTCCATGGATGGACGGGCCCCAGGGTCTCCAACCACACAGGCACATAGTTGAACGAATGAAGAAGAATGCCATGTGGCATCTGGCAGTCACAGCCACCTGGCAGTGCTACATCTGCAAGTGCAGTGTCCAAGTCACATCTTTGGGAGCTGTCACCCCTTCTAAGGACCTTTTGGTTAAATCCCAAGGGTCCAGGGACCTGGCTGATTTAGCAGGTGGCCACAGGAAGGTAGGATATGGGGGATCATGGGGCCAGGAGGGCAGCCCAGGGAGCAGAGGCTCTCAGGACTAATGTCTCATTATTACAGACCTCAGACAGTGGCGGGAGCCCCGAGACTGCCTGTTGGAGAGTGTTTCTAGTGCAACCACCAGCTGCCAGGCACTTCACAGCCTCTCATGTGATGCTCTCAGCAGCCCTCTGTAGCCGCTCCCCTCGTTAGCCCGATTTTACTGATGAGGAGATGGAGATGCTGAGAGCTGAAGGGACTCACTCAGCTGCACGAGCTCACAAGTGGCAGAGCCGCGACCCGAAGGCCAGCCCCCACACCCAAGCTCATCACCAACTCACTAATCTCCACCACAGACAGTGATTTAATTTCCAGGGGCAGCAATTTCAGAATTGCTCTTGGCTGGCTCTTGTTTCAGAAGAGCTGAACAGAGCCCACTCTTCTTTACCTCAGGAATTCAGACAGCAGAACCCATGGCCCGGTGGAGCTCTTTCTACATCTTATTGGTGAAACCACGTCGTTTGCATATAAAAGATTCTCCTCTTTGATTCTCAGAGCAGGAAAGCAAGGCAAGGACAAAATGAGGCAGGAAGAAAGAGTGTACCTGGAGCCTGGAATAGAGCAGGGCTTTGGAACATGGGGGGCCTCTTGTGACAAGAACCCTCATAAAACATTCATCTTAGTTGTTGTTTTAAGCGTCTTTATTCATGGGGTACACACAGTCATGATTTTGCAAAAATGCCCATTGATTGTAACAGGATACGCAATAGTGCAAAAATGGAAATGACCTAAGTTCCCAAGTAAAAGGCTATAGCAGGAAAGCGCAGACTATTGGAAATTAGTGGAAAGGCACAGGATGAGGGGACATTCATTCCTTTACTCATTCACTTATGTATTCAACATATATTCAATATATGTTGGTTTAACAGGAGCATATAAATGAGTACATAAATGAGGCTCACTCTTTCTGTCTTGCTTGCTTGCTTGCTTGCTTTTTTTATTTTTTGTTTGTTTGTTTGTTTGTTTTACTCTTGTTGCCCAGGCTGGAGTGCAATAGTGCTATCTCAGCTCACCACAGCCTCCGCCTCCAGGGTTCAAGCGATTCTCCCGCCTCAGCCTCCCGAGTAGCTCGGATTACAGGCATGCGCCACCACGCCTGGCTAATTTTGTATTTTTAGTAGAGACGGGTTTCTCCATGTTGATCACGCTGGTCTCGAACTCCTGACCTCAGGTGATCTATCCACCTTGGCCTCCCAGAGTACTGGGATAACAGCCATCAGCCACTGCACCTGGCCGAGGTTCCTTCTTTCTTGACTTACATTTTTTTTCACCCAGGCTGGAGTGCAGTGGTGCAATCTCAGTTCACTGCAACTTCTGTCTCCCAGGTTCAAGTGATTCTCCTGCCTCAGCCTCTCGAGTAGCTGGGATTACAGGCGCCCACCACCACACCCAGCTAATTTTTGTATTTTTAGTAGAGATGGGGTTTCACCATGTTGGCCAGGCTGGTCTTCAACTTCTGACCCCAGGTGATCCGGCTGCCTCAGCCTCTCGAAGTGCTGGGATTATAGGCATGAGCCACTGCCCCCGGCCTTGACTTACATTCTAATAGGGATAATAAACACATAAGTAAACAAGATAAACTAATAAAACAAGGGTTCTGAAGACAATAGAAGACGGAATGTGCTGGAAAGTGCTGGAGGCTGAGGTGGAATGGGTTAAGGAAGCCTTCATGAAGGCATTGACCTTTGATTTGAGACCTGGATGAGGAGCAGGTACCAGCCGCGTAAGTATTTGGGAGTTCAGTTTTCCAGGCAGCAGCAGAAGCAACTGCCAAGGCTGCAAGAACCAGGGTCCAAACCCTAATCGCACTTCAACCTGCCTGGGATGCCCAGCAGCCACCTACTGTCATATAACTGCAGGCAAAGAGCCTCAGTCCCCTGAGCTGCAGGTCCCTCCTCCTACAACGGGGAGGGCAATAACCACACCTTGCAGCTTGCCAGGAGGATGGCAAGAGCAAGTTAGGTAAAGAGCGTGGCTCAGCTCCTGGTGCAGAAACATTGTGCCAAATTGTTACTCAAATGACGGAGGGCAGAGAGTGGGTAGAGGCAAACACCCAGGGTTGGCTTCTTGGAGTGGCAGACTGGGGTGAAACTGCATGTTTGTTTAAGAATGATTTTAATATAGCTGGTCCATTTGGGGGGCATGAACACAGATCATTGCATTTGTTTTATTAAGAGTTGTTTTAATATAGCTAGCCCATTTGCGGGGCATGAACACAGATAAGGGTGAATTGCTCTTTTCCTTCAACAACTATGACCCCAATGGAATCATCGCTCTCTCCAAACTCCCCCAGTCTCTCTCTCTCTCTCTCTCTCTCTCTCTCTCTCTCTCTCACACACACACACACACACACACACGGTGGGAGAACACCCCAAATTGGAGTTGTAGTTCTGCCACTGGCAAACTGCACAGATGTGGACAAGTTATCACTCCTTCTGACCTTTTACTTACCTGTAAAATGGGAAGCTGGAACTAGATTGCCGTTAAATCAAATTCTCTCTTCGTCAGTGTGGGGAGGCTGCTGGAACAGAATGCATTAGATGGGGCTGAAACAACAGAATTCTATTTCTCACAGTTCTGGAGCCTGCAAGTCCAAGCTCAAGGTGCTGGAAGATCCTGTGTCCTCACACGGCAGAGGGGGTGGGGGGGAGACAGAGAAAGAGAGAGAGAGGACACACACACTAACTCCCTAGGCTTCTTTCCCAAGGGCACTAATCCCATCATGAAAGCACCACTCTTGTGAACTAATTATCTCCTGAAAGCCCCATCTCCAAATACCATTGCATTAGGGATTTGAGTTTCAACGTGTGGATTTGGGGGTGACAACAAACATTCGGTCCACAGCAAATTCCTTAATCATCTGGCCCAACAAGATAATTCCATTTCTGCCAAGCACACCGGTGGTTCCCCCCGAGGCCTCCATGCCTCTGCCTCTGATCTTTACTGGCTAGAAACCTTTCCTTCCCTTCACCTGGCAAACTTTTTATGCCCATTTTATTTTATTATTGAGGTACAATTTATATATAGTAAAAGACCCAAATCTTAAGTACAATTCACTTTCATAAATAAATTCACCTGATTAAGCCAAACTCCTGTTAAGATACAGAATATTTCCATCACCCTAGAATGTTCCCTCGTGCCCCTGGTCTGTCAATCCCTGGCCCACCCCAGGGGTAACCACCACCTTGCCCTCTATCCGCAGAGCTTGGCTGTGCCTGTCCTGTCAGGGAATCGTTTGTGTATGTTGTGTTTTGTGTCTGGATTATCTTGCTTAGCCTAAGATTTGTGGCGTGAGGTGTGGGTGTCTACAATGAGCTTAAGGATCTGAGTCCCAGATCGAATCTAGCATTTAACTCCAGGGCTGTTCTGAAAGGGAGGACAAGCCTGATGAGGTTGCATCTACTGTTTTGCATTTTGAGGAAAGTCCTCACGCAAAAGTGCCCCCTTGAACCAGCCACGGACACAAGGTGGGTGCCGTGACAGCACGGCGTGCTAGACCTTGAGTTCCAGAATCCAAGCCCCATTTCAGAGATGCCCTCGATGGTCCCCAAACAGAGCAAAACACAGAGAACACAATTCACCCCTCACCATGGGATGCCAAGATCAGGCCTTTTGTAGAAGACAGGTGGGGAGGGGCCAGAGGGAGATGCCACACCTTCCACCCCCAATGCTCATGAAGTCACAATGCAGCAAGGCCTGGGTGCTCAGAGCTCCTGCCCAGCATCTCCACTCCAGCACCGCGTCTGTACTCCACCGCCGGGTCTCCACTCCAGCCCCGCGTCTCCACTCCATGACCGCATCTCCACTCCACTCCACAGCCACGTCTCCACTCCACTGCCTCGTCTGCCCTCCAGCGCCGCGTCTACCCTCCAGCGCCGCGTCTCCACTCCAGCGCCGCGTCTCCACTCCACCGCCGGGTCTCCACTCCACGGCCGCGTCTCCACCCCACCGCCGCGTCTCCACTCCAGCGCCGCGCTCTCCACTCCACCGCCGGGTCTCCACTCCACGGCCGGGTCTCCACCCCACCGCCGCGTCTCCACTCCAGCGCCGCGTCTCCACTCCAGCGCCGCGTCTCCACTCCAGCCCCGCGTCTGCCCTCCAGCGCCGCGTCTCCACTCCAGCGCCGCGTCTGCCCTCCATCGCCGCGTCTCCACTCCACCGCGGCGTCTCCACTCCAGCGAGGCGTCTCCACTCCAGCGCCGCGTCTCCACTCCAGCGCCGCGTCTCCACTCCAGCGCCGCGTCTGCCCTCCATCGCCGCGTCTGCCCTCCAGCGCCGCGTCTCCACTCCACCGCGGCGTCTCCACTCCAGCGAGGCGTCTCCACTCCAGCGCCGCGTCTCCCCTCCAGCGCCGCGTCTCCAGTCCACCACTGCGTCTGCCCTCCAGCACCGCGTCTCCACCGCACCACCACGTCTCCACCTCACCGCCGCGTCTCCACTCCAGCGCCGTGTCTCCACTCTGCTACCGCGTCTCCCTTCCAGCGCCGCGTCTCCCCTCCAGCGCCGCGTCTCCCCTCCAGCGCCGCGTCTCCAGTCCACCACTGCGTCTGCCCTCCAGCACCGCGTCTCCACCGCACCACCACGTCTCCACCTCACCGCCGCGTCTCCACTCCAGCGCCGCGTCTCCACTCTACTACCGCGTCTCCCCTCCAGCGCCGCGTCTCCAGTCCACCACTGCGTCTGCCCTCCAGCACCGCGTCTCCACCCCACCACCACGTCTCCACCTCACCGCCGCGTCTCCACTCCAGCGCCGTGTCTCCACTCTGCTACCGCGTTTCCCTTCCAGCACCACGTCTCCCCTCCAGCGCCGCGTCTCCCCTCCAGCGCGGCGTCTCCACTCCAGCGCCGCGTCTCCCCTCCAGCGCCGCGTCTCCACTCCAGCCAGCGCCGCGTCTCCCCTCCAGCGCCGCGTCTCCCCTCCAGCGCCGCGTCTCCCCTCCAGCGCCGCGTCTCCACTCCAGCGCCGCGTCTCCCCTCCAGCGCCGCGTCTCCCCTCCAGCGCCGCGTCTCCACTCCAGCGCCGCGTCTCCACTCTACCACCGCGTCTCCACTCTGCTACCGCGTCTCCACTCCAGCGCCGCGTCTCCCCTCCAGCGCGGCGTCTGCACTTCCCAGGAGTGCTTACTTCTGCTCAAAACCCTTGCCCTGTGCCTGACCCCACCCCAGGCTCCCAGGGTATTTCCTACAGAGCAGCAGAGTCACTGAGGGCCACGCTGGGTCATAAACTTGTCCCTGTCACTCCTGGGCTGTGTGACCTCAGACAATGCGCTTAACCTTTCTGGGCCTCTGTTTTCATCTTCTGTGAAATGGGCAGCTAGTAGTGTGTGCCTTAGGGCTGCCGTGAGGATGAAGGAAGTTGCATCCACAGCATCTGCTCTGGGCACCCTCCCAGCCAGCGATTGCCTCGCGTTAGCTCATTCCTTCCTGCAGAGGTCCCTTCTCCCCATTTAGATGGATCCCCCCATTCTCCTCCTCCGTGCTCCACTGTTTTCCCTCCAGCCCTTTTCTTTTCCCCCATTGTGAATGCCACCTCGATAACGTGAATAGCTCACTTTACAACCACCCTGTGTATGCTGTGTGTGTTTTCATGTTCTGTCATGTTCCCAGCCGACCACCAGCCCCAAATGGGCCAGAGGTCACACCTGTTTTGGTTTGATGTTACTTGGTACTTAGCAGACCCTCCATGAAAGTTTGTTGAGTGAGGCTGGGTGCAGTGGCTCACACCTATGATCCCAGCACTTTGGGAGGCTGATGCAGGAGGATTGCTTGAGCTCAGGAGTTCAAGGCCGGCCTGGGCAATATAGCAAGACCTCATCTTTTACCAAATAAATAAATAAATAAATAAATATAAATTTTAAAAAGAAGGTTTGTTGAGTGAATGAATGACCTGCACTGCTACTTGGCCCCATGGCCGGGGCAGCTCACCCCAGCGCTGTAGCCGCTCATCCTCATCTTGGGGATGGAAGGGTTCAAGCTGCCAGCTGGGCCTCTGAGGCCCTCATGGACTCAGGCCCTCATCTCCCCACCCCGCCGACCATCCCCATCCTTGCTCAGGCCTCCCTGCATGTGAGTGCCTGAGGAGGGGGGCTCCCAACGTGGGGTCTCCCCATGCCATTCACTCTCGGCAGGACCACCAGAATCATCCATCCAAATCGCAGGTGACAGCTGCATGCCTCTGCCTGTGGGTCCTCGGTGGCCCTACACAACACTGACCTTGCCATGGCCCACACTGGATGTCCAGGCCATCGACGCCCAGCTGCATATCCGGCCACTGTCCTGTGCCCCCTGGGACCTTGCTGTTTTTAGCATCAGGGAGGATCTCACGAACACCCCACCTGCCCTGCGGAGGGCTCCATCCTCTTCCTACAGGATCTTAGGAGGACCCAGACCACTGAGATGAGGGTGTTCACATGGGCGGCTGTGCATGGGTCCACTATCCTCACAGGGAGTCAGGAGCCACCATTGCCCACCACGTGGGCCCGGGTGCTGCTGAGGCTAAAGGTGACCCCCGAGAGGCTGATGCTGCACGCTCCATGCGACAACACCCCCTCGAGGACCACTCCTCCCCAGTCGCCCCACCCCCACCCAGCACAGGGTGGTGCTCCCCACGGGTCCTGCTCAGGGTGGGTGTGGGTCTTCCCCTTTCCCTTGCTTCTCTTTTCCACCATTGCTAGGAACTGTGTGCCCTACTAACCTCAGGACCTTCTCTCTTAATAGTCCAGAGACAATCTGGGGGAGTCAGAAAGTGTGAAAACAGGGCTGAGTACTTCATGCCATTCTCTCACTACCCCCACCCACCAGAGACACCCCGGGCCCCACGCCTCCAGCTCTGCACATGCTCTTCCCACACTCCTTCTTGGCCAGTTGGCGAACCCCTATTCAATGTTCAAAACCCAGCTCCCACATCACCTCCTCAAGGAGGCCAGCTCCTCCCACCTCTCTGTGCTTTCCTGAGTTGCGGCAGCCTGGTCAACACGGTGAAACTCCGTCTCTACTAAAAATACAAAAATTAGCCAGGTATGGTGGCGCACGCCTATAATCCCAGCTACTCAGGAGGCTGAGGCAGGAGAATCACTTGAACCTGGGAGGCGGAGATTGCAATGAACCGAGATCGCACCATTGCACTCCAGCCTGGGCAACAGAGCAAGACTCTGTCTCAAAAAATAAAAAATAAAATAAAAAATAAAATAAAATAAAATAAAATAAAATAAAATGACACACCGAGACAGGAGGCCATGCATACCCGCTTCATTCCCTCCCTGGGAGCATCATGTGGTTCTCTGGACCTACCTGGCCCTCTCCCACCGATTGACATCTCCTCTCTGGTCCACTGAGTGCCCTGCTTTGCTGCCCTGCCCTGGGCTGCCCACCATGAGGCTGCCACTAAACTCCCCTTGGCCAGCCCAGGGAGCTTCCCTGCTAGCATTGCCTCTGGTTCATCCCAGCTAAGGCCCCAGGCCTACGGACGACCCTGACAGAGAGAAAGGAGAAAGTGCAAGGCAGCGCAGCCCACAGAAGCCTCCAGAAGGGCTGTATGAAGCAGGAGAGAGGGCGGTGGAGAAAGCAGGGGCGTTGCTGTCAGATGAGGGGGTGCTCCAGCCTTGCCTGAGCCGTCTCAGAGCACTGGTCAAGTGTCCGTGCTCACAGATCAGGCATCCTGGTACTTGAATCCCGGCCTTGCCACTTCCTGGCTGTGTGACCCTGAGAAAGTGACTTAGCCTCTCTGAGCCTCCACTGCTGCATTTGCAATGTAGGGACAGTGGTCCTACCTACCTCATGGGGTGACTTATATCAGACACGCCCGCAACAATGTCTGCACGTAGTGAGTGGTTCTTGAGGTCAGCTACTGTCATGACTGTCATTTTTCTCCAGGGCACAGTCATGCCTGACTTGAGCAGCTTGGGCCACTGTGCTTAGGAGCAGGGACTGTGGTGAAACCAGCTGATAACCGCTCAGTTCTGAGACCAACCATTCCACCAGGAGATTCGATGCCGCTGCCCTTCCTCACTCTGGCTCCCTCCTTCCTACAGCCTTTTGGAAGTGCTTCCACTGTGTGGGGACCCTGGGTATGCAGAGATGAATCAGGCTGGTAGAGGCTGGCTGGGGAGGATGGGCGGGGAAGGACAGCTGAGGCTGACGGAGAGAGTGACAGGAGGGAGCGCCAATCACCTGGAATACCCAGAAGCCTCCAGGAAGACATCAGGGTCGAGCTGAGTCATGAGGCTGAGAAGGTCGGCCTGGTGCACAGGAGGGTAGGGACTCAGGTGGGGAAAATGAGGGCAGGTACAAAGGTGACCGAGGCACGTCCTGGCTGACCTTTGGGCTCCAGGACTGGCTGCCAGGGTTCAAATCTCTGCTCTGCTACTTGCTAGATGTGCAGCCCTGGACACCTGACTTCTCTCCATGACTCAGTGTCCCATACGTAATTGCGGATGACAGCAACACTGTTTGCCACACAGGGCTGTTGAGGGAGTTGGAAGAGGAATGTGCATGCAGCGTTTTAAGCAGTGCCCGTGTGCCGAAAGCGCTGTGCAAATGTTACTTAAGGTTAACGCCATGTGACTCATCGGAGAGGGCTCTCATCTCTGTAGGCTTTTTTACCTCCCGCTCTCTGCAGTGGAGAGCAGCTTGAGGAATTAACAGCGTGAATGCAAATTCTTGACAGGCAAACAGGTTTCCAGTCCCGCTGCTGACGACCTTCTCACTGGCATTGAAAAAGAGCGCTTTCGGCTCCCTGCTCAGACGCTGGCGGCTTCTGGGTGACAAGTGGCTGTCAGACGCTTTTAAGAAGCCTTGGGTTTTAGCAGGTCAAGCTACCGACCGCACCAGGTCTGGGATAATTGGGTCCTTCAAAAAGGCCTCCAAGAGGGACATGGATCAAACCTTCTCCAACTTCGAGTCCAATGGCACACGTGTCGGTGGTAGTTCCTCAGCCACGGGCTCCCCTGCCAGCCCCAGGAATCTCTAGCATCTCAGGCCCCAGGATGTCCCACCCCAGAAACAGGTGATGTTGCTGCCAGGGATTCCATCGCCTGGAGCGGGGGATGCCGGGGGATGCCAGGGGCTCGGCTACCTCCCCACAGCCCTGAAGGAGTGGGCAGGCCCCAGGGCTATTGGAGGGACTCTCCCTGAGCCCACCTCTGGCTGTTGAGCTAATAAACAGCTGTTGCCTCCTTGCATCCCAGATGGATCCTGGCACCACATACACCCAGCGATTTCTGCTAATTAAAGTCAGGTTTTGACATTTGAGGCATTTTGCTGCGACGGGAGCTCATGCTCTGCCGGAGAACTGAAGCGTCGGGTTCTTCCTAAGCTCGACCCCAGACAGCTGGGGCTTCATGCTTTTGTTTATTTATTGGATGCATTTGTACTCTTCCCCACATTTCAGAGAGGGTTGGAATTAGCCTTAAGAACAAGTTTGTCTTGATATGGGGGAAAAAAAAACCCACACAGCTTTTGGAGTCAGAAAGGACTAGTATGAATCCTTTGTATCACTTTATAGCTGTGTGTCCTTGGACAAGCCTCCTCACCCCTCTGAGCCTGTTTCCTCATCTGCACGATGGGCACATACAGTGCCTCTGTTGCTGGGCTCTACTGAAGATACAATGAGATCACGAGATGAAATACCATTGCTGCTTCATAGATGTTTCCAAAACAGGCTTGTTTAAAATGCTAACCAGGTGTGGTCGCTCACGCCTGTAATCCTAGCACTTTGGGAGGTTGAGGTGTGTGGATTGCTTGAGGTCAGGAGTTCGAGATCAGCCTGGCCAATATGGTGAAACCCCCTCTCTACTAAAAATACAAAAATTAGCTGGACATGGTGGCGGGTGCCTGTATTCCCAGCTACTTGGGAGGCTGAGGCAGGAGAATCGCTTGAACCTGGGAGGTGGAGGTTGCAGTGAGCCGAGATTGCACCACTGCACTCCTGCCTGGGCGACAGAGTGAGACTGTCTCAAACAAATAAATACATAAAAAATAAATAAAATGGTTCACCGAATAAGAACAGAAAAGTTAAGTAAAGGAAGGAAGAGGCAGAGGATGCCTACTCTTGCACAGCAGGGGCGGGGGTGGGGTTGCAGCTGTGCCTCTGCCCCAGGCCTGTCCCTCTCCACCTGATGTTCTGTGCGAACTGCCCAGGTCCTGCCGCCTCCTGCCCTTGGACAGAGATGACCTATTCAGGTCTGGGCTGAGACACAGAAATCAAGGACCAGGGTGACTGAGGCACAGAGCCTGTCACCCAGAGAGAAACTGCTTCTCCTGCACAGGGATGGATGGGGTAGAGAGAATGAAGCCAGAGGTGTAGAGTGGAAATCCCAGGAAACCTCCAGCCCAGCAGCTCTGCTGTGAGCCGTTCTTAGGCTTTCCCAAGCTTCTGCATTATCCTGATAATAAGCCCCCCAACTTTGTGTAAGTCTGAGTCTTGGAATCAAGAGGCACCACACAAAGGGAGTACATCACACTGAACAGAGCTGCTGGGAAGACAGTCAAGCCTGGCTCCAAGAATGGGCCATGGGGGCAGGTTCTTGGTCCTGGAGAGAAGAAAAGATCACAGGGGCTTCTCAGAGAGGCAGAGCTTTTCCCAGCCTGAATGTAAGACTGTGCCCTCGGCCAGGCGAGGCGTGGTGGCTCACGCCTGTACCAGAACATTGGGAGGCCAAGGCAGGCGGATCACAAGGTCAGGAGATTGAGACCATCCTGACATGGTGAAACCCCGTCTCTACTAAAAATACAAAAAAATTAGCTGGACGTGGTGGCGGGTGCCTGTAGTCCCAGCTACTCAGGAGGCTGAGGCAGGAGAATGGCGTGAACCCAGGAGGCGGAGCTTGCAGTGAGCCGAGACTGTACCACTGTACTCCAGCCTGGGCGACAGAGCGAGACTCTGTCTCAAAAAAAGAAAAAAAAAAGTACTGTGGCCTCAAGTGGAACTTTCTGCGGGGGTCCTGGTGAATAATCCAGACACAGTGCCCAACCTCGTCACTGTGGCAAAAGCCAGGGCCACCTTATGGCCCTGTCTGGACGTGAGACTCCCCAAAAGCTGAGGGTGGGATGTAGACTCGTTAAGATGTGCCTGGGAAAGCTGCCGTTTCCAAAGGCCAGATGGCTACCCCCAGGCCACGGTCACAGTAGGGGGTAGCAAACCCACCGCCCAGGCAATGGTAGTGATAGAGGGTACGGGCTGGTGAGGCGCTGGTGGGATGAAGCTGGCTACTGCCCTCCTCTTTCTCTCATTTCCCCACATAAGGCCCACAGGGGATCCCAAAGCTTCCACCAGCAGAGCTGACGCAGGTACGGCGGTGCCTCTCTGCAGCCCACTGCTATGGCCAGCATGTCCCCGCGTCTCCCCTGGAGCCAGCAGAGGGGCTGTGGGGGCGTCCCTGCTGCTGCCCTTGATGCTTGCAGCACAGTGGCCCAAATGTCCCTTAAAATGAGGCTGGTCAGTTCTCTCCTCTGCACAATACCCGGAGCCATCTCACTCGGAGTTAGAGCCAACGGCCTTAAGTGACCCTCTGTGGCCTGCTTGCTGCCTCCTTTCCAGGCCTGATGCCAGCTTCCTTGTTTGTGCCCTTGACCTTGCCAGGCACGCAGCCCTCACACCCCCAAGAGCCTTGAGTCTGCCTGAGGAACTCTCCCTCCAGGGTCCTGCAGGCCTTCCCTTCCCCAGGGGCCTCCCTGACCACCCTGGGGTAGGACACCTCACCCTGGGTGCTCCCCACCCGCCTCGTCTGTCCTTACCTCCTTCCGGCACTGCGAGCACTGAACCTGTCTACTTCCTTCACGCTCCACCATCTTTCTCTCCCTGCAGGAAGACAAGCTCCCCAGGGACAGGGACCCCTACTTGTTTGTTCATTGATGTGTCCCATGAACCTAGAGAAGTACCTGGATCAGAGTCCCTGCTCAGCAAAAATACCAGGCTGGGACGGATGAGGACCTGTTCCTGCACTAGCTGAAGCCAGGATGCATGGCACACCTTTCCAAAAACCTCCTTTGGGTCTGGTGCAGTGGCTCATGCCTGTAATCCGAGCACTTTGGGAGGCCGAGGCAGGCGGATCACCTGAGGTCAGGAGTTCGAGACCAGCCTGGCCAACATGGTGAAACCCCATCTCTACTAAAAATACAAAAATTAGCTGGGTGTGGTGGCAGGTGCCTATAATCCTAGCTACTCTGGAGGCTGAGGCAGGAGAATTGTCTGAACCCAGAGGCAGAGGCTGCAGTGAGCCGAGATCACGCCACTGCACTCCAGCCTAGGCGACAGAGCGAGACTCCGTTTCAAAAGAAAAAAAAAAAAGAAACATTCCTTTGAATGAACCATAAATATTCACTGCCCCAAGTTAAAAAAAAAAATCTTAATTATATGTTAATGTATAATAAACATGCATTTGCGTTCACATATAATAAACATGTATTTGTATGTAATATGTAATCAAAACGTAAGAATTACTTGAAGAAAATGTGGGTGCAAACCTCATATTAAGAGGCACATTTGCCTCACCCTTCCTCCCGGGGACAACAATGACAGCCTTTTGGTGCAGCTCCTCCCAATGTTTCTTTTAGGGGTGTGTGCCCGTGAGTGTGACTGGCCAGGCATTTGGAGGGTGAGGCCAGGAAACTCCAGGACAGACAGTGGCCTGTGTGGGGTTATCATGGGAAGGTGCAGGTTGGCACCGAAACTTAATCATGCTACTCTCCTGCCTGAACACTCTGTGACTCCCACTGCTCTTAGGATGAGACTCCAGCTCCTTGTTCCTCCAGCTGCCTCCTGCCTTGTGCCGTTCCCCTGCCTTGCTCTCTGGCCCTCAGGCCTACAGCTTACTTGCTGGTCTCTGGATGTGCTGAGAGCTTCTCCTCTCGTTCCCAGCGCCCAGGATACCTGTTACCCGCTACTTCCTCCTGGCTGGGCCTACCTGGTCCCACAAGGACAGCTCTTTCTAGACGCCCTGGCTAAGTGAAGGCTAGATCCTTCATATCTCTTTGCAACCCCTGTTGTTTCAGAGCACACATCACAGCTGCCATCACAGCTGTGCCCGTCTGGCTACTCGTCTATGATTTTTTCCTGCCCCTAGCATGTGTGCCCTGTGTGTGCAAGCACTGTCTAGTGAACCACTGTATACCCAGTGTCTGGCACATAGCATGTGACCCATACATATTTGCCTATTAAGAGAAAAGATGGCAATAACTAGAGGATATGGGGACATTTGATTCGCGTGTATCTTTTTTTCTTTTTTTTTTTTTTTTTGAGAGAGGGTCTCACTTTGTTGCCCAGGCTGGTCTCGAACTCCTAGGCTCAAGCAATCTGCCGCCCTCAGCCTCCCAAAGTAGTGGGACTACAGGCGTGAGCCACCACAAGCAGCCATGTATCTTTAACAAATATTTATTATTGTTTAATTGTTCACACCCCTTGCTGCAGAGTTGTGTATATGTATCTGTGTTTATGGACACATTTCTTCTAAAACATATTGAAGTATAATATGTATCCAAAAAAGTGCACCAATTCTAAGTGTGCGGCTGGGTGAATTGTCAGTGGTTACAGACCCATGTATCCAGCACCCAGATCTGGATACAATGTTATCAGCACCTCAAAAACCGCCTCCCGGCATGGTGGCTTGTGCCTGTAGTCCCAGTACTTTGGGAGGTCGAGGAGGGGGGGATTGCTTGAGCCCAGGAGTTCGAGACCAGCCTGGGCAACCAAGTGAGATCCTTATCTCTACAAAAAAATACCAAAAAAACTGGCCAGGTGTGGTGGTGCACACCTGCAGTCCCAGCTACTGGGCAGGCTGAGGCGGGAGATTCGCTTGAGCCCGGGGGGGAGTGGAGGCTGCAGTGAGCTAAGATCGCGCCACTGCACTCCAGCCTGGGTGACAGAGTGAGACCCTGTCTCTGAAACCAAAACCAACACCAAAACCGAACTAACCAAACCAAACAAACAAAAAACCTCCTCCATACCCCTTCTAGTCTCTGCTCCTCCCTGCAATCATCACAGCCTCTGTCCTGTAGACGAAATAAATGCTGGAGGGATTGGAAACCGGCTCAGCCATTTTGAAAACCACTTGGCAATATCTACTAAGCTGAACCTGAGCCCCGCACTGACCCGGCCATCCCGCTCCGAGGGATGTTTGCAGAGGGCGGAAATGCACACAGCTGCTCACTGCAGGTGCAGAGACACCCACTAGGGTGTTCATGACCATTTCAGACTAGAAGCCCACCCGTACGCCCATCACAGCTGGTGGAGAAGAGCACTTGGGAGAGCCATACACTGAAATACTTCACAGCAACAAGAACGCAAGTGCCACAGACACAGGCAGCAGCGGCGATGACGCTCTCAGTGTTGAGTGGAAAACACCAGACAGAAAAGATAACCCATTCCAAGATGACATTTATATGTGAGGCCAGAACAGACAAAACAACCCAACAGAGCTATGTGTGGGAGGATATTTACTTTCCTTCTTTTCGCTTTCCTTGTCTTCCCTTCTCTATCTCCCTCTCTTCTCTCCCTCCCTCCTTTTCTTCCTTCCAAATTTGGGATCCCTATCCCTCTCTGTAAACACACACACACAGACACAGACACACACACAGACACACACGCACAGACATGCACAGACACACAGACATACACACAGACACACACGCACAGACACACACACACAGACACACAGACACACACACAGACACAGGCATACACACAGACACACAGACACACACACACAGACACAGACACATGCACATGCACACACACAGACACAGACACATGCACACAGACATACACGCACACACAGACACAGGCATACACACAGGCACACAGACACAGACACACACACAGACACATGCACACGCACACACACAGACACACAGGCACGCACACACACACAGATACAGAGCTTCTTCTCTACATCAAGAAATAATAGGCTGGGTGCAGTGGCTCACACCTGTAATCCCAGTACTTTGGGAGGCCGAGGCAGGTGGATTACAAGGTCAAGAGATCGAGACCATTCTGGCCAACATGGTGAAACCCCGTCTCTACTAAAAATACAAAAATTAGCTGGGTGTGGTGGTGCACACCTGTGGTCCCAGCTGCTCGGGAGGCTGAGGCAGGAGAATTGCTTGAATCTGGGAGGTGGAGGTTGCCGTGAGCTGAGATCACACCACTGCACTCCAGCCTGGTGACAGAGCAAGACTCCGTCTCAAAAAAAAAAAAAAAAAAGAAGAAGAAGTAATACCCTTTAAAATAATAGCCACCATGGATGCATGAAGGCTTGCAAGTGTTTTATAGGTGGACGCTTTGGAAAGTCCATGACCTTTTTCAGAAATCATCATGAGTTCAAGGTCAATATCAGGTACAGGGGCTCTAAGGCATTTGCTTAGCTGGAATGGCAGGGGCGGGGGGTGCGCGTGGCCGTGGTCACGTGACAGGCAGTGCGTGCTGCACTGGTCAGGTGGGTGTGCCCAGGGGATGGGGGTGTGGGACACCATCTACAGTGGCTGTTCAGCAAAATGAAAGGGTGAGGACTGACCATTTATCCTGTGTGACTGTGTCTTTTTAAGGGCTGCAGACAGTCCATTATCTGGGTATTTAATGGCTTATAGAGCCAAATCTCTGCCACCAGTGTGAATAAACATCTGGGTGCCAGAGCCAAGCTGCACAGGCTCAGATCTGGGCTCTACCAGGCACTGGTGATTCATCAGGGACAACTTATTTATCTCTTTTTTTTTTTTTTTTTTTTTTTTTTTTTGAGACGGATTCTCATTCTTGCTGCCCAGGCTGGACTGCAGTGGCGCAATCTCAGCTCACTGCAACCTCCACCTCCTGGGTTCAAGCGAGTCTCCTCAGTCTCCCAAGCAGCAGCTGGGATTACAGGTACACACCACCACACCTGGCTTGTTTTTGTATTTTTAGTAGAGACGGGGTTTCACCATGTTGGCCAGGCTGGTCTCGAACTCCTGACCTCAGGTGATCCACCCGCCTCGGCCTCCCAAAGTGCTGACATTACAGTCATGAGCCACTGTGCCTGGCCCATCATTTCTAACCTGAAGTGGCCCACACAGAGGGCCTGGGTGAAGGGTCAGCGTTGAAACCCAGGCAGATCCTGGCCTTTCCAGGTCCAGCTGTCACAGCTGCCTCCAACCCTGCAGCCTGACCCCAGGCCAGCCTCAGTTTGGCCCTGTTCACTCCTCCAGCCTCATGGACCCAGCACACTTGGCCCAACTTGACTCAACTCTCTGTACCTCTTGCCCTGCCCTGGCTTGGGCTGACCTCTCTCCCCTGCCTGAAGCCCTTTCTCTCACCCCTTGCCTGGAGTCCTCCTTCAGATCTAACTAGATTGATCTCAGATGTCTTCTCCTGAGTCTACCGTGCCCCTGGGCACTGCCTCTGGGCTCTCAGCCCCTGCCCTTCTTCCCTCTGTCCACACTGTGTGCTCATCACCTGTCATCACCTCCATCTGCTCCACCATCAAGGCCAACAAAAGTTGAGGAAAGTCAGTGCCAAGTCCTAAGGCTTGAGGTCCTCAAGGGGTCAAGGCCAAGTAGTAGGTTTAACTTTGCTTAGCATCCTTGGAGTATGGCACAGAGCAGACACAACTATTTGAGGGACAGGTGGGTAGGTGGGTGGGTGAGTGGACGGATGGATAGATGGATGGATGGATGGAAGAGTAGGTGGACAGTGGATGGATGAATGGGTAGGTGGATGGATGGATAAGTTAATGGATGGGTGGGTGGGTGGGTGGGTGGGTGGGTGGATGGATGGATGGAGAGATGGACGGATGGATGGGTGGATGGATGGATGGATGGATGGACAGACAAACAGATGGATAGGTGGATGGTAGGTGGATGGATAGGGTGGATGGGTGGGTGGGTTGGTGGGTGGGTGGGTGGATGGATGGATGGATGGATGGATGGATGGATGGATGGATGGATGAACAAACGGATGGGTAGGTGGATGGATGGATGGGTAGGTGGATAGATGGATAGGTGGATGGATGGATAGGTGGATGGATGGATAGGGTGGATGGGTGGGTGAGTGGATGGGTGGGTGAGTGGATGGATGGATGGATGGATGGATGGATGGATGGATGGATGGATGGGTGAATGGGTCAGTAGATGGATGGATGGGTAGGTGGATGGATCTATAGGTAGGTGGATAGGTGGGTAGGTGGGTGGGTGGATGGGTGGGTAGATGGATGGATGGATGGGTGGATGAGTGGGTAGGTGGATAGGTGGGTAGGTGGGTGGGTGGATGGATGGATGGATGGATGGATGGATGGATGGATGGATGGATGGATGGATGGTGGATGGGAGGATGGGTAAGTGAATTGATGGGTGGGCATATAGATGGATGAATGGATAGAAGGAAGGAGTAGAACTGACATCCTGTGCTTTAATATGATGGATCAGTTTTGCTTCTTCTGTAGCAAGGGAAAACCCCCAAGCCCCACCCTGCCTCACCCCCTCCCCAACAATGTTAGGAACCTTTTCTGGGCTCCCTCTCCCCTTCCTGAGCTCTCCTGTGCCACAGCCCTGAGCACATTGTGTGGTCACCCTCTGGGTCTGCATTGATGTCCACCCCCTGACCACGAGACCCTGAGGGTCAGCTCCATATATACAGTGCCCAGCACAGGGCCTGGCACACAGCCCCTTGAGTGGCAAGACTCATACTCAAGCTGCAGGTGCTGGAGAGGCAGATGACTATGACACAGTGGCACCTGCACCACCCACTCTGCACAGGGGTCTTCCAGGAAGGCCGGCATGGCCTCCACCAAATACACTGGCATTGGCAAGAGCCTCTCTCTGGCCTGGGACCATGTAGGAGCAGCAACCAGGGATGGCATCCCTCACATTTATGGTGGAGTTGTTTATGTGGAAATAAAGGCAGAAGACTAGAGCCAAGCCAGCCAAGCCAACTGGGGTTAGGAGGAATCCTCCTAGGCGGGAAGCCTGGCCCACCTGGGCCCCAGGTCTACAGGGTAACCAGCCAGGTGGGAGTGACAGTGGGGACATGGGACTCAGCCTCTTGTTCTGCCCCTTACGGGATGCTGCAAGGTGATGCCACAAGACATGAACTCGGGGACAGACAGCCTTGGGTTCAATGCTGACTCTGCCACTGGATGGCTGTGTGCCCTTGAGCCTGTCCCTTGCCCCCGGGGTCTAAGTTCCCACATGGCTGCTATGAGAATGGGAGGGTTACAGTGGTCATTACTGTGCGGTGTGTTGCACCAAGCCATTCAGTTGTGTCACCTCACTCCTACTTCTTCCTCCCTCCCCAGCTTCTCCCCTACCCTGCTCTCTGCTCCTGGCTTCCCCGCTGTTTCTCACACTTGCCAAGCAGGCTGCCCACTTAGGGTCTTTGCATTCGTGCTCCTATAGATGAGCATGGCCAGTCCTCACTTGCTGGCTCTCTGTTTGATGCCATCCCCACAGAGAGAGCACCCTCATCCCCATGGGAAACTCTCCAGGGCAGCTGGGGTCATTCCCTCGTTCACACAGTGTTTTGGCAGCACCAGGAGTGAGGGAGTGCCTGCTTTTGGGAAACTGGGAAAGGTTCACGAAGAAGGTGGCATTTCTGGGTTTTGAAGGATGAGTAGGAGTTGGCCTGATCAAGAAGAAAGGCCTCATAATTCCAGCATCAGAACAAGTATTGGTTAATAGAGTGCAGAATGGAAGCGTTGATTGAGAGGCAGGGAAAGAAGTGATGGTAAAGAAGAGAGGGTGGTGTTGACGCCAGGGTCCCGGGGAGTTTTTCCAGCATATTTTCAGCTGAGGGCCTGGGTTTTCCTGGGAGCCTGGCGGGCGCGGGGATTATGAAAGCCACAAGGCTGCTTGTGTCCCCACCCAAGATCTGCCCAGGGTTCGATATACAGTCAGTGCTCACAGACAGTGCACCCGTACCCACGCAGGCTGAGGTACTTGGAGGAGCCAGGATTCTGGGTGTCCCGAGCAGTGACTTCACCAGCCAGAGCGAAGGGGGTCCAACCCCACCAGGATGGTCTCTTGCAGTCAGCCCGGAAATGCCAACCATCAGAGTAGCGGCGTCAGAGGGAAATTTCACAAAACCTAGGCCAGATACAAGAACACTTTGTTAGCCTCAAATCCTTGGTGGCCAAGAGCACGCACAGAGGTTCGAGTGCTTCACTTGCAGAAAGGACCAACTCCCGCCACTGGGGCCCATGAGGGAGATGTAGGGAAGACACAGGCTGGCGCGCTCACGGCAAACCTTAGGAGTGGTTGGCAGCCAGGTGCAGCAGCTCACGCCTGTAATCCCAGCACTTTGGGAGGCTGAGGCAGGTGGATCACCTGAGGTCAGGAGTTCAAGACCAGCCTGGCCAAAATAGTGAAATCCCGTCTCTACTAAAAATACAAAAATTAGCTGGGCATGGTGGTGGGCACCTGTAATCCCAGCTACTTGGGAAGCTGAGGCAGGAGAATCCCTTGAACTTGGTAGGCAGAGGTTGCGGTAAGCCAAGATAATGCCATTGTACTCCAGCCTGGGCAACAAGAGCGAAATCCCATCTCAAAAGTAAGTAAGTAAGTAAATAAATAAATAAATAAATAAATGGCAAGCAAGGGAGCAGTTGTTCTCAGTGTATGGGGAGATGGAGCCTGGCAGGCTCTGCCCTGCCTCTCCTTGACATGGCTCTCAGGCAGGGGCATCAGTGCCAGCCCCTCGCCTCTCCTTGGCACCTGGCCAGGAGAAGCCTCAGCCTTCTGCTCCATGCTGGGCTCCTGTGCCTATGCCCATGCCCCGCGCCTGTTCATTTCAGCTCTGCCCACAGTGATGTGCCTCCGCTCTGGCTCTGTCTCCAGAACCTTCTCAGGCTCAGCCTTAACCCCAGCCAGATGCATCAGAGCCTTTAAGGTTGGCCCCTGCTCTGAGCCTGAAGAGACGGGGGCAGAACCCACACGGGCATGAAGTGGGAGCTGAGCTCCGATGCTCTGAGCAGTCTCTTCCCCTCCCCTGTGTGTGACCGCTGGGCTCCTGGGTCCCAGCTCCTGGCCAGCAGTGTGGGCTGCAGAGGAAGACTCATCTGGGTTCGACTTATCACCCTGCTGCCTTGCAGCCATGTGGCCTTGGGCAAGTCACTTCACTTTTAGGAGCCTCGGTTTACTCATCTGTGAAATGGGCATCACAGAGCCTCCTTCAAGGCATTGCTGTCCAGATTAAAGGGGAAGCTGTAAAGTCCCTGCACATAAGACCCCTCACTTCTGGCTGCCAGTTTCCAGCAACATTCCCTCGCCTGGGAGCAGCCATCCCTGCCCTCTCAGACTCTCCCTCTGCCCACACGGACCCCACGTGGGCATCCATTTAGCATCTCACATTCCCCATGGCCCAGGAACATCACCAAGTCAGGCGGGGCTGAGAGCAAGGCTCATAGCAAAAGCAGAATGTGGAGAAAATCAGATGCTTTTCTCAAGGGAAGCCTTCTAATGAATGTTCTTATTTTACTCTTTTAAGCTTTCAAATAAACAATAAATATAACTCCATTCAAAACATGAATTAACTTCCATATTATAACCTTAGGCAGGCTGCCACACTCTGCCCCTGCCTCTGAAGTTGTCGTTTTCATTCATTTCTCTTTGCATCTTCTAAAAGTGTTTCTTCATGCAAATATAGCAAATCTATGTCCTTACTCAGAGTGTAGCACTTTGAGCCGCTGTTTTCACTTAGGGGCATAGTCTTCTTGACAAATGGCAGTCTTCCTAATTTTTTTCTGCTCCACACTTGATCCAGTCAGCCCCCTATGGATCGACTCAGGGGCTATTTCTCTTTTTTGCTACTATAAGTCATGCTTTGTGAATTTCCTTGCCGGGATGCCCTTGTCCAGAGGGGTGCTCTGTGGGGGCGGGGGAGGGGCAGGGGTTTCTATAGGACAGATTCCTGCAAGTGGGGCTGGTGGGTCAAAGTGCAGGTGAGGCCGGGCGCGGTGGTTCAAGCCTGTAATCCCAGCACTTTGGGAGGCCGAGACGGGTGGATCACGAGGTCAGGAGATCGAGACCATCCTGGCTAACACGGTGAAACCCCGTCTCTACTAAAAAATACAAAAAAACTAGCTGGGCGAGGTGGCGGGCGCCTGTAGTCCCAGCTACTCGGGAGGCTGAGGGAGGAGAATGGCGGGAACCCGGGAGGCGGAACTTGCAGTGAGCCGAGATCCGGCCACTGCACTCCAGCCTGGGCGACAGAGCCAGACTCCGTCTCAAAAAAAAAAAAAAACAAAGTGCAGGTGCACCAGGCTGTTGCAGCAGCAATCGCCAGGTTCCCTTCCCGAGAGGACCAGCATGTTCCAGTCTGCCGGCCACCGTGCATGCGGGGCCTCTGCCCCCTGCCTCCTCCAGAAGGTGAGGCCTCATTTACCTGCAGCACGTTTACTGCTCAACCATCCGGATTCCAGAGCCGGCCTGGGCTGGGCCAAGGGTGCGCCTTGGGGACAGCATGGCTCTCAATCTAAGAGCAGCTCCGTGGATCCACGGAGCCCGGGCTCCATTCCTGCCTCAGCCTGGCCTGACCCCACAGCCAGCCCCACCCCTGAGGCAGCGCCACACAGAGAAGCTGTCACTACTCATCCCTGCCCCAGTCAGCCTCAGTCCTGCACTGCCTACCCGCCCCTCCACTGTCCCACACCCCATCCAGCCCACCTGCCTGAAAGCTTCCTCGCCCCGACTTCCTGACACCTTCTGAGTTTGCACAGAGAAGTTAAGTAACTTGTCCAGGGCTGCACAGCTGAGAAGCAGAGCCTGGAGGGGACAGTGGCAGCCTGACTCCAGGGTCCCTGCTCTCGCCCAGGACACCCTCTTACCTCTGCGTCATCAGCGTTGCTCAGCAGTGTGTCAATGGAGAGGCCTGGGGCCATCTGTCAGGAGGTGGGGGCAAGTGGGGACAGGAAAGGGTTCAGGATCAAGGTAGTGATGAGGGGACTAAGCCCAGCACACCCAAGGAGCTTAAAGCCATGGGGGTACCTGACCGTCCAGGAAGAAGCAGGGAGAATGCTTGAGGCTGGGGCATGGGGGAGGTGAGCCCTGTTCAGCCCTGTCCAGCCCGGGTGCCCTCTGCGAGCTCTGCTGACTCCACCCCGCACTCAGCATGTACTGGCCTCTCCCCTCTCCCAGGTGAAATTTCACTCATCCTTACAACCCAGCTGAAACATGCCCTCCTCCAGGGGCTCCCCCAGCCCCGTGTCCCGCTCTCTGATACCTGAGCACACAGGTTCCAGCTCCTCTACACGCCCCAGGCTCCTCAAGGGCAAGGCCTGGGCCTGACCTGCCTCTCTGTCCTCAGGGTGTCCAGCCCAGACTACATCCAAGCAGGTGGCACAGAGGGACACTCACTCAATGGGGTCCCCTCCACATGTGCTAGGGGCTGAAGTGGGCAGAGCGGGGGAGACAGTGAGGACATCGGGGAGGATGTGGGTCTTCGGCACAGTGACCCACAAAATGTGGACCCATGGCTGGGCAGAGCAGGTGCCTCTGAACCACACAGCCACTGAGACCAGCTCTTCCCAGCTCAAGTCCACCCTGGCCGGACAGGGTGCCATTGCCTCCCACAGCCCAGCATGGGCACCTCAGCCTGTCTCCAACCAGCTCACCTGGGCCCAAGTGCCAGCCCTAAGCCCCCTGCCAGGGATCCATAGCAAGAAGGGGGAGCTTCGGGCAGCCTGCAGCAGGGGATGCGTGTGGCCTGGAGTGACACCTACCTGGGTTCAGATACCACCTCCCTCACTGTGACTGAGTGCAGGCCCCAAGGAAAGGCCAGCAAGAGGCCTGGAAACAGAATATGCAAATCAGCTACACCTGGCCCAGGTATCCCGCATGTGTTGTTTGCTTGTGGTCTCAGGTGTGTGGGATCTGCTGCTACCGGTGGTTGGGGGTGCCTGGTCCAGCCCTCCACCTTGATCCTGGCCACCCCCAAGCCTGGGCTCAGCACTTCTCTCTGAGCTGTGCTCACTCTGGGTGGAGGGTGTAGAGGGCAGAGCATGGGATTTGCCTTCAAGACCTGCAGTTTGGGTTCCAGCTCCCCCTTTAGCAGCCAGGTGACCTTGGATGGGACTGAGTCTCAATTTCCCCTTACCTGTGAAATGGGACTGATAGAATTTACCTAATCTGAGGTTTGATGTGACAAGGTGACCACACCCCTGGCTCATGGGCTCCGTTGATGTTTGCCATCATTATTGGGGCTGAACCAGCCTCACCCTTAGCCCAGGCTGGGGTCTCACTGATCCCCCGGCCCCACCCTGATTCTCTGGGGCTAGTAAGGGTGGAAGTAGAGGGGGACTTGGCCTGGGAGACATTCTTGAGAAAATGCCCCCAGGGAGCCTGGGTTTCCCGGGCTGGAGAGGCAGGGGGAGGAGAGGAAAGGGTGCACGCTCATGAACCCCTGTTAGAGCACACCCTGTGTCGGGCGCTGGCCAAACAGATCCACCCGCACCTCTCGGCATCCCAGCAAGTCATTGGGTCTTGCGTCCCCACCTGACGACTGAGAAGACAGAAGCCCGGAGCTGTGATCCGTTGCTAAAGGTCAGCTCCAGGCTGCCTTTCCTCTACACTGTGTGAACTTGGGTAAATTCCTTCACTTCTCTGAGCATTGAGATCCTCATCTGTAAACAGGGGTGCTACCACCTAATTTCCAGGGTACGCAGGCCACTCAGACCTCGCCCATGAGACAGGGGCCTCCCTGAAGGCAGATCATGTCTTTTTCTTTTTCTTTTTTTATTGAGACGGAGTCTCACTCTGTCGCCCAGGCTGGAGCGCAATGGCACGATCTCAGCTCACTGAAACCTCCACCTCTCGGGTTCAAGTGATTCTCCTGCCTCAGCCTCCCGAGTAACTGGGATTATAGGTGCCCACCACCACACCTGGCTAATTTTTGTATTTTTAGTAGAGACAGGGTTTCACCAGGTTGGCCAGGCTGGTCTTGAACTCCTGACCTCAGGTGATCTGCCCACCTCAGCCTCCCAAAGTGCTGGGATTACAGACGTGAGCCGCAGCGCATGGCTTGTCTTTTCCAACTCTGAAGTCCAGTCCGGGATCACTCTCAGGCATGTGGATCGCTCTGCATGCCTGAGATCCATTCTGTGAACTACAGTTCCATGTCACTCCCTTCTTAATCCCTGTCAACAGCTCCACAGGACTCCAGGGCTGGGTCCAAACTCACAGTCCTGACGTTCAAAGCTCTCTAGGACCCAGTCTCTGCTTAGACCTGTAGTCCTACATCCCGTCCTGCTCACACCCATGCCCTGTGCCCTTGCAACCTTCAAGAGCTTCGTCCCTGCTGGTCTCTGCTAGGGATGTTTTTCAGTCACCTCCTCTACCTGGTGA
The DNA here is from genome assembly GCF_024542745.1 of Macaca thibetana thibetana. Classification (NCBI taxonomy): domain Eukaryota; kingdom Metazoa; phylum Chordata; class Mammalia; order Primates; family Cercopithecidae; genus Macaca; species Macaca thibetana. The sequence goes on along the minus strand of NC_065587.1, from coordinate 6,278,595 downwards.
ACTCCTACTCATCCTTTAGAACCCTGCTTGGACATGCCCTTTCCTGCATTCCCGACCTGGCTGTCCTTCCCAACCTGAGCTCCCATGCCCCCTTGTTGCTGTCTGTCCACCTGTTGCTTTCTAACTGTCTGGAACTCCTGACCTCAGGTGATCTGCCCACCTCAACCTCCCAAAGTGCTGGGATTACAGGCATGAGCCACTGCATCCCACCAGAGATAAGTAGAACTTAATCTGCAGAAAAGGGAAAGGAAGAACATTCCAAACAGAGGGGAGAGAATGGGCAAAGGCCCTGAGGCAGACAGAGCCACTGGCTGGAAGCTCCTTTTCCCAGCTCCCAGGAAGACTCCAACCCACAGTCCCCCTTGCACTAAGGGAGAGCCATGTTCCTGAGGTCTGCCCAATGGCATAGGGTGGTCTGCACAGCCAGGCCCTGCCCAGCTCTCTCCTCCTCCTCACTGGAGAACATGAAAGTGGCCTGACTGGGTCCCTGAGTCACTGTATTGGGGACCACCCAGTAGGGCTACACACTTGTGTTAAACCTTTCGTGAGAAAGAAACCAACTGTGGCCGGGCGCGGTGGCTCCCCTATAATCCCAGCACTTTGGGAGGCTGAAGCAGGTGGACCACCTGAGGTCAGCAGTTGGAAACCAGCCTGACCAACATGGAGAAACCCCATCTCTACTAAAAATACAAAATTAGCTGGGCGTGGTGGTGCATGCCTGTAATCCCAGCTACTTGGGAGGTTGAGGCAGGAGAATGGCTTGAACCTGGGAGCAGTGAGCCGAGATCTCACCATTGCACTCCAGCCTGGGCGACAAGAATGAAACTCTATGTCAAAAAAAAAAAAAAAAATGCAAACTGTCTCATTAACAACTCATCTAGAGTTCATGTTGTACCAATATTTTGAATACATTGGGTTAAATAAAATGTATTACTAAAATACTTTTACCTATTTCTTTTCTAAACATGGCCCCTAGAAAACTTTAGCCACAAACTCTGTATGTGGCTCAAATGCCATTTCTCTTATAGTGCTGGTCTAATCCACCCACTTCATTTTACAGATGGGAAAAGTAAAACACAGAGAGGTTAATGAACTTGGCCAAGGTCCCACAGAGGCGTGAGAGTTCTCTGAGAAGCTGAGCTGCCTCACGGGTTTACAGAAAAAATCCGAAGTCCCACTCATGGCAAAGAAAACTTCCGAGTAGTAGGCCTCTCTTGCTGGGATTGAGAGCAGCCGAGGCTGAGCGACCTGCAGGTGTCTGCCCCAGAATGAGGGCGGCTTCTCCCACCAAGGGGCTTCTTAGAGAAAGGAGAAGCACAGAGGCGGCCAGCGGTGAGGACCACGGGCCTCGAGGCAGTGATAGCCCGGCTCGTGCCCCGGGCCCTACCTCATATCTGAGGGTCACAGAGACAGGAGGGAGCAGACGTTGACCCTCTCCTCCTCCAGCTTCACTGCCCACATCAGTAAACTACAGATCAGGTGGCGACTTGCCAAGCTGATGCAAGAATGCAGTGTGATGTCTGTTACCAGCCAGGTCAGAACCCAGCTCAAACTGACTTAAGGAAAAAGTGCAACTTACTGGCTCCTAAAATGCAGAGGGCCCTGGATTGACCAGCTTCAGGCATGGCTTGACCCAGATTCTCTAGTGATGCCAACAGGGTCTCCCCTTCCTTCCCCCTGACGGGGTCAGGACAATCGCTTGAACCCAGGAGCGGAGGTTGCCGTGAGCCAAGATCGTACCACTGCACTCCACCCTGGGCGACAGGGTGAAACTCTAGCTTAAAAAGAAAAAAAGAAAAAGAGTCAATCATCAGTGTTCACATAACAATGACTATGAAAATGCTATTCACAGCTGATTGCAGAGTACACTACGCTATGTACTCTTCCTTACACAATATTTTGTCTTTCTGAAGTTAATATTCTTTGCTTTGTTTTGTTCTTAGCTTGTTCCCAAGTTCCTGTTACCAAACTCCCTATCAATTGTCTACCCCTTGAGGCATTCTCTTCTCGAAGCTCTCCCCGGGGCCCCCAGCAGGCTACAGCTCTCGCTGGGCTGTGGTCCACAATGTCTCAGTGCAAGCTGGTGCCCCGGACACTCCTTCGCCTCTTTCCTAAGTGGGATTGTCTGTGTCCATCGTCCTATATCTTTCTCTCTTGATTTTTGCTTATTTTGATGGAAAACATCCTCCAGTAGCTTCATGAGAAAGAGCTCATACAAGCTAAATGTTTGTTATATTGCAAAGCTCAAAATATCTTTTTTTTTTTTTTTTTTTTTTTTTTTTTTTTTGAGATGGAGTCTCACTCTGTCACCAGGCTGGAGTGCAATGGTGCAATCTCGGCTCACTGCAAGCTCCGCCTCCCGGGTTCAAGTGATTCTCTTGCCTCAACTACCCGAATAGCTGGGACTACAAGAGCACACCACCATGCCCAGCTAATTTTTGTATTTTTAATAGAGACGAGGTTTCACTACATTGGCCAGGATGGTCTTCATCTCTTGACTTTGTGATCCGCCCACCTTGGCCTCCCAACGTGCTGGGATTACAGGTGTGAGCCACCGCGCCCGGCTTTGAAATATCTGTATTCTACTCTCCTAGCTGATCAGTGGCTTGAATGGTTATCCTAGGCCAAGTTCAGTCCAGGAAGGGAAGCCACAATGAGCCACAATGAGGAGGGGCCCATCATAGGAATGAGACCTTGTACAGTCCGAGGAAGAGCAGGGGAGTGGAGCTGGGGAGGAGGGGAGTGGGCGAGTCAGGACAGACTCAGCAGCCAGCCGTCCTGAAGCCCAGCTCAGAGCTTGCAAGGAAGTCACAAGAAAGTCACGCATATCCAGCTGCAAGGGTCAGGATGCAGGGGGAGGTCTGGCCAAGAGGCTGCAGGAGCTGCTGCCTCTGCAGCTGCTACCTCTGTGGGGAAACCCAGGGCCACTGTCAGGGCAGCAGGGTCAGCGGTGGGGAGCACGAGCAGGACCCAGGGTGAGGAAGAGTGAGGACACCCTGAAACTCACAGAGCACCTCTGCAGCAGTCTCTCCCCATCTCAGATCACAAAGACGCTCAGAGGAGCACTGCCTGCCAACAGCCCGCAAGTTGTCAGCCTGCCATCTAAACAAGCCCCTTCTCACTATATTTAACTTCCTAATAAAGACAGTGATGAAATCAGGCTGCTTCCTCACACGATGCAACTGTTCCTTATTAAAATCTAAAGTATGTTAACCTTCTACCCTCCCAGCCTCAAAAAGAGACTTTCTCCATCTGCGGAGGGGGCAATTCCCCTTCTGGCTGAGTCACACTCCCTCTTTGACATCCTGTGACTTAAACATCAAGATGTAAGGCCAGTCACGATGAACACAGCTTATGTAAGATAACAGGGGAATGGAAGACGGAAATGATAGTTGGTTAATATGGGGGTCGGGCATGGTGGCTCATGCCTGTAATCCTAGCACTTTGATAGGCTGAGGCAGGTGGATCACTTGAGGTCAGGAGTTCAAGACCAGCCCGGCCAACATGGTGAAACCCCATCTCTACTAAAAATACAAAAATTAGCCGGGCGTGGTGGCAGGTGCCTGTAATCCCAGCTGCTCAAGAGGCTGAGAAAGGAGAATCAATCACTTGAACCTGGGAGGTGGAAGTTGCAGTGAGCCGAGATCACATCACTGCACTCCAGTCTGGGAAATAAGAGCAAAATTCTGTCTAAAAAATAATAATAATAATAATTGGTTAATTAATTGAAAAGGTTAATAACAACAGCATAAGTAAGTACTCCTAACTGGCCCTCTTTCCTTCCACCGCCGCTCACATGGCTGTGCCTGGCGTGTACGGCCTCCTCTCCTGCATTCATCCTGTATTTCCTCTGCCCAAAGCAAGCACAGCAGCTGGATTCCTTGCCTAGCGTGGTGACTACACCTTTGGGGATCCCTGGCGTCGCTATTGTCATTGTTTTGGGGCGCCACAAACCACACCCACAGAAGACGGCCAACTTAATGGAGGAATGTTGTGTTTGCTCTAAGGGTTCCGCTGACCCATCTTTCCCGCATCTCTCTTGCTATCCTCCAGCCTCTTTATTCCCTGGGACACAGTAATATTAAAAATAGGCCAATTATAACCCTACAATGGCCTTTAAGTGTTCAATGAAAGGAAGAGTCCATGTCCCTCCCTTTAAATCAAAAGCTAGAAATGGCTAAGCTTGGTGAGGAAGGCATGCGAAAAGCTGAGACAGGTCAAAAGCTGGGGCTCTTGAACCAGTTAGCCACGTTGTGAATGCAAACAAAAAGTATCACTCTGTCGCCCAGGCTGGAGTGCAGTGGCACCATCTCAGCTCACTGCAACCTCCGCTTCCCAGGTTCAAAAGATTCTCCTACCTCTGCCTCCCAAGTAGCTAGGATTACAGGCACGTGCCACCACGCCTGGCTAATTTTTGCGTTTTTAGTAGAGATGGGGTTTCACCATGTTGGCCAGGCTGGTCTCAAACTCCTGACCTCAGGTGATTCCCCTGCCTCAACCTCCCAAAGTGCTGGGATTACAGGTGTAAGCCACCACGCCTGGCCAAGAAAAAGTTATTGAAGGAAATTAAAAGTGCTACTCCAAGTTGGGCACAGTGGTTCACGCCTATAATCCTAGCACTTTGGAAGGATGAGGCGAGTGGATCACCTGAGATCAGGAGTATGAGACCACCATCTCTACTAAAAACACAAAAATTAGCCAGGCCTGGTGGCACATGCCTGCAATCCGAGCTACCAAGGAGGCTGAGGCAGGAGAATCACTGGAACCCAGGAGGCAGAGGCTGCAGTGAGCTGAGATTGCACCACTGCACTCAAGCCTGGTCGATGCAGTGAGACTCCTCTCAAAAACAAAAGTGCTACTCCATGAACACAGAATGCTAAGAAATTGAAACAGCCTTCTTGCTGATGTGAAGTTTGAATGATGTGGATGGCAGATCCTACCAGCCACAACATGTTAAGGAAAGGGGCCATTTCCATAATGTAAAAGTGCAAGAAGCAGCAAGTGCTGATGAAGAAGCTGCAGCAAGTTCTCCAGAAGATCCAGCTGAGATCATCGATGCAGGTGGCTACACTAAACAACTGATTTCCAATGTAAATAATATAGCCTTCTATTGGAAGAAAATGCCATCTAGTGTATAGCTAGAGAAGACAAGTCAATGGCTAGCTTTGAAGCTTCAGAGGACAGATTGACTCTCTTGTGAGGAGCTAGCGAAGCTGGTGACTTTAAGTAGAAGCCAATGTCAATTTGCGATTCTGAAAAGCTTGAAAATCCTAGGAGCCTTCAGAATGATGCTATACCAGCTGGGCATGGTGGCTCACACCTGTAATCCCAGCACTTTGGGAGGCTGAGGTGGGCAGATCACCTGAGGTCAGGAGTTCAAGACCAGCTTGGCCAACACGGTGAAACCCCATCTCTACTAAAAATACAAAAATAGCCAGGTATGGTGGCGGGGACCTGTAGTACCAGCTACTCAGGAGGCTGAGGCAGGAGAATTGCTTAAACCTGGGAGGCAGAGGTTGCAGTGAGCCAAGATCATACCATTGCAGTCCAGCCTGGGCGACAGAGCGAGACTCTGTCTCAAAACAAAAAAGAGAGAGAGAGAGAGAGAGTCAGTCTTGCTTTTTCCCAATCATTCTAATTTAGATACGAGGTGTTGTGAATTTAATTGCATTCTTCAACTGCATTCACCTGCGAGATTAGACTTGGGGACTGGTTTTCAAAATCTCTCAATCCTGTGGCTACAAGAGATGAGGATGTCTTTCCCGGAAGTCAGAGACACGCTCGTCTTCCCAACCTGGACCTTGTGCTGGGAATTTACAATCCTGAGCTATCATTTCCTTCTCCAAATTCCCCAAAACACTTATATGTCGCCAGCCAGACCCACTGTCCGTTTATTCCTCCTGGCCACTAAAAACATTCTCAGCTGCAGCTTCTCAGTCACTCAAAGCCTGGCCTCTATAGGCACTTGGTCTGGGAGACCCTGGGTGATGATTTAAGTAGTTGCTTTGCCAACACATGCCATGGATGACAAATCTCCTAATTACCTCTGGCCATGGGGTTGTTAATGCCTTTAAATCTAGTCAAACCAGAAAATCAATTCTAGATTTCTATGCGTATGTTTCTGTTCCCTGGAAACACTTCCAAAGATGCCAAAAATTCTATTAGACAGTGATTGGTTATGGAGCAGAGCTAGTATGGATGTTATTGCAGAAATTAGACCTTGTGGCCAGGTATGGTGGCTCATACCTGTAATCCCAGCACTTTGGGAGGCCAAGGAGGGTGGTTCACTTGAGGCTAGGAGTTCGAGGCCAGCCTGGCCAAAATGGTGAAACCCCGTCTCTGCTGAAAATACAAAAAATTAGCCGGGCATGGTGGTGAGTGCCTGTAGTTGCAGCTACTGGGGAGGCTGAAGCAGGAGAATCGCTTGAAGCCAGGAGGCAGAGATTACAGTGAGCCAAGATCGTGCCACTGCACTGTAGCCTGGGTGACAGAGCGAGACTCCATTTAAGAAAGAAAAAAAGAAGGAAGAAAGGAAGGAAGGAAGGGAGGGAGGGAGGGAGGAGAGAGAGAAAGAAAGGAAGGAGAAAGAGAAAGAAAAAAAGAAAGAAGAGAGAAAGAAGAAAGAAAGAAGGAAAGAAGGAAGGAAGGAAGGAAGGAAAGAAAGAAAACAGAAAAGAAAGAAATTAGACCTTGCACAATAGTGGGAGGGGTCGGAAAAGGGAAGGTCCAGATGGGCAGAGGGTCACTAGCCACCTGTTGTCCACACAGGTGGACAAGTCACGCTTGCAGGAAAACCCTGAAGCCAAGCGTATCCAACCATAGATGTGAGAACAAGCCAGAGGGGTTTTAGGGAGGGTCTGGGAGAAGCCATTGCCTCTGAGATGGGCGAGATGGGCCTGGGGCTGCAGGTGGTCAGTGGAGCTGGCAGGAAGAAGAGTGTGGGTGCAGAAGAAAGACTGAAAATAAACTGGAACCCACTGGGCACTTCCGCAAAACCCTGTTATTGATCAGAGACTTTCAGGAATTAATGGCTACTACACCCCGTCTGCTGCTCAAGTCCTGCAAATTAGCTTCTTGGCCAGACTTCATGGATAAAGGCATTTTGTTCACAACAGTAATTTTCGGCACACTGAGTGTAGAAATCTCCTGGAATTGCTCCACGGTTCTCTCACTCCCAAAATTGCTATTGAAAAGTTAGAAGATATTCTTTTCCCCCATCCTCTGTATACAGCTCCTCCTCCGCATCCCCCAGCTTCATTTCTCTGTTCCCAGCATCATGAAATGTCAGGGTCATCTGTTTGGTCTTGGTTGATTTTCATCTATTTTTCTGGGCAATCAGTGGTCCTGCAGGTAGAAAATGTTTTCATTGTTTCCTTGATAAATGCTTCCCTCTGCCTTTCTGTTCTCTCCTTGTGGAACTTCTGGGCTTTCCTCTCATTTTCTTACCTTTTCTCTTCTATTTTCTCTGGGTCTTTATTTTTTGTTCTTCTTCTTTTGAGACGGAGTCTCACTCTGTCACCAGGCTGGAGTGTAGCGGTGCAATCTCGGCTCACTGCAACCTCTGCCTCCCGGGTTCAAGCAATTCTCCTGCCTCAGCCTCCCGAGTAGCTGGAACTTACAGGCAGGCACCACCACGCCTAGCTAATTTTTGTATTTTTCATAGAGACGGGGTTTCACCGTGTTGCCCAGGATAGTCTCGATCTCTTGATCTCATGATCGGCCCGCCTCCGCCTCCCAGAGTGCTGGGCCTGAGCCACCGTCCCTGGCCCTCTGTGTCTTTTTTGTTCTGCTTTCTACCATAGTGGATCATATTGAGTTTCCAACTTTTCTGTCGAGTTTTTCATTTCTGTAATATTTTTATTTTCTAAGCACTCCTGTTCTGTTTTATGGCTGCTTGTTCTGACAGAAGGATGTCTTATTCCTCTGAGCAGATCAGTGATGGTATTTTTAACTTTTTCTTTTCTTTCCATAGTGTCATTTCCTCCGAGTTGCTTCTTGCTGATAGTTTATTTTGGTCACATCTTTCATCTGGTGACCCTGGGTTGCTGCTCATATTTGACTGTGCAGCTCTAACAGAGCTGGTTTGAGTGGCTGCCCTCAACCACGACAGTACTGCACTTGCCCTGCTGCCGTTAATCATTATAAAACTGGAGGGGGGGAATAGATGAAATATTGTTTTCAGATCTCAACATTCAACACTCAGTTACCGTCATTCATTACAAAATGAATCAACATCCAAATATTAAAGGTGACCGCCCTTATGACCAGATCCACAGATGCAGAAAAAGCATTTGATAAAATTCAACAGTCGTTTGTCAGAAAAAAACTTTTAGCAAACTAGGAAAAAGTTTGAAAAGATACTTCCTCAACCTGATTAAAGGCATGGACAAACAAAGCAAAACAAAATTCTACAGTTAGCCTCACACATCACAGTGAAGAACAAATGCTTCCTCCCGAAGATTCAAGCAAGGCAGGGATGTGAGCTTTCTGTTCAGCATTAGACCAGAGGGCCTGCCCAGGAAAACTCAGCAAGAAAAAAAATTTTTTTTTAAGATTACAGAATGGAAAGGAAGAGATAGACCTGTCTTTATTCACAGATAATATTATATATGTTGCAAAAGCTAAGGGATTTTTTAACTGCTTTACTAGTAAGCAAATTTAGCAGGTCACAGGATAAAAAGGCAATAGAGAAAGACAAATCTCTATACACTGTAATGACTGATACTAAAAGTAATACTTTTGCAATACCATAAAAAACATCAAATACTTAGGAATACATTTAATAAAATATGTGTAAAACCTCTACATTAAAGGCTATAAAATAATGTGTTCTGGCTGGGCACGGTGGCTTATGTCTATAATCCTAGTACTTTGGGAGGTGAGGCAGGCAGATCACCTGAGGTCAGGAGTTCGAGACCAGCCTGGCCAACATGATGAAACCCCGTCTCTACTAATAAAAAAAAAATACAAAAATTAGCCAGGTGTGGTGGTGCATGCCTGTAATCCCAGCTACCCAGGAGGCTGAGGTAGGAGAATAGCTGGAACCCGGGAGGTGGAGGCTGCAGTGAGCCGAGATCACACCACTGCACTCCAGCCTGGGCAATGGAACCAGGCTCTATCTCTAATAATAATAATAATAATAATAATGTGTACTGAGATAAAATAAAGATGAAATAAGCAAATGAGGAGATATAGTATGGTCACTGATTGGAAGACTTAATATTTATAAGATAGCAATTTGCCCCAAATTTATCTAATGATTCAATGCAATCCCAATCAAAATCTTGACAAACCACTCCATAGTGGCAAAAAGCAAATCGGTGACTGCCTAGGGGCCAGGGTGGGTTGGGGATTAAGGAAACAGAAGAGTCAGAGGGAAACTCCTGGGCTGATGCTCATGTCCGTTGTCTTGATTGTGATGATGGCTCACACAGGAACACACGTTTCATAACTTACTAAACTGTGTACTTTAAATGTGTGTCATTTATTGTATGTCGATTATAGCTCAATGACACTGTTTTCTAAAATATCTTAATCTCAGCAGTTATTTTGTTATGTTTTAGTTTTGTTTTCTGTTTTTTGCTTTTTTCAAACAGTCTCACTCTGCCACCCAGGCTGGAGTGCAGTGGAGCAGTCTCAGTTCACTGCAACCTCTGTCTCCCAGGTTCAAGCGATCCTCCTACCTCAGCCTTCTGAGTTGCTGGGATTACAGGCACATGCCACTATGCCCAGTTATTTTTTTTGTATTTTTGGTAGAGACAGGGTTTCGCCATATTGCCCAGGCAGGTCTTGAACTCCTGACCTCAAGTGATCCACCCACCTCGGCCTCCCAAAGTGCTGGGATTACAGGCGTGAGCCACCGCACCCAGACCTAGCAGTCATTTTTAAAGTTAAAAGTTGATTCTTTTTTTAAATAAAGAAAAGAGGTTTAATTGGCTCACAATTCTGCAGGCTATATAAGGATGGCTCCAACATCTGCTCAGCTTCTGTCAAGGACCTCTGGAACTTTGCAATCACAGCAGAAGGTGAAGGAGAGGCAGGCACTGCACATGGCAAGAGCAGAGCAAAAGAGATGCGGAAGCAGCGCCACACACTTTTAAACAAGCAGGTCTCATGAGTACGCACTCACCATCCAGAGGACACCACCAAGCCATAATGGATCCGCCCCCATGATCCAATCACCTCCCACCAGGCCCCACCTGCAACATTGGAGGTAATCAACGTGAGATTTGGGTGGGGACAAATATCCAAACTACATCATTCTGCCCCTGGCCCCCCCAAATCTCATGTCCTTCTCACACTGCAAAATACAATCACACCTTCCCAATAGTCCCCTGAAATCTTAACTCATTCCAGCATTAACTCAGAAGCCGCAGGTCCGATCTAAAGTCTCATCTGAGACCTACTCCTCAGTACAGTTTCTGTGTTAGACCACTCGTGCATTGCTATAAAGAAGTACATGAGACTGAATAATTCATAAAGAAAAGAGAATTAATTGGCTCATGGTTCTGCAGGCTGTACAATCATGGCTTCAACATCTGCTTGGTTTCCGTGAGGGCCTCCAGAATCATCACAGTTGATTCCAAAATGTAAGCAGAAATTGGAAAACCTTGAATTGCTAATAAAAAGTCTTCAAAAAGAAAAATAAGATTGGAGGACTTTTACAATACAATTTCAAGACTTGCTATAAAGTTATGATAGTGAAGACAGTACAATAATGGCATAAACATAGACCAATAAAAGCACTAGAACAGAATAGAGGCCAGACAGAAACTCACATTTATACGGTCAATTGATTTATTTTTACCTTGGGTGCTAAAGCAAGTTAGGGATAGAAAAATCTTTTTAACAAATGCTGCCCAAACAACTGACTATACCTATATCTATAACCCCAAGGGGTTACCCTCCATTCTTTAGCTGAGTACTGATCAGTGCATGCATGTGAGGAAGTGACCTCAGATTAGAAAAAAAACACTGGAACAAAGCTTAAAATCAAGCCTCAGAAGGATCCGACTGTTTCCAAGTAACTGATCTAATGCCCAGAAAATTTTGTAAAAAATATTTAAAGGAATACAGGTGAAATTAATTAATTAATTAAACCACACCCAACAATGAGAGTTCACAATTTCTTGTACCTAATCAAAAATCAGCATCCATGCAAAGAGGTAGAAAAAGACAGGTCATAATATGGGGAAAAATCAGTCAGTAGAAACAGACCCAGAAATGACATCGATGATAGAATTATCAGACAAAGATACTAATACAACCCTAAGAAATAGACTCTATTTGTTCAAGAAAATAAAGGCAAGCATGCACCTGATAATAACAGACATGAAAGAGTTTTTTAAAAGACCTAAGACAGAGTTTAAGAGATTAAAAACACACAACAAATTAGACAACACAGAAGAAAAGTCAGGTGAATATGGATATGTAAGACTAAGAAGTTATCAAAAAACATGGGAAAATAAGTGAAATATAATGAGCAAAGCATGAAATGACCTATATGCATGTCATTGGAATCTCAGAAAAGAAAAGCGATGGGGAAGAGGGGTGGACACAAAAAAAATGTTTGGAAAAATAGGGGTCATATTTTTTTCAAATTTAATGAAAACTATCAATCTGTAGATCCAAAAATCTCAATGAACTCAAGCATAAGAAACATGAAGAAAAACACACCAAGGTGCCTCATAATCAAATTTCTGCAAACAGATGTTGTTAAAGGAAAGCATTAAAAGCAGCAAGAGACCAAAAAAAGACACATCACACACAGAAGAACAAAGACAAAGGTTACAGAAAGCTTTTTAGAAGAAACAATAGAGGTCAGAAGATGGGTGACACCATCACTTTGAAGTATTGATGGAGAATTAATTGTCAAGTTTGAACTCTATATAGAGATAATATATTTTTAATGAAGACAAGGTAAAGATTTAATTTAACGTAAGAAACTGACAGATTTGATCCCAAGCAGACCAGCACTACAAGAAATGCTAAAAGACCTCCTTTGGACAGAAGGAAAATTATGCACATACTAAGCAGAAACCTGAATAAACACCTAAGAATGAAGACCATCAAAAATGGGGATCAGGCTGGGCACGGTGGCTCACACCTGTAATCCCAGCATTTTGAGAGACCACAGCAGGAGGATCACTTGAGCCCAGGAGTTTGAGACCAGCCTGGGCAACAATAGGAAGACCCTGTCTTTAAAAAAAAAAAAAAAAAAAAAAAAAAAAACTACACAAATTAACTGGGTGTGGTGGCATGTATCTGTAGTCCCAGCTACTCAGGAGGCTGAGGTGGGAGGATCGCTTGAGCCTGGGGAGGCTGAGGTTGCAGTGAGCCAAGTCACACCATTGCCCTCCAGCCTGGGCAACAGTGAGACCCTGCCTCAGAAACAAAACAAAACAAAAGTGATAATCATGTCAGTAAATGTAAAAGACATTTTTTAAATTGTTTATGCCCTTTAAAAGATTATTTCTGTTTCAGGCAAAAATAATAACAATGTATTGTGAGATTTATAATAAATGTAGAAGTAAAATCAAGGCGGTACTAGTGCAAAAGCAGAGAGATGTAAAGGGAAGGGCACTGTCGTGGGAGCTTCACACTCCATGTGAAGGGGTGCAGGAGTCCTCGAATGTTAACTGTGATGAGTTGAAGATGTCTACAATAAATACTAGAGCAACTACTTTTAAAACACAGGATGGGGGGTAGCTAATATGCCAATGGAGGAAATAAAGTAGAACTATTAAAATATCCAATAAAGGCAAAAGAAGGAAAGAGAAGCAAAGAATAGATGAGACAAGTAGCGGGAGAGAAAGCAAAGCAAAAGATTTAAATTCAATCGTAACTATATCACCTTCAATGTAAGTAGTCCAGACACTCTAATTTAAAGGTAAAGATTGTGAGACTGATTTCAGTTTTTTGTTGGTTTTTTGTTTTTTGTTTGTTTGTTTGTTTGTTTTTTGAGACAAAGTCTCACTCTATCGCCAGGCTGGAGTGCAGTGGCACAATCTTGGCTCACTGCAACCTCCACCTCCCGAATTCAAGCAATTCTTCTGCCTCAGCCTCCCGATTATCTGGGATTACAGATGCCCACCACCGAGCCCAGCTAATTTTTTGTAGTTTAGTAAAGAAGGGGTTTCACCATGTCGCCCAGGCTTGTCTCAATCTCCTGACCTCAGGTGATCTGCCCACCTTGGCCTCCCAAAGTGCTGGGATTACAGACATGAGCCACCATGCCCGGCTAAGTTTTTTTTTGTTTTTTTTTTTTTAAGGTAAAACTCTATATACTGATTACAGAATGTCAACATTAAACATAAAGACACACATAGGTTAAGAGTAAAAAGATGGAAAAAGGCTGGGCGTGCTGGCTCATGCCTGTAATCCCAGCACTTTGGGAGGCCAAGGCGGGTAGATCACCTGAGGTCAGGAGTTTAAGACCAGTCTGGCCAACATGGTGAAACCCTGTCTCTACTAAAAATACAAAAAATTAGCCACAGTGGCGGGTGCCTGTAATCCCAGCTACTCTGGACAGGAGAATCGCTTGAACCCAGGAGATGGAGGTTGCAGTGAGCTGAGATCACACCACTGCACTCCAGCCTGGGTGACAAGAGTGAAATTCCATCTCAAAAAATAAATAAATAAATAAATAAAGATGGAAAAATATATGCCTTCTTAAGATTAACCTCAAGGGCCGGGCGCGGTGGCTCACGCCTGTAATCCCAGCACTTTGGGAGGCCTAGACGGGCGGATCACAAGGTCAGGAGATCGAGACCATCCTGGCTAACACGGTGAAACCCCGTCTCTACTAAAAGTACAAAAAAAACTAGCCGGGCGAGGTGGCGGGCGCCTGTAGTCCCAGCTACTCGGGACGCTGAGGTTGGAGAATGGCGTAAACCCAGGAGGCGGAGCTTGTAGTGAGCCGAGTTCGCGCCACTGCACCCCAGCCTGGGTGACAGAGCAAAGACTCCGTCTCAAAAAAAAAAAAAAAAAAAAAAAGATTAACCTCAAAAATCTCAAAGTGTGGATATTAATATTGGAAAGGTAGAGTTTAGAGAAAATAATATTACCAATAATACAGAAGGTCGTTTAATGATGAAGGGGTCCCTGCATCAAGAGACAACTAATTCTAAAGGTTTATGCACTTGTTAACAGAAATTCAAAATGCATACAGCAAAACTGACAGAACAGAACTGAAAGTAGGAATAGACATATCTACAGTTGTAACTGGAGATTTCATTACTCCTGTTTAATAATATAATGATTAGATAGAAAATTGGTAGAATATAAAAGATTTGAACATTATCAACCACATAACCTAATCAACATATAAAGCACTCCACCCACAATAGCAGAAAGCACACTGTTTTCAAGTAGCACAAAACATTTACCAAGATAGACAATTTCCTGGGCCCTAAAGCAAGTCTCAGAAAGTTGGAATGGGTTTAAATCAGACAAAGTATATTCTCTGACCACAATTGGGTTAAATTAGAAATCAATAATGGGGAGATGCCTGGAAAATGTCCAAGTATTTTGAAACTAAAAAACACATTTCTAAATAATTCACTATTTAAAGAAGAAATCACAAGTGAAATTATCATTTTTAACTAAATGAAAATGAAAACTTCACATATCAAAATATGTGGGATACAGCTAATGCAGTGCACAGAGGGAAATTTTTTTATTGGTAAATGCTCCTATTAGAAATGAAGAAAGTTTTCAAATTGACTTAAACTTGCATCTTAAGAAATCAGACAAAGTAGAGCTAAGTAAGTAGAAAAAAGGAATGATGAGAAGCAGAAATTAATTAATTGGAAAACAGGAGAAAAACAAAGAAAATAAATAGAAACAAAGGTTTGCTCTTTTAAGTAAGTTGTTAAAATTAATACACCTGTAGCCAGACTAATCATGACCGAAAGAGAGCAGACACAAGTTTTCAGCATCGTGAATGAGAGAGGAGATACCACTACAGACCCTACAGACATTAAAAGGATAATATGAACATTGTGATGCCAATACGTCACACAACTTAGATAAACTTTCGACAAATTCCTTGAAAGTGCTCATACTGCCGAATCTCACTCAAGAAGAAATAGACAACCTAAATAACTTTATACCTAGTAAAGAAATTTAATTTGTAGTGAAAAAAAACCTTCCAACAAAGAAAACTCCAGGTCCAAATGGCTCCGCTTGTGAATTTTACCAAACATATAAAGAAGAAATAATGCCAGTTCTATACAAACTCTTTCATAAAATTGAAAATGTTGGAACACACCTCAATTCATTCTGTAAGGCCAGCAATATCCTGATATTAAAACTAGACAAAAATATTACAAGAAAAAAAAAAAACTACAAACCAACATCTCTCACAAAAGTTCTTAAACAAATTTTAGCATATCAAATTTAAATTCACACACACACACACACACACACACACACACAGATAGAAAGAATAATGCACCTTGTTAGCATGGGGCTTACCCAAGGAGGGCAAGCTTGGTTTAACATCTGAAAATCAATGTAATTCACCATCTTAAAAGGCTAAATAAGAAAAACATTAGATAGAAGAAATAAGACGTGGTGTCCAACAGATGAGTTGGGTGATTATAATTAATGTTAATTGATTATACGTTTCAAAATAGCTAGAAGGGAGTAATTTGAATGTTCCTAGTGTAAAGAAAAGATAAATATCCATCCATTGTGATTGCAATTACCCTGATTTGATTATGTAAATGTATCAAATTATCACCTGTACCTCGAAAATATGCACAGCTATTATTTATCGATTAGTTAAAAATATTTTCAAAGAACAATATAATCCTCTCAATAGATACAGAAAAGGCATTTGACAAAATCCAACATCCATTCCTGATTTTCCTTTTTTAAACTCAACAAACTAGAGATAGAAGATTACTTTCTCAACCTGAAAAACGGCATCTAAGGAAAATCCACAGTTAATATCATAGTCAATGATGAAAAGCTAAATGCTTCCTCCTTCCCCCCCAAATCAGAAATGAGGCAAGTATGCCTACTCTTACCACTTGTACTTAACGTTGTATTGGAGGTGCTTACCAGTGTATTGAGGCACAAAAAATAAAAAGAAATAAAGGCATCCAGATAGGAAAGGATGTACTAAAACTATCTTTATTCATAGACAACATGACTGTTTCTGTTGAAAATCTAAACAAATCTACAAAAACCCACAAGAACTAATAAGTGAGTCTGGCAAGGTTTCAGGATACAAAATCTATAGATAAAAATTAATTGCTTTCTATATACCAGCAATGAACCATCAGAAATTGAAATTTTAGAAAATAACCATTTAACATAGCATAATATGAACTATTGAGGATATAAACAAGAATTGTCCACTGGAAACTATGGAACATTGGCAAGAGAAATTAAAGACCAAAATAAATAGGGTGATACAATGTGTTCATGGAGTGAAAGACTCAACGTTGTTGTGATGGTTACTATTACATGTCAACTTGCCTGGGCTAAGGGATGCCCAGGTAGCTGGTAGAACATGATTTCTGGGCGTATATGGGAGGGTGTTTCTGAACGAGATTAGAATTTAAATCAGTAGACAGAGTAAAGACATCCACCTTTATAAATGTGGGTGGGCAAAAATGCAGAGGAAGGATGAATTCTCTCTCTCTCTTTCTGTTTCTCTTTCTCTCTCTCTCTCTCTCTCTCTCTCCCCGCCCTCCTTGAATTGGGACATCCATCTTCTTCTATCCCTGGACACTAGAGCTCCTGGTTCTTAGGCCATCAGACTCTGAAACAGACACCAGCATTCTTCTGCCCCTACCCAGTACTCAGGCCTTCAGACTAAATGACAGCACCTGCACTCTTGCATCTCCAGGTTGCAGGTTGCACATCATGGGACTTTTTGACCTTCATGATTACATGAGCCAATCCCTACAATAAATCTTCTCTCATATCCATCTGACTAGCTGTATACAGATAGATAGATATACTATTGGTTCTGTTTCTCTGGAAACAGAAGAACCCTGAGAAAACCCAAACTAACGTAATTGTTATGATGTCAATTCTCCCCAAATTGATCTATAGATGTGCCACAGTCCCAATTAAAATCCCAACAGGCTTTTCTGGTAGAATTTGACAAGCCGATTCTAAAATTAATATGAAAATGCAAGCAACTCAGAATAACCAGAGTTGTTTTGAAAAAGAAGAACAAAGTTGGAGGATTTATACACTTGGTTTCAAGACTGATTATAAAGCTACAATAATCAAGACTGTGGAATTTGCATAAAGATGAACATATAGATCAATAGAAAACAGACTGTAGAAATAGACCCACACATATATAGTCAATTGATTTTCAACAAACGTTTAAATAAACTTTTTCAATAAAAAGTGCTGAAATGATTTCACAGCCGTATGTTTTTAAAAAATGAAACTTGAAACTTCACATTTATACAAAAAGTCACTTGAAATGCATTGTAGATCTAAATGTAAGAGCTAAAGTAAAACTTTTTCAAGAAGATATAGGAGAAAATCTTTGTGACTTCAAGTTTGGCAAAATATATTACAAAAAGCACAAATTATAAAAAGAAAAATTGGATAAATTGAACTGCATCAAACTTAAAAGTGTTTGTTCCCTAAAACACACTGTTCCACAAATGAAAAGGAAAGTCACACACTAGAAGAAAGTACATACAAAATACGCATCGGACAAAGGGCTTGTATCTAGAATTATGTAAATAACTCTTGCTCGGCGAAGCCCGAGTCCTGTCCTCTCGCCCTCCTCCCCGGACAGTTTGAGCTTCACCACTCACTCCACATTCTCCACCAACTACAGGTCCCTGGGCTCTGCCCAGGAGCCCAGCTATGGTGCCCGGCCAGTCAGCAGTGCAGCCAGCGTCTATACAGGCACTGGGAGCTCTGGTTCCAGGATCTCCGTGTCCCATTCCACCAGCTTCCAGGCCGGCATAGGGTCCGTGGGCCTGGCCACGGGGATGACCGGGGGTCTGGCAGGAATGGGAGGCACCCAGAACGAGGAGACTATGCAAAACCCGAACGACCGCCTGGCCTTCTACCTGGACAGAGTGAGGCACCTGGAGACCGAGAACCGGAAGCTGGAGAGCAAAATCTGGGAGCACCTGGAGAAGAAGGGACCCCAGGTCAGAGACTGGAGCCGTTACTTCAAGACCACCAAGGACCTGAGGGCTCAGAGCTTGGCAATTATTGTGGACAACGCCTGCATTGTTCTGCAAATCAACAACGCCTGTCTTGATGCTGATGACTTTAGAGTCAAGTATGAGACAGAGCTGGCCATGCGCCAGTTTGTGGAGAGCGACATCCATGGACTCCGCAAGGTCATTGATGACACCAACGTCACTCGGCTGCAGCTGGAGACAGAGATTGAGGCTCTCAAGGAGGAACTGCTCTTCATGAAGAGGAACCATGAAGAGGAAGTAAAAGGCCTACAAGCCCAGATTGCCAGCTCTGGGCTGACCATGGAGGTAGATCCCCAAATCTCAGGACTTCGCCAAGATCATGGCAGCCCTCCGGGCCCAAAATGACAAGCTGGCTCGGAAGAACGGAGAGGAGCTGGACAAGTACTGGTCTCAGCAGATTGAGGAGAGCACCACAGTGGTCACCACACAGTCTGCCAAGGTTGGAACTGCTGAGATGACGCTCATGGAGCTGCGATGTACAGTCCAGTCCTCGGTGATCCACTTGGACTCGATGAGAAGTCTGAAGGCCAGTTTGGAGAACAGCCTGAGGGAGGTGGAGGCACCACTACACCTTGCAGATGGAGCAGCTCAACGGGATCCTGCTGCACCTGGAGTCACAGCTGGCACAGACCCGGGCAGAGGGACAGCACCAGGCCCAGGAGTACGAGACCCTGCTGAACATCAAGGTCAAGCTGGAGGCTGAGATCGCCACCTACTGCCACCTGCTGGAACATGGCGAGGACTTCAATCTCCATGCCCTGGACAGCAGCACGTCCATGCAAACCATCCAAATGACCACCACCCGCCAGATAGTGGATGGCAAAGTGGTTTCTGAGACCAATGACACCAAAGTTCTGAGACATTAAGGCAGCAGAATCAGGGTACCCTTTGAGGAGCAGAAGGCCAATAAAAAGTTCAGAGGTTAAAAAAAAAAAAAACTCTTACAACTCAATAATTTAAAAAATCTGGCTGGGCAGGGTAGCTCACGCCTGTAATCCCAGCACTTTGGGAGCCTGAGGAGACAGATCACCTGAGGTCAGGAGTTCTAGACCAGCCTGGCCAATGTGGTAAAATCCTGTCTCTATTAAAAATATAAAAATTAGCTGGGCGTGGTTGTGCATGTTTTTAATCCCAGCTACTCAGGAGGCTGAGGCAGGAGAATCACTTGAACCTGGGAGGTGTGGGTTGCAGAAAGCTGAGATCGTGCCACTGCACTCCAGCCTGGGCAACGAGAGCAAAACTCTGTCTGAAAAAAAAAAAAAATTAAAACTTCCCAAAAATGGGCAGAAGATTTAAGCAAACACTTCACCAAAAAAGATATATAAATGGCAAATAAATACATTAAAATGATCTTCAACACCATTAGTCATTGGGGGAGGGGAGTACACATTTTAATCACAGCAAGATACCACTACATATCCACCAGAATACCTAAAATTTAAAGACCCTAACAAGTGTTGACAAAGATATGGAGCAACTAGAATGCATACGTTGTTGGTA
This sequence comes from Macaca thibetana thibetana, assembly GCF_024542745.1. Classification (NCBI taxonomy): domain Eukaryota; kingdom Metazoa; phylum Chordata; class Mammalia; order Primates; family Cercopithecidae; genus Macaca; species Macaca thibetana. The sequence continues at coordinate 6,258,895 of NC_065587.1, read as the reverse complement.
AGAATGTGAAATGGTACAACCACTTTAAGAATCAATATGGCAATTTCCCATAAAGTTAAACAAAATCGATGTGACCACACAATTCTATGTCTAGTTATTTATTCAATTAAAAAATGAAAGCATGTGTCCACATAAAAACTTGTACAAGAATATTCATAGCACTTTTATTTGTGATAGCCAAAAACTATCAAGAACTCAAACATCCGTCAACAGGAGAGTGGATAAATATTCCATTCTAAACCATGGAATATCATTTAACCACAGAAAGGAGCAAACTGCAACACATAGATGACTCTCAAAAACATTCTCCTAGGTGACAAAGCCTGATACAGAAGATTATGTGCTGTGTGATGTCATCTATATGAACTTCTAGAATAGACAGGGCTCCTCTATGCTGATAGAAATTGGAACAGCACGGCTTGCCGGGGGTGGGGAGGGCAGGTGCTAGAGCCTGGGATCCACTGGGAGGGTGACCTGGTGAGAGATTTTACAGCTGTAGAAAATGTCCTCTACCTTGAGAGAGGCGTGTGACACGGGAGTAAGTTTGCCAAAATTCATCAAACTGTGCTAAGATCTGTGCACTTCACTGAATATAAACATCATTTAAATGTCTACTTCATTTAAAAAACAAAGAAGCTGATTGGAAGTGCTGAGCCCTTGGGTAGCGTTTTCTGACTGTGGTCTCCACTGCAGGTGATCTGGCAGAGCGCTTCCCCGCGGGGTCACTGGGGGTCAGAGTGTGAGGATTTCCACTTGGAAGGTCAGTGGAACTGACCCCAACCAAAATGATCCCCCAGCTCCCGCCTGCTGCATGTGAGGCCTGGCTGCTGGTGTTCCGGGGGCTGCAAGGAGAAAGAGGCGGGGGTCTCCAATATTCAGTACATGCCCTGCTTTTGGAGTGGCATCCCCCAATCCAGAGGCCTCTGCCCGACCCTTTCTTAAAATAAATCTGGGGTTTTCTGCCAGGCTCAGGGAGGGGCAATCTCCCAGCTGTGCAAGCAGTGGGAGTGGAGAGCTGTCTCTGTCCCTATCCCTCCCATGAGAGGAAGACTAACTGCTCTTGTTTGAAACAATCCTCCTTCACTCCCCTCCAGAAGTATCTGGCATCTCCAGCCTCCCAGCCCATTGTTGCTTCTCAGCTTTGCATGCTGCTGGCCGTGTTTCAGCTTCTCAAGCTCACCTAGTGGGTTACGGCTCATCCACCAGGTTTCCAGTCTCCCAAATGGTGCTTGGGCCTCCTCCCCTTTTCTCTTTCTGCTTGAGGGTAGTGTCTGTAAAGTGATCTTTACCATCATTTTAGTGGGATCTCAAGAAGAGGCAAATGTATGCGTGTGTGTGTCTGCCACCATCTTTCTCAGTAAGTCCAGTCTTTGCACCTTTTATCCTCATGGTTGCAATGTGGCTGCTCCTGCTCTGGGCATCAGATCCACATTCCAGGAAGGAAGAAGGGTGTGTGCCCTGAGACCATCCCCTTTGATGGGAAATCAAACTGGCAGACTTTCTCTTATGTCCATGGCCACTCCTAGCTGCAAGCGAACCTGGTAACTCCTGTTTTTAAGAGGGCAAACTTTTCACTCCAACAAAACAGGTTGTTTAAGGAGAATGGACAGTTACACATCCTGCTTGGGAGACAATCACTGAACCAGCGGGGAACACTGCATGATGGGCTGGTGGGGCGTGGGGGTCAGTACAGCATGACACAGAAGGCGAGCTTGTTCCTTGAGAGAAAAACAAAGTGCTGGCCCCAGAGGTGAGGAAGGGTTGCTGGCAGGCAGAGAGGACACTGGAGCCCACGGTAGATCCTCCTTGATCATTCACTCCCAGTTCCCTTCCTGCTCCTAGTTCAGTCCCTGACTCCTCTTCTCAGTGCCGTCACTGTCCCTGTCCTGCGACCAGAGTAGGGGATGGGAGGGGAGGTCTGCACGTTGCTGAGCCTTGTGGAAAGGTGACCGTGGACCTCTGGGAGGATGATCTCATCACTTTCTGAAGGAGACGTCGAGCTGAGATGCTAACAATAGCCAAGCACGATGCCGGCCTGATTGGAGAAGCTAAAAAAAGAAGCTCGTTCCAAAGCCTCATCAGGGAAGAGAAGGGCCACGAAGGCAGGTTTGCAGGGCTTTAGGGAGGAGGGGGAGAGGGATGCAGAGGGATGGACTGAGTGGCCTGAGTCTCAGCACAGCTGTGGCCATGGGCTGCCTCCATGTCCAGGAACGCCAGGTCTGCCATGCACCACCCACCTGCCCCCAAGTTTGCACAGGGCACCTGGGAAGACCTTCAGCCCTACTGGGCCGCCCCTTGAGTACCCTCTCTGGTTCCTGGAGCTTGGCCTGCCTTGGGAGGAGGAGAAAATGGCCCGTGTCCCCAGAGAGCCCACAAAGTGCTGGCCTAGGTAAGCACTCTTTGTGCCTCGTGCCATGGAACTTTTGCCACAGCCCTACCCACTTTATGGAAGAGGAAACCGAGGCTCAGAAAATCAAGCTGGCAGACTTCCTCTGGAACTTCCTCTGGACATCTGGAGGGACGTCTTGTCAGCAGAGCAGGCTGGACTGGTGAGTTTCCTGCAGCTGGGAGTCCTGGCCAATGTGTTCAGCCCCCTCTGACCTCTCTGCACCCTTGATGTTTTTGAGCCTCATGGCTTGGCTCCCACCAACATCTTCTGTCTCCTCCCCCATGCCCCAAAGGCAGCCGGTGTAGAGGGTGGCAAATGACAACCTCAAGGCCAGAGAGGAGTATAACATGCCCATGGCCACATGGCCAGTAACAGGCAGAACTGGGGCTGGAACCCACGTCGCCTGCTTTCTGGCTTCTTCCTTACACCATAGCACAGCAGAGACGGCGTCAGAGGCGAGGCTGAACAGGCCAGCTAAAAGAGGGTGCTCGAACCCTGCCTGTGGCCACCAGGACCACACCCGGCTTTCTGCCATCAGCCTGGAGAGAAATAACGAGGCCCAAACTGATCTGCACTGAAAAGGCAAAGTTACAAATAAAGAACAGCTTCAAGCCCGATGATTGGAAACTTTGCTGCGTTGCCATCTGTCACAAATGCCACCGCATTCTTCGTAACCCCCAACGACATTTTCCTTTTCATTTTCAGCTTCACAAAGAGGATGCAGCCCTGCCTCCCAGCAGGAGTCAGTTCTGCTCTGAGACGTGAGGCTCACAATCAAATGAAGACTCCTACTGCTGCATCTTGAAGATAATGATGCTGTCACTCCGGGCCAGAACCACAGGAGTGGCAATGAGTGAACAGCCAGCAGAGTGGAGCAGCCACACTGATACAGGTGAGGCTGCAGCACTGCTGCAGCCCAGGGCTGGGCAAAACTGCCCTCCTGTGCCCCAGGAGCCAAGGCCTCTGAGATTGGTGCTGGGACGTCACACAGTGCAGGCAAATCACGTAGACCTCAGAGCAGGATCCCTGGCCATGAGAACTCAAAAGACATAGTCTTTAAAATGAAGACAGAAAACTGTATTTTTTGCCACAATAAAGCTGTGTAACAAACTACCCCAAACGTGGGAGCTTCAAATAAGTGTTTATTTGGCTCACAGTTCAGCAGTTTTGGCTGGGCTCTGTGGTGCGATTCTTCTGGTCTTGGCGGAGCTCACCCACATGTCTGGTGGGCAGCCAGCTGCTGGCAATGAGGCTGAGTGCTCCTCACCCTCCCAGATTGAGCTGGGTGTGTCCTTGTGGCAATGGCAGAGGCACAGGAGAGCAACCAGAGGGTACACAGCCCCCTGAGACTCCAGCTCAAGATGGGCCACAGTCACTTCCACTTTGTCCTGTTGACCAACATGGATCACAGGGCCAGGCCTAGAGTGAGAAGTGGGCAGGCCAACCCAGCCCTGGTGAAACGGGCAGCTCCAGGGAAGGTAGAAAAGTGGGGCCATCACTGCGACCTAGCACCAATGCCTACCCCCGGGACTATAATCTAGAGGAGTAAGTGGATTAAGGGCCAGGAAAACACATGATGAACAAGCGCAGAGGCCTCCTGCATCCAGTCACCAATGGAGGCTGCCTTGGTGAGTCCAGGTGCCATCTCTGCACCGCGTCCCACCCTTCAGCCTCTGGCCCTCTGGGCCAGCCTTCACAGAGGAGTCAACCTGCTCACGCTGAAGCACAATTCTGAGCACGCCACTCCCCTGCTTTAAGCTCACCCACGGCTCCCCACTGCCCTCTGGGCCTCTCTGATTTATCCTGGACTTTCCTCTCAGGCCTCAATGTCCTCTTTTATCCCCCACCTCAAGGCAACACCAACAGAATGGGACCTATGCTCTCTCCTGCCCCGGACCTTTGCACAGGCAGCTCCCTTTGCCTGGAAACTTTGCCTCCTATTATTTCTTTCTTTCTTTTTTTTTTTTTTTTTTTTTTTTTTTTTTTGAGGCAGAGTCTCACTTTGTCACCCAGGCTGGAGTGCAGTGGTACCATCTCAGCTCACTGCAACCTCCACCTCCCAGGTTCAAACGAGTCTCCTGCCTCAGCCTCCTGAGTAGCCAGGATTACAGGCACCCACCACCACGCCCGGCTAGTTTTTGTATTTAGTAGACATGGGGTTTCACCATGTTGGCCAGGCTGGTCTTGAACTCCTGACCTCAGGTGATCCACTCGCCTCAGCCTCCCAAAGTGCTGGGATTACAGGCGTGGGCCACTGCGCCTGGCCTGCCTCCTATTATTTCTGCACCCATCACTCAGGCCCCTGCAGCCTTCCTTGACCCTCCATCCAGGGCCAGGTGCCTCCTCTCGGCTTCCACCACCCAGGGGCTTCCCTGTGTCTGCCACAAGCTGCACTGTGGAATTGCTTACCCTGTCTCTGGAGCACCAGAACATTGTCAGATCCACCTTCAAACTCCCATTGCCCTGCACAGGGCCTGGCACACAGGTGGTGCCTAGTAAAGGTTCCCTCCACCTTACTCTGTCTGATCTTTGGAGCTCTGGGTGAGGGCAGAATCATAAGGTTGAGAAGCAGGAGGAGGCTTAAAGATGGCCTGATTTATACATGGGGAAACTGAGGCCCAGAGAAGGAAAGGAGCTTGCCTAGGGACACAGAGATAAGTGTTCATTCATTCATTCACTCAACAAATTTTTATTACACACCTACTGTTTGCTGGGGAATGTAGAAAACACAGAAACTCCTGCCCTTGTGGAGCCCACGGTCATCAAACCAGTCAAGAAAAAAGCAAATATAAAATTGCGATTGACTCGTGCTACAAAGAGAATTACTCAGAGACGGGAAAGCCTTCCTGGCAGAGGCTGCCAAGGGCCTGCCCAGTGCCCCTCCTTCCCTCTCCTTAGAAACTGACTCTGCCAGCCGGGTGTGGTGACTCACGCCTGTAATCCCAGCACTTTGGGAGGCCGAAGCTGGTGGATCACCTGAGGTCAGGAGTTCAAGGCCACCCTGGCCAGCATGGCAAAACCCCGCCTCTAGTAAAAACACAAAAAAATTAGCCAGGCATGCTGGTGCCTGCCTGTAACCCCAGCTACTTGAGAGGCTAAGGCTGGAGAATCTCTTGAACCTGAGAGACAGAGGTTGCAGTGAGCCGAGATCACTGGGGGTGGGGAGGAAGAGGAGGAGGAGGACGCAGGAGGAGAAAGAGAAGGAGGGAGAGGAGAACTGGTAGCTGAATGGCATGGAGATGATACCACCGCAGGATGGGCCCCAAGGACCACACCACAGCGGGGGCAGCAGTCATATTGATGGGCTGCCTGATGGATGGTCCATATGGGATGGGGTTGTTATGGTGATAGGGCAGGGTGCTGAGCCGGAAGGGGCTTGTGAAGGGAAATGCAAATCAGAAGAGGACAGAGCCCCTGGTGGGAGCTGGGTTGAGATGCCCATCCTGCCCTCCGGGTCCACAGTGCCCTCCCCAGCCCCCAGGACGTGTGGGGTGCCCCTGTCATAGTGCCACTGCCCATCCCCAGAGCTGGGAGAGCCGAGAAGCCCTCTCCCCAAGACAGAGCCCTGCAGTCCCCAGCCGCAGTCCCCAGGGAGTTCCAAAAGCCTCCCAGGCAATTTACCAGAGCATGTAGCCAGCTAATAAGTAGGTGACTGGATCCTTTGTTCAAAAGTTATCTTTAGACAAGAGCATTTATCAAGTTTAATTAACGTGTCGCAGACTGCAGTGTGAGAGATGGCTCCGAAGGCAGCCCTGATAATACTAATTTTTCTACATTAATGTCAACTCGGCACTGAGTCCCAAGCAGGAAATAGACGGTCAATGCTAACACCACCAAAAAAATAGAGATTTCCCTCCCTAAATCAAATTAAACGTGTTGTGGACGCCTGAGTGGTGTACAGAAGGCTTAGGTGGGGAGCCTGGGAGGCTCTGGTTGAGAAGCTGGGGTGCATCGTAAGCTGCCCTGCACTGGGCGTCTGCCACCTAGATCCCACCTGGAGTGGAATCTTCGAGGCAGATTGGTGTCCTTTCCCCAGTTTTACCGAAGTTGATCCTGGGGTTCAGGGAGGCCCTGTGAGTCATCCAGATCACACGGTTTTACAGAGTCTGGCACCAAGATCCGTTCTTCCTCCATCTCACGACACCCCCAGGCACATGTAACTGCACAGTCAGTAAACACTCGCCCAATGCCTACTGTGCACAGGCATGATTCTAGGTGCCCAACAGCCAGCAGCAGACAGAACAGACAAGAGCACCTTCTCCTGGAGCTGATGTGCTGCTGGGACACAGAGGAGGAGGAGGACGGGGATGGGAAGGGGGATAGGAAAAGGAACAAGAGGAGGAGAAAAAGGAAGAAGGGAGGAGGGAGGAGGAGGAAGAAGAGAGAAGCAGAGGAGGAGGGAAAGGAGGAAGAAGAAGAAGGGAAGAAGGAAGGGGAAGAAGAGGAGGAGGAGAAGGAGGAACAGGAGAAAGGAGAGGAAGAGAAGGAGGCGAAGAGGAGAAAGAGGAGGAGGAGTGAGGAAGAGGAAGAAGCAGAAGGGAGGAGGAAGAAAAGAAAGAGTTGGCAGAAAGAGGAGGAGGGGGAGGAGGAGGAGAAAGAAGGGGAGGAAGAGAGGGAGGAGACGGGGAGAAAAAGGAGGAGGAGGGAGGAAGAAGGAAGAAGGAAGAGGAGGAGGGGGAGGAAGAGGAGGAGGGAGGAGGGAGGGGAAGAGGGAAAGGAGGAAGAGGAAGAAGGGAAGGAGGAAGGGGAAGAAGAGGAGAAGGGGGAGGAGGAAGAAGAGAAAGAAGGGGAGGAAGAGAGGGAGAAGGGGAGAAAGAGGAGGAGGAGGGAGAAAGAGGAAGAAGAAGAGAGGAGGAAGAAGAGGAAGAAAAGAAGGAGGAGGGGAGGAAGAGGAGGAGGGGGAGGAGGAGGAGAAAGAAGGGGAGGAAGAGAGGGAGGAGAAAGGGAGAAAGAGGAGGAGGGAGGGGGGAGGAAGAGGACGTGTTGCCACGTGCTAAGAAGAGATTAGAACAGGATAACGGTCAGAAGAGATGTGAGGTGGTGCGAGGCCACGGGGGATGGGGTGACCAGGGAAAGCCCTACAAGGAGGTGGCATTTGGGAAGATGCTCAAATTAGGAGAAGTGGGCTTGAGAGTAGCTGGAGCAGTGGCATCGCAGGCAGAGGTGACAGCAGGTGCCAAGGCCCTGAGGCAGAAGTGAGCTTGGTGCACTGGACACCAGGAAGCCACCGTGGCTGGAGCAGAGAGGAGAGACAGCCAGTCCCCAGCCCTGGGAAAGGGGAGCCTGTGATGGCTTTGGCCTGTGCAGTGAGGGTCCTGTGTGGCCAGGTGTGTGGGAGGAACAGCTCCTCACTGGCCTTGCAGGCATCTGAGGCTCAGCAGGACGCCTGCTTTGGACGAGCAGGGCCATTTTGCCAAGCCCCGAGCAGAAGCGTGTTGGGAGCCAGCTGGGCTGGAGCCCGAGGGAGCTGTAGGGCAGCCAGGTGCTGTGTGGCCAGCTGCGGTCTGCTAGAAAGGAGTGCAAAGCTGGGGGGATCCTCTCTCACTGGGGGTGCAGTCTAGGCCCTAGAAACCCTGAGGCACCAGCCTGAAGATGGAAGATGGGCCAGAACCACTCAGTGAGGTTGTCCAGAACTAAGAGCACATTCCCTGCAGAGCATGTGGGGACTGAATGGGCAATCTCAGCGGGAGCCTGGTCCTCATAGAGGCAGGGGAAATGGGCACCAGATCACACCAGGGCACAGGGGGTGGCGCTGCCCAACCCTGGCTGGGATCCTGCTTCCGTGGACCAGCCGAGTGACCCTGAGCAAGTCTCTTCCCATCTCTGTGCTTCCACGATCTCATCTACGGAACAGAGAGGAAATCTCAGACTCTTGGATTTGTTGTGAGGAATTGACAACCTCAGACAGGAGAGGTGCCCAGCCCTGCACTTGTCCCAGAGCCCTCAGAAAGTGCAGGCCATTGTCATTAGCACACAGAACCCTAGGGGAGACCAGCAAATGACTAAACAGTGGCAGGCGCGTCCATTTCCTCTGCTGGGTCCTGGGAATAACTCCAGGCCGGTTGAAGTTAAGATCCCAGAGGCATCCTACACAGAGGCAGACTTCAGCTCAGTAGGGACAGGGGGACCCCATGAGGGGCTGACCGCCTGTGTGGAGGTGAGCTCCCCGTCACAGGAGGATGCCAGCAGGGCTGGAGTGGGCTGCCTGCATGAGCTGAGTTCAGGCAGGATGGCCTCTGCGCTCCCTGACTCAGGTCCCGGGACTGGAACACCCTCTAGTCCTCCAGTCCATGCCCCTTAGAGTTAATTGTGGTTGGGGCCACCTCACCCCAAGGTCATGGCACATTCAAACCCGGCCCTTCTGTCTGCCTCCCTGGTATGGCGTGGAACTCCAGCCCCCACTCTCCCTGCGTCTCCATCGCTGCCCATGTGTCTCACGTCCTGACGTGCTCTCCTTGTTCTGAAGAAGGCTTTCCCCCATGCCGGCCGATGCCCCAATCCCTCCACACCCCCGAAGTCCCCGGTCAGGGCTACTATGCCATAGACCAAGGCTGAGCTTGGCAGAGGGAACCAGTGGCTGGCACAGCCTAGACCAGAAGGAGCTGGAACCACAAGCCACGGCACCCACCAGCCAGCGTGCACCACTCCCCGTGGGGACTTCACAGCTGGGCTCCCCCCATTCCTGGCTCTTCTCCCCTCCCACTGCTGATGTGCAGTGCTCGGAGCCTGAACTTGACTGAGGCCCAAAGTGCAAGTCGGAAGCTCCGCAGAAACTGCTGTGCCTGGCTCCCCACTCTCGCTGGCGTCTACGCCTTCCCTTCCTAGCTTTGGGAAGTGACGCCAGGGCTCCACGGGAGTTACAAAATCTTTTTCAGAGTCCCTGTGTGTGGTGGGTTCCCGCACATGCCCCTCCCCGCCACTCAATGCCCCTCCCTCCCGGGGCCTGGCTCCCAGCAGAGACCCCTCTGTAGGTCTCAGGTGTCACCTGCCCCTGCCTGTACAGACAGGCTCCAGGAAAGCCGGGTCACAGCCTGCAGCACACCAGGAGCATTGGAGAGGGAGCTGGGAGCAGGTGCTGTCCTGGCACCCCTATAGCATTGCGGGCACTTTGGGCAAGTTGCTGTCCCCCTCTAGGCCTCAGTTTCCTCATCTGTAGAATGAGGAGTGAGAGGAAAGACCCTGGGCTCTGGATTCTCCAGGTCTCAGCATTTCTAAGTAATTGTCCTGGGCCAGCTCTTCCTAAGCCCTGGGTCAAACCTTAGGGAGCAGAGGAGACATGAGCCGATGTTCTCATCGGGCCACTTGCCTGCAAGGGGCAGCAGAGAAGGCTTTGTTCTTCAGGTTTGGGGCCTGAATCAAGGAAGAAATAAAGAAGCGAATCCTTCCTGAAAGCATAACTCCCCGCCCTGAAGCCTGGCTTCATCCCTAACACTCCCTGGGGCATCCAGCCTGGGGACTCCTGGGAGATTTCCTGTGGCCTCCTTGGCTCTCTCTGTCCCTTCCTGATCTCCCTGATACTCAGCTGGTCTCTGTCTCTCTGGGAAGCTGATGACAAGAGCGCCTCCCCTTTCCTTTACCTGGAGGTACCACCTAACGGCTTATGATGTCAACAGAGCTATGCGATCCCCTGACAAATCCCTGCCCAATCTCATTTGTAGTCTTCACCACACTGCATGCTGGACAGTTTTGGCTCAGAGGCAGGAGAAGATGTTCACACAATCATGTCCAGCTAAGACCCCATCACCTCGGGCCTGGGCATTGCAGAGCCCCTCATTGGACTCTAGTTGCTCCCTTCAATCTCTCCTCTGAGCTACAGCCCCCAGGCACCTGGCATCCTCCAGGGGCACCTCACTGCCCACGGGAAGCTCTCTCTCCCTACTTCACCAGTCAGAATAGGTCTAGCTACATAACACGAAAACCCGAAATAAGAGAAGCTTAAATGAAATAGCTCATTCCCCATCCTTAAAAACTCAGAAATGAGCCCTTCAGAACTGGAGTGATGGCTGGTCCTTTATCCAGAATGCTGGCATTGCTACGTCTGTGTCACCATTCTCAACACATGGCTTCTGTCCTCAAGGTCACCTCATGATCCAAGATGGCTGCTGGAGCTCCAGCCATCACATTCTCCTTGTAGATTGGAAGGAAGAGGAAAAGCAGACAGTAAACAAGGGCCACTCCCCCAGCTGAGCCAATTCCCTTTAAGCATCAAGTCTGCTTATCTTCTTAGCCGAAACGTCATCCTGAGGCTACGTCTGTCTGTAAGGAGAGCTGGCAAAGGCAGTGCTTTATTCCCAAAGCCGTATGACTCTCCAAAGCTCCAGGCCTGTTTGACCCCTGAAGAATGGGAGAGTGGGTGCTGGAGGGACATCAGGCAACCTCAGCCACATCACCCTTCAGAACAAGGTTCCTGCCCCACCTCCTCTAGGAAGCCCTGGAGGCTCAGAAGAGGGTTAAGATGAGAAGTCAAATGCGTTTGGGGGTCTCCGAGCTGGAAAAGGGGGACCCACATGATAAAAGTGGGTCCCAAACTTTGGCACATATCAGAACCCCCTAGAGGATTTGCCACGACACAGATTGCCCACCCCGCTCCGAATTCATCGGCTCTGGGGTGGAGCCCTAAAATTTGCGTTTCTAGCAAGTTTCCAGCTGATGCGTGCTAGCTCAGGAACCCCACTTTGAGAACCACCAGGGTAACAAGAAAAGGCTAGCCTAGCAGGAAGGGTGTGGACACTGGGATTTTCCTATTGTTATTTGTAAAACACAGAAGGATCGCACTTTACAGTTTGCAAGATAATTTCACATCTCATCTCACCTCTCCGCCACTCTGTTCGTATTATTTTTCATTTTATATTTGCCCAGGGATATCACAGGACTTGCCCCAGGTCTTGTGGCTTGCTCAGCAAGTAGCTGGAATCGAATCGCATCCAGACCTCGTACCTTTTCCCATTCGTCTTAACTCCTCTCTTCATTCAGCCCACACTTCTGCCACTTTTCCTAAGTACCTACTACATACCGGGCCCTGGCTAACATATCACACGCATTGTTCCACATGACCCTCGTACCCAACCGCCCCGGTGGCCTGTCCCATTATCCTTTTTTTGCAGAAGAGGAAGCTGAGGCTGCAGCCAGCCATGCCGGAGTCAGGATTTGAACCCACATCATTCAGTCCCAATCCCCAGGTCACCCTGAGCACCTCCCTTCCTCCCGAAGGCACTGGAGAGCGGAAGCCCTTGGAAGGCATCAGAACCCACGGAACCATCGGGTGAGTGGTAGAGGGAGGAGACCCTGGGGGTAATTGGGTCCCTGGGGCCTCTGCGTGGCCCAGACGTGCCTTCCCAGTGCAGAAGGCTTTGTTCAAGGTCCTCTCCAGACAGTCCTTTCAACCACCCACTTCCCCTGTTTTTAGCTTGCTTCACCCAGGTCTTTGAGTTAATTATTCCCAGACAGAAAATTACTTCTAATGCTCAGAAACAAGTAATTTCGGAAGGCAGAACTCATTATCAGCATTGTCCACGTTTCTCCGGAAGAGCAGGGGAGATTTTCTCAGGCCTGGGAGCTTAATTATGGGAAACAGTGGAACAGAGCTAGAGTCGGCACAGACGTCAGTGCGCGGTGGCTCCTGGCAGGGGCTGAACCCAGAAAGCCAGTGGCCAGGGTGGGGAGGTTCGGAGCCCAGCTGCCATGCAGGATTGGGGGCGGCAACCCCCGGGGCCCATGCCTGACACGGGGTCCCTGTGTGGGTTGAACAGCCTGCCCCAAAGGTTCATGTCCACCCAGAAGCTCAGAGTGTGACCCTATTTGGAAATAAGGTCTTTGCAGATGGGATTCAAGATCTGTAGAGCATCCTGCATCTAGGGTGGGCTCTAAGTCCAATGACTGGGGTCCTTATGGAAAGAGGATAAAAGACGCAGACACACAAAAAAGGCGGCCGTGTGAAGAGAGGAGAGATGGGAGTGATGTGTTCCAGCCGAGGACCGCCTGGAGGCAGCAGAGGCAGAAGAGGCAGAGAGGCTCCTCCCCTCCAGCCTTTGGAGGGACATTGCACTCCCCACACCTTGGCTTTGGACATCTGGCCTCCAGCAGATTGAGAGAATAAACATCCATTTTTGTTTTTGTTTTTTATTTTACTTTAAGTTCTGGGATACACGTGCTGAACGTGCAGGTTTGTTACATGGGTATACACGGCCATGGTGGTTTGATGCACCTATCACCCCATCATTTAGGTTTTAAGCCCCACATGCATTAGTTATTTGTCTTCATGCTCTCCTTCCCTACACAAATCAATAAATGTAATCTATAAATAGAAGCAATGACAAAAACCACGATTATCTCAATAGATGCAGAAGCGGCCTTTGATAAAATTCAACACCTCTTCATGCTAAAAACTCTCAATAAACTAGATATTGATGGAACATATCTCCAAATAATAAGAGCTATTTATGACAAACCCATAGCCCATATTATACTGAATGGGCAAAAGCTGGAAGCATTCCCCTTGAAAACTGACACAAGACAAGGATGCCCTCTCTCACCACTCCCACTCAACATAGTACCGGAAGTTCTAAACATCCATTGTTTTAAGGGCCAGGTGTGTGCTCCTTTGTGACTGTAGCCCCAGGATACTTCCAGAGTCTCGCCCAGCAAAGGCCTTCCTGGGGGAACAGCGCTCAGTCACCTCCTGCCGCCAACAGCATCTCTCCTGGCTCCCCAGCCTCCTCCTGAGCCTAAATGTGGGCAGCCCGTGGCAGCCTTTCCTTTCCTCACTGTTTCTCCTGCCCACTCTCTACTCACAAATCCCAATGTCCCTCTCCAGCCCAGACCCCAACACCCCACCCATTGATCCAGCAGACCCACGGTGTTGCTACTGAAAGCCAGCCTTCCCCACCACCTCTCCCCTTCCCGCTCCAGCTCCCAAGCTCCTCATCCCGTTGGTGCTACTGCCATCCTTCCCTCTTGCAGTAAAAAGGTATTCAGCACCCTCCCCAGGCCAGGCCCTGAGGGTACCCCAGTTAGCAAAACCAGGTCCCTGGAGAAAGTGGTGGCAGACATTAGCAGGAGGCTCGGAGTCTGGACGATCCCTAAATAGCCTTCAGGCACAGGCTGCTCCCAGAGCAGGGCAGGGACTTCTCTGACCTCCACCAGCTCCTGTATGGTCAGTCATACCATGTGGTTGCTCAGGAAGAGACAGCCCAGGGCTGGTTGCGTGCTCAGGAAACTCATGCAGACCCGACTCCTTCTAGCTTCCTGCTCCACCAGCCTCAAGATTGTCTCTGTCTTCATGGTCAGAAGATGGCTGCTGTGCATCCAAGCATCACATCCACATTCCAGGCAGAAAGAAGAGAAAAGCTAAAGGCTGAAAGTTACAAACCATCTCCTTGGAAGGCTTTGTCTTTTTATTAGAAGACAGAAGCTCTCTCCAACGAATTCCACCCACCTTTCGCTGGCCAGAGCTCAGTTACACGGTTGCATGTGTCTGGCTGTAAGGGAACCTAGGAATTTGAAAGTTTTGTTTTCCAGTCTCTACATTACAGGGAGGTAAGGAAGGGGATTGGACTAGGTCATTCAAAGCCACCACCTCTGGTTCAAGCCTCCCATCACAGCTCTCGGGAGGCTGTTGTGGACACCTTCCGGTTCGTATGTACCCTCCGCCCCTCTGAAATCCAACTTCTTTCCACCTCCTGCTCTTTGATGCCTTTCTTGCTGCTTCCTGCCTGGAGTTCCCTTCCCCTGCTACCCACTCACTGTCCAAACCTAAAGCATCACTTAAGACTCAGCTAAAAAGCCATGTTCCCACCCCAAGGTGGACCCCCATTACTGGCCACCTGCACACCTCTTACCCACCCACTGTGATATCGTGTGCACTGCCTGCTTATCCCACTGGATGAGCCCCTTGTCAAGTGCAGGGACCGCGTCTGGCTTGGCTGTGTCCGCAGCACCCAGCCAAGTGGCCTCGGTGGACACTTGCTGAACTGAGCCACTGACAGGGGCTGAGTCAGAGCCAGAAGAGATGGCGCCATTTCCTTCTCTGCCCTGATGCCCAGGGAAGCAGAGAGAGAGAGAATGGCCGCAGGAGGAGGTCTGCTTGTGTTTTGATCTTGGAAATGAACAAGGATGGGCTCTCATTAATCGTCGGAGACAGGGACAGACGCCGCTCTTTGTTTCCAGTAATAACAGACACATAATAACAGGAAATTGGTGCTGATGACTCCTCTCCTCCTGTCATAGGCACCAGGGAGGCTGGAAGGACCTCAGTCACCTCTCATGGAACCAGTGGGGAAACTGATTATCCCAGGAGGCAAGTGACCCACCACATGTCACTCAGCAAATCAGTGCACAGCCGGGAACTGCACTTCTGAGGCTAGGACCAGGGTCGCGAGGGGGGCAGGAAGGATGAGGGGCAAGGACCTGTGCAACCTCCTACTTCCTAGAGAGCCTTGAGAGGTGAAATCTGCTTTCAATCACTCTGTGGGGTCCTGTTTCAAGACCCCTTCCCAGGGGACAAATCAAGGATATGGCCAGTGTCACAGGCTTCAAACATGATCGGCCCTCCCCCCTTATTTCTCTCTGCATCCCCCCACGATGGCCCCAGGCAGAACCACTAGCAGCTCTTCTGTATGATGCTGCAAGCTCTTAACGGTTCCCCGCCATCGCCCCTTACCGCCCCCGACCCAGCCAGACCACAGGTCTCCTCTCCATGCAGCGGCTGCTAAGATCCTAGCACATCCATCCCGTCACACCCCCGTACAAGCCTCTACTCCAACCCCACTCCCTGGAGATCCTACGTGACACCCACCCCCTACCGCCCCTTCACCTGGCTCCAGGCACGCGCCAGCCTCAGGGTCTCTGCTTTTAGCCGTTCCTGCCACCTGGACACTTGTCCAGGGTACTGGGTATTGGCAGGGCCCCTCCCTCACCTCCTGCAAGTCTCTGCTCAGTGTCACCTCTCTGACCGCCCTGTCTAAACCTGCCAGCTCCACTAGCATCCTGGTCCTCCCGCCCGCCGCCATCACCTGCATCATGTTTCTTCCCAGGACCCATTTCCACCCCTCTGCTCTATGCTTTATATAGATATGCATTTGTATGCGGGGTAGTCTGGTTCCTCCATTAGATCAGCAGCTCCACAGGGCGGGGGGCGCTCTGTCTGTCCTGATCTCAGACCTCCCTCAGGCCCCCAGAACAGTGCCTGGCACCAAATGGCAGCCCACATCTTCTCTGACCCAATGAAGAAGGAGATGAGGGGAGGGTGCCTTTTGGAGACTGACAGGTTGTAGCCCTGAGTGTGGTAGTTGCTGGCACCTCTAAGAACCTGGCCAGCAAGCCCGGAGGCTGCCTGGAGGAGAGGGTTTTAGGGGAGGCTGGTGTGGAGCAAACAGAGCCTGCCATGTGGAACTTGAGTGCCTGGTGAGGTCAGTGAGGAAGAGGGTCTGGCACGTGGCCACAGGGGAGCAGCTGGCCTCTGCTGGGCACAAGCTTTGGTCCACACCCGTGTGAAGGACTGCACAGCGAATCCCTATGACAGCTGCACAAATTATGCACTGCTACTGCCTCCTTCCTACAGACGAGGAAACTGAGGTTCAGAGAGGCCAAGCGATTCCTTCAAGGTCACTCAGATAATGAGTGGACCAAGATTCAAAACCATGTAAGCCCTGACTCTTCACAGCAATTTATTCTCTCTTAATAAATAACACATTCAGTAGGGTTTAGGCCTAAAAGTTACAGCTTTGCTAGTAAAGAACATTCACAAATGGCGGGTAGAATAAAGATGCGGTGATAGAAAACAGTCACTCTAGGAAAAGAAAGAACGGAGAGGCCAGGTGCGGTGGCTCATGCCTGTAAACCCAGCACTTTGGGAAGCTGAGGCGGGCTGATCACCTGAGGTCAGGAGTTCGAGACCAGCCTGCCCAACATGGCAAAACCCCATCTCTACTAAAAACACAAAAATCATTCGGGCATGGTGGCCGGCGCCTGCAGTCTCAGCTACTTGGGAGGCTGAGGCAGGAGAATCCCTTGAACCAGGGAGGCGGAGGTTGCAGTGAGCCAGGATCAAGTCACTGCATTCTAGCCTAGGTGACAGAGCAAGACTCCATCCCAAAAAAAAGTAATTAAAAAAAAAAAAAAGCAGGACCGGAGAAAAGGAGGGAGGGCAGGAAGGAGAAGAGACAGGGGAATCGTAAACTGGCATTAATTACCTAAAGATAAAATGGGTTAGAAGCCAAGTGCCTGCCCTGCCCTGCAGGCCATGGAGGGGTCGACCATCGTCAGGGCTGGAAGAAAACCCACCCACTAGGAATGAGATGCTTGTCCTCAGGGGCCCATGCTCCAGCGGCAGGAGCCGGGAGATTGCCTCAGAGCCCTGTGGGCTGGGGCAAGACAGCTTCCCTCCAGCACCCCGCCGCCATCGTCATCTGACTTGGGCGTTGAGATGAAGTTTATCTTGCCCTATGTCCTGATGGCATCAGTCCTCACGAGAAGCCAGGGACCCCATCACCCTCTGCCTTGTAAGGCCCTGCACATCCCTCCCCTAACAGTGCCCCCCTTGGCTCCTCTCCCTTCCCCTCCACGACACCCCCCAGGCTTCAGTCAACTGTCAACAAAACCACCTACACCTTTAGACTCTGCTCGAGTTAAATCCAGTCCGTCTCCAAGGACCCTGCCACCCCCATGGGGTCTGCTCTCAGGGGGCTGTTCCCTCTCCCACATCCCACTGGCCATGGTGGTCTCCTTGTCCCTCACTGTGGCTTCTACACCATTCTCCCTCCCTCTGTCCTGAACGCCCCACACTCACCCAATTCATGCTGTTGGACTTTGTTACACTCCCTGCAACAGTTGCGGCTCACCCCCAGGTCACACCTCTCCTCAGTCACTGTCACCCCCTCAGCACCACTCCTGATGGAATTCCTGGTGACTGTCATGGCCACAGGCTTGATCCTCCCAACAGCCTGGCCTCTGGGCTCCTGGGACCCCCTTTTCTCATAACCTTCCTCCACCTGATCTCAGTCACCCACTTCCAGGGCCAGGAGTGATTTCAAATCCCTGACAGCCAGCCTGGGAAGGGGTGGCACTGCACACAGGTGTGACCATGCAGGTGTGCACCAACCCTGCGTTCACCTTGCCCTGTGCCTCACCATCCGTAGCCACTGAAGCACAGAGCTCCTGCTCAGTGGAAAGCACTCACCGCCAGCCCCGCCTTTCCAGCTCGGCGCTCTCATGCCCCAGCCCCCACCATCCTTGCCCCCTCATTCCGAACAAACACAGCAAGGTGGGTGGTGTTCTGAGTTTCACCGCTTTCTGACCACAGAGGAGTGAACCCGGCTCTGGCACGGGCACCCAGAATGGCGAATGTGAACTGTGGGCTGAGCCTCTTCACACGGCGTGAAGACTTAGGAACTGCAGACGGCACTCTGTGGGATCCCCACAGAGGCTCCTACACAGGTGTGTGAGCTGCAGTGTAGACATTTAACACCATCTTAAGAGAGAAAACCAAGCCGGGCTTTCCAGTCCAGCCAGCATTTCCTCTGCTGTGCTCGGAGACAGGGGCTGCAGCCAGACACCCACCG
The DNA here is from genome assembly GCF_024542745.1 of Macaca thibetana thibetana. Classification (NCBI taxonomy): domain Eukaryota; kingdom Metazoa; phylum Chordata; class Mammalia; order Primates; family Cercopithecidae; genus Macaca; species Macaca thibetana. The sequence continues at coordinate 6,240,949 of NC_065587.1, read as the reverse complement.
TGGGCAGAAGCTGGAGGGGAAAGAGACATTCCGGAAAAGTGGGGGCCAATCACAGGGGTGCCTCCAAAGTCACCCATGGTAAGTGTGTATCATTTTGCAAACTCTAAGATGCGATTTTCAAAGGAAAACAAGAGAGAACACATCAAAAGAGAAACCGGAACCAAATATGCCAATTCCCCAGAACAAATAGATGGTCAGGACCAAGCTGCCCAAGCATGAGCGGAATGAAACGATGCCATGGCAACCGCGCAAGCAGACGGCACCGAAGAGGAAGGGAGAAGGAAGAGGGGATCTCGTAAGCAAAAGCGAGGCAAACAGCCCAACCCAGACCGCATCAGCCAGAAACAGGTGTGGCCTCCCAGTGGCTTCACGCTGGAGAACAAACGGCTAAGGACATGAATTCCACAAAAGCAACCCTCCCAGAGGTGAGAAGCCAGCAGAATGAGATTAAAAGGGAGATTTGGAACCCAAGGAAAGAAATGTGGGACAGTCCATCCTTGTGGACCTAACAGACGAGAAGCAGCAAAGGACTTCACCTCCCTCACGGCTTTGCTCAAACATACCCTTCCCAGGGAGCCTTCCCGGCCCCCCTCCCCATCGCGGTTCATGCTCCTCACAGCCCTTGTGGACCTCTCACGTGCTGGATGTGCTGTTTATTTCACCAGTCCTCTCTCTATCCCCACCACTTCCAAGAGGGAGGCCTTCCCTGTCCTGCCATGCTTTTGCCCCAATACCATCTTTGCCTGGCACCTGGCCGGCACTTGATAAATACTTAGTGAAAGACTAAATGGACGACTAGACACTGATGAACGTGGAATTACTGGTATAGAGGAAAACCTTGAGATAACCATAGTGATTGCAGTTGAAAAGACAGAGATAAAAGGGAATTTGAGAACAGTTCCTAGACTTGGGGAATGAGCACAACTCAAAGAAAATTGGCGTCCCTGATTCAGAGCCCCTGATACGTGCTGCAAATGACGCAGTAAATACAGCAGATGAGAGACAGGCTTGGAAAGGGAGGAGGCATTGGATCCAAAATTAGAGCGAGCACTCCACATTTCAGGAAAATCCGCTAGAGTGCTCCACACAGATTTCTTAGTAAAGTTATGAATTTCAAGGAAAAAGAATCCTTCCAGCATTTAGGATAAACGAGAAAATCGTTTGCAAGGAGAACTCCCTGCCTCAGGCTCTGCACAGCAACCTTTGCTTCCTAAGGCCATGAGGCACCAGGCTTTGAAGGAAAGAAAGCACGGCTTGCAAAATTATTCACTTCCGGGATGTCACTTACTGTATGGTAAATAAACTGAACGGACAGAAGAAATTAGGGAGCACACACCCATGCACCCTTCTGGGAAAAAAATAAATAAGCCACAATAAAATTCAACCAGCTAAAGAACTGCTGAATGTCCAATGCATGTAAAGATACAACTCGTGGCTGGGCATGATGGCTCACGCCTGTAATCTCAACACTTTGGGAGGCTGAGGCAGGTGGAGCACTTGAGGCCAGGAGATCAAGACCAGCTTGGCCAACGTGGCGAAACCTCATCTCTACTAAAAATACAAAAACTAGCCTGGCGTGGTGGCAGCCACCTGTAATCCCAGCTACTCAGGATTACAGTCACTGTCACCCCCTCAACACCACTCCTGATAGAATTCCTGGTGACCGTCATGGCCACAGGCTTGATCCTCCCAACAGCCTGGCCTCTGGGCTCCTGGGACCCTCTCTTCTCATAACCTTCCTCCACCTGATCTCAGCCGCCCATTCCTAGGGCCAGGAGTGATTTCAAATCCCTGACAGCCAGCCTGGGAAGGGGTGGCACTGCACACAGGTGTGACCATGCAGGTGTGCACCAACCCTGCGATCAAGAGACTCTCTGGAACCCAGGAGGCAGACGTTGTGGTGAGCTGAGATCGCACCACTCCAGCCTGGGCCACAGAGCAAGAAAAAAACAAAAATGATACAACTAATAACAAAAAATTATAGGAATTGTGGTTACAAAAAATAGTGCGAATGTGTTAGAGTAAGATATTGTAAAATGATGATAATGTAACTATAAAAACCATTAACTGAAGGGAGGGGTGAGGGGAGGGGAAGGAGGGCTCTGGATTCACATTCCCTCCAGGGAGCCTGCGGACCCCGCCTGAAATCAGCACAAGTCAGAGAGTAAATACTGACCATGATTTTCATCCTTTAATGTTCTTCAGAAGCTTTCTCTTTTTTTTTTTTTTTTTTTTTTTTTTTTTTTTTTTTTGAGACGGAGTCTCACGCTGTTGCCCAGGCTGGAGTGCAGTGGCGCGATCTCGGCTCACTGCAAGCTCCGCCTCCCGGGTTCCCGCCATTCTCCTGCCTCAGCCTCCTGAGTAGCTGGGACTACAGGCGCCCGCCACCGCGCCCGGCTAATTTTTTGTATTTTTAGTAGAGATGGGGTTTCACTGTGGTCTCGATCTCCTGACCTTGTGATCCGCCCGCCTCGGCCTCCCAAAGTGCTGGGATTACAGGCTTGAGCCACTGCACCCGGCCCAGAAGCTTTCTTAAAAAAAATTCATAGAGAGATCTTTGAAGAAATAGTTTACTTGAAGTTTCACAATTTCTTCAAATTCTTCTTCATTTTACTTGAATGCAAAAATTAAATAGAATATGTTCATTAATCATCTTTTTTTTTTTTTGGACATGGAGTTTTCCTCTTGTTGCCCAGGCTGGAGTGCAGTGGCACGATCTCGGCTCACTGCAACATCTGCCTCCTGGGCTCAAGTGATTCTCCTGCCTCAGCCTCCCGAGCAACTGGGATTACAGGTACACACCACCACACCCGGCTAATTTTTGTATTTTTAGTAGAAATGGGGTTTCGCCATGTGGCCAGACTGTTCTCAAACTCCTGATTAATGATCTGCCCGCCTCAGCCTCCCAAAGTGCTGGGATTACAGGCATGAGCCACAGTGCCTGGCCCATTAGTCATCTTTTATAGTGAGATAACATCTTCAAAAAAGTCTCCTTCTCTCCCTTCATTTGTCCAGAGTGATGCTCAAATGCTATCAGAGATGGTTACTTCTGGAGAGCAGGATGTGGGTACTTTCTACACCTTCAATATTGCTTTTTTCCTCCCTTATTTGTGTCCTGTTTGCTGAGTATGGTGATCACTTGAGTGTCCAGATCTCTCCCTGGGGCACATGATGGGGTCATGCACCTCCTGTCCCCCTTGACACCAAGCATGGCCGTGTGGCTTGCTTTGGCCTATGCATGTAGAAATGAGATGTGAGAAAATGAGAGCTGTCACTTCAGAGGAGAGGCTTTAAAATCACTGATATGTGGGGCTGTTTGTTACTGCAACACAACCCACATTCTCCTGACTGATACAATGAGCATGGATCGCTTTATTAAAAACTGTAGAGTGTTTTGTTTTGTTTTGTTTTTTTCCAATGAGAAGGATGAGAGAGAAGGAGGCAGAAAAGGAGGGAAGGAGGGAGAGAGAAAGAAAATTAGAAGCAAATATGCCAAAATGTTAATGTAATTAATTTTGTGAGGTGGAAACTTGCATCCTTGTTAGTCCTTTGAAGTTTTCATATTTCTTTTCATTAAACATTTATTTTCATGAAATGAAATCAACAGTAATAGCTCAAGAGGCCACTGCCACCTCAGCACAAAATCTCCATGATAGATACCTAAGTCCATCTGCTGGACCAAGCCTGCCATGCTGACCACCAGCCACCGACCACTCGTGGCATCTGCAGACGCTTGATACAGTCCCAGAGGGGACCCTCAAGTTAGTAGAGAGGCCAGACAGACCTCAGGCCAGACCTTCTGGGCCCTCCAGCCATGTAAGCACTGGCACCAAGCGTCTGCTCCGTCTTGCACAGTTAGCCGACCTCACAATGCAGGGGCTGCAGCCCCACTTGGCAAATGGCAAAGCTCACATCAGACTGGCCAACTTGTCCAAGGCTATATGGCAAGTAAGTGAGGTCAAATTCAAGCTCCAAGCTGGTCTCCAAGTCTCTCCATCCCTCATGACGGCAGCCAGCTTCTTGGGATGGATGTAAAGTGTCACGGCTCCAGGGCTGAGAGAGCTTCTGGGGCTGAGACAGCTTCCAGGCCAGGACCTGGGTGTATTCTGGGTGGTAAAAGGACCACCAGGTAGACCTTGGGGTTGGGCTGCCGAGGCCACCCTGTGAGTGTGGGCAGGGGCAGCACTGGCCCAGGGCTAAGGGGCTGCAGGCAAGGCAGCCGGCACCCTGTGGGACACCAGGCATGTCAAGAGGCCCCAAGGGAGGGAGGAAAGGGGCCGTTGTATGAAAGCTGGTCACGGAGCTCCTCTCCAGGGAGACTACCAGGATTTGCCAACACCCCCTTTACCCACGGCTGGTGAGAGTGTGGCTTTCCCAGAGGTCTGTTCCTAGAGGCTCCTGAGAGGGCCAAAGAGAAGACAACAGCTCAGACCACCGAGTGGGAGACAGGGGCTTTGAGAGAGGTGGATCAAGACCACACAGGGCCCCGGGCTGAGTCCCTTCGAGCTGAGGAATTCCTGGTGGTGAGAATTCCTGGACCAGCTCTAAGATCAGTGATGCCACACCAGGCTGGTGGAGGCAATTGTCCACTCCCCACTACCATGTCCCCCTATCTAGAACCTTCTGCAGAGCCTGAGGCACACCATGACCTATGAGAGCGGATGCTTTAGGGCAATCAAGGGCTGGAAGCAACTGGAAGTCACACTTGGGCCAAGGCAGGTGGAGATGGGAGAAGAAATCTCCAGGGCTGGGTTTGAGGAGTTGGTGAGGCGCCTCCGATGCTGGCATCCCAGCAAGAGGAGACCAGGAAAGTCAAGTGTCAGAAAGTCACCAGGAGGCGGGGCCACCAAATTAGACCCAGGCGAGGAGCTGGGACAACCACCCCTGTGCCCAGCCCATCTTACTTCACTGCATGCTAACACGGTGGAGAAGACAACACCCATAGCACAGATGAGGACACTGAGGCTCAGGGAGAAGCCAGATGTCCCCAAGGTCACCCAGCGCCAAGAGTGGGGCCCAGCCTGGACTTCTAGGCCTGGGGTGTGGTGGAAGGGTCCCAGGCATGGCTGTGACTGCAGGAGCCTCCCTCTGTCAGTGCCAATTCCCTCACCCACTTGAGGTCCTCCCGAGAGGACGCCCCACCTGGCCATGCAAGGAGGAAGCAGCAGAGACTTAAACAGTCATACCTCCCTCCCGGGCCTGCGGTTAGGATAAGTGAGGACCCATACCCGGACTGGAGCTGCTCACCCCCAACAGTGGGGCTGGCGTCCTTGTCTGCCCACAGTTGCCCGACTGCCTCCATGAACTGGGAGGCAAAAGACACCTTCTTCCACATCCTGCTGGGCTGTCCCGCCTGTGGTCACACTGCTGCCGGCCCAAGTCCTCGCAAGGCCCTGCCCTCCTCTGCAGCAGGCAGGCCCCCAGCTCAGTCCCCTGTCCTCACCCAGAGACTCTGAGACCCCAGCACCCCCTCCAGGCAACCAACCTCCAAATTGTGGCTGCAACTCTTTGAGGCTGTATTTGCAGGCAACTTCAGAGCTAAAAATCTCAAGGCAGGTTAGAGGGGAGCAGGGGTGCCCCTCCTTTTCCATCCTGCTGTTATGGCCTCCCCCTGGCACCAGGAGGCCCTGCTCACTGCATCTGGGTGTGCAGATGGGAAGGAGACGCTGATACAGGGGCAGAAACAAAGGAGCAGGCAGCAGCCGGCACACGGGAAGCAGTGGGGAGCAGGCACCACCACGGGGCCCCCCTGCGGGCAGTGGCCACGGTGCTCCAGCTGGCAGAGACGCCCACCTCCTTTGGGTTGAGAGGTGCAGCTAATCCAAGCCCTTGACTCTCAGATGGGGGCAGGGAGAGGGTGACGTTTATTGGGGTCCACTCACACATCTCCGCCGACACCTGGTGCCCCACCTACCACTGCAGGGAGGGACCAAAGCCCGACTTTCCAGAGGGCATCGAGGCTCTGAGAACAGGGGATGGGGGGCTACCCCAGACGGTGAAGCTGGCAAGTCATAGAACAGGATGTGAGCCCAGGTGGGGGAGTTGGGAGGATTCGGGGAGAGAATCCTGCCCCTGCCGCCTCCCCTGCGGGGTCTCCTGGTGCTTCTGTTATCAAGCAGCACAAACCTCATGGCATCATAAATCCCAAATGTATTCGCTTCCAGTTCTGGAGGTGAGGAGTATAAAATCAGCTTCATGGGGTTAAAGGCGGGGTACCTGATGGCAGGGGTGGTTCCTCCTGGAGGCCGCAGGGGAGAATCCATTCCTCGCCCTTTCCAGCTTCTAGAGGTACCTGCATCCCTCAGCTCCTGGCCCCGCACCCCTCCAGCCTCTGCTTCCTCCTCTCTGACTCTGACTGTCCTGCCTCTCTCCTAGGAAGACCTACCTTTGTGATCACATTGGGCCCACCAGACAATCCAGGCCAATCTCTCCATCTTCAGGTCCTTGGCTGAATCCCACCTGCCAAGCCACTTTGACAATGGGAGGCAGCATAGCCATAGGTTTGGGGGTTAGGACAGCTGGATGTGGGGCATCATCCAGCTAATCACAGCTGTGGAGCCCAGGTGGGAAGGATAGCAAGAGCTGACCTCACGGGGAGACACAGGATCAGCATGCACACACCGTCAGCGCCCCCACTCCTAACTCCACCAATGCAGGGCGTGGGGACACAACCAGGCTGTCCTGTGACCTGTGACCACCGGGAGAGGGCTTGGCCCTCACAGACGCTGACCCTGAAGGCACAGTGGGCCTGCCCACTGCAGCCAGAGCCAATTTTCAGGTCTCTAAATTGGGGAGAGGACAGCGTGTGTCTCCCAGCTGTGTGGGGAGGACAGAGGACAGCCCAGAGCAGGGCTCTGTTTCCTTCATGTACTGGGGCTGCTCTCAGAGACAGCCATGTGCAGAGAAGCAGAGATCAATAGCTCCCGGGTCCCCATTGACGTGAGGAGTCTTGACATTAGTAGCAAGCACTTGGGTATGATTTGGGGCAACTTCTCACTCAAATGCACTCTTCTAGAAGAACTTTTCATGCAGAGGCATGGCCGGGGCGGTTTTTTATACTGAGGTTCTGGGAGTTGTAATGGTATATTTAGGAATCACTTGACCATCACCCTGAGGTTTGACACCTCTCCCATGCCCCTGCCCTGCCCACACCCGGACACAGGGAACCCACCTCCACACTAGGGCCAGCCCAAGCCCCTGTTGGGAAGGGAACTTGCCTCCTCCCATGGCTGTCCCACCAAGACCAGCTCCATGCTAGGGGCCTCAGACCCACAGTTCCCCCACCCAGCAGAGCCGGTCAGCAGCCTGGAGCCAGCCCAGGCCTGAGCCCGCTCTCCTCCAGGCTGGCCAGCCCCTCCACCATCCCTTAGGGGACACTGAACTCTCAGGCCCCCTCCTGTAGCAAAGCTTCCAACCTCCGGCATTTATGGAGAAAATGATTTCCTGATCAAATATTCATGGGCCTGCCAAGCTTAAAATAGGTTCCAAAGGAAGGAGGGCGATTTTTGTCCAGCACAAATGCTTGATGAGGTGACGTGAAACTACGGGGCTGGCTTCTCCGTGCTGTCCCCCTGCCCGTCGCCCACACCACCAAAGGCCCCGAGACACTGAGCAGGGTAGGCCTCACAAGCATGTGAGCTGTGCAACTACCCAGGGCCTGTGCGGTGCTTAGCCCTCTGTGGTTTGTGACAATTCTTTTTATTCGTCTGTTGCCCAGGCTGGAGTGTAATGATGTGAAATTGGCTGACGGCAGCCTCAACCTCCTAGGCTCTAGCAATCCTCACACCTCAGCCTCTAGAGTGGCTGGGACTACAGGCACACACCACCACCCCTGACTAATTTTTGTATATTTTGTAGAGACGGCGGGGGTGGGGGGTCTCCTTACGTTGCACAGGCTGGTCTTGAAGTCCTAGCCTTAAGAGATCGGCCTGCCTCAGCCTCCAAAAGTGCTGGGATTACAGGAGTGAGCCACCGTGCCCAGCCTGTGACATACCGTAGCAAAAGGCCTGCACTTTCATGCCGACCGCACCCCATCAGTGATGCAGTGGTCCCGGCTGTCCGGGAGACACCTGCCCTCCAGACTCTGGGGACACAAATGCAGTCCTCTCAGACTGGGCACAAGGAAGGCGAGAACCGTAGTCTCCAATGTGCTATCACCTCATTTCATCCTTAACCAGCCCTTCGAGATCAAAACAACGTTCAGAGAACAAAGGCCTTCATCCCTGTGTACCGGACACCTACTGTGCATGGCAGACGCCCAGGTCACCTTAAAGACCTCCAACAGCCTTGGAGTTGTGGGGATGGGGCGTGTGGTGAGGGGACCACAGAGGCTGAAGACAGGGGCCAGGACCAGGCCAGCAACCACAGCAACAACTGACTGGATTCTAGAGTGACAGGACCACTCTGTCGGTGGCTGCAGGCCCAGGATCCCTCTGCACTCCTCCGTTTCACATACCCTGTGTCCAGTTGATCAGAAAATGCCGTCAGGTCTACTTACAGATTTCTTTACAATCCAGTCACCTGTGGCCGGGCGCGGTGGCTCACGCCTGTAAGCCCAGCTACTTGGGAGGCTTAGGCAGGAGAATCGCTCGAACCTGGGAGGCAGAGATTGCAGTGAACCGAGATGGCACTATTGTACTCCACCCTGGGCAACAAGAGCAAAACTCCATTTCCAAACAAACAAACAAAAAAAATCCAGTCATTTGTCAACCATGTTCCCTGGCCTGGCCCAGGTCCCTGTCTTCAGTCTGGGTTGTCCCCTGACCCCCGCCATCCCCAGTCTCTCTCCAGTCATGGCCCACAGTGTAGCCACATCTCAGGGGCCAACCACTCCCTCCTCACCTACTCAGAGTAAAGCCAAAGTTTGCAGGAGACCCTGACACCCCACTCCCTCCCGCCCCCTCCCGTCCGCTAGGCAGCCTCAAAGCTCCCTCCCTCACCTCCCCCTTGGGACTGACCTGGAGGGGAAGAGGCCGGATTATGGAGGACCTTATAGTCCCCACAAGGACATGGCTTTTTCCCGAACAATATGCAGCTGCTTGCATGGGACTCCGGCGTTAAAGGATGGCAGGTGCTGTGGCAGGGAGCACATAGCAGGGGGTGCGGGACAGCAGGAAGACCTGTTGGAGATGTTGCAACAATCCAAGTAAGCCATGAGGACGGCTCAGCCCAGGGCGAAGACTGTGCAGGCAGGAAGATGGGGCCCGATTCTGATCGTATTTTACAGATGGATTTGCAGGTGGGTCACCTATGGATATTAGGGAGAGGAAGACATCAAGGACAACCCCCAGATTTTTGGTCTGAGCCACTAGAAGGTTGGAGCAGGTCTGGGGGGACGGCAGGGGTGGAGGGGGCCCTGGGAGTCCACCCCCAGACACCCAAATGGGGACATGGAGCTGGCAGTGATGTGTGAGTTTAGGAGTCAAGGGAGAGGTGTGGGCTGGAGATGGGTTCAAAGGCTGCCAAGTGCATGTGAGCCAGGCAGCTGGAGGGGCTCCCAGGGAGGAGTGAGAGAACGGAGAGAAGGGACCTGAGGGCTGGGCCTGCGGGGCGTGACTGTGGTCAGAGGTCACGGAGATGGGAAAAGCAGCGGCAAGAACCAGCAGGGGAGGGCCAGAGCCAGGCAGTGAGTTGCGCAGGCTGGTGTTTTGCGATTCAAAGCCGGGGTTTGGGGAGGGGGAGAATGATTCGGGAGAAGCAGCATGCAGTGAGGAGAAGCCTTGTCCTAGCTCCAGGCCCAGGAAAGGGGGCATGGAAGAGGAAAAGAGATCCCCTCGAGGGCTGCTACGCACACAGGGTCTTTAGGGACAGTGCGTGAGAGATGAAGGAAAGAGTCAAGAGGGTGAAAATCAAGAATTTTGCTGATAGGCCAAGCAAGGTGGCTCATGCCTGTAATCCCTGTACTTTGGGAGACCGAGGTGGTGGATCACCTGAGGTCAGGAGTTCCAGACCAGCCTGGCCAACATGATGAAACCCTGTCTCTACTAAAAATAGAAAAAAATTAGCTGCGCATGGTGGCATACACCTGTAATCCCAGCATCTCAGGAAGCTGAGGCAGGAGAATTGCTTGAACCCAGGAGGCAGAGTTTGCAGTGAGCCGAGATCAAGCCACCGCACTCCAGCCTGGGCAACAAGAGGAAAATTCCATGTCAAAAAAAAAAAAAAGAATTTTGCTGATAAAAACACTTGCTGAACTAGTGAACGAGTGAATGAATGATGAACCACAAGTTTGGAGAATGAAATAACAGTACCCACCCCCACCCTGGCCAACCCCAGCCTTTCCCCATCCCCAGAGCCCCTCTGATGGAGCCCGGGCAGCCGTGCTGTCATTTAGGCTGTTTTTTCTGGTTGTTATCCCACGCAATTGCTTGCAGCTTCTCCTAGGAGACCACCAAATGATGACGCAAATGTCACCCTGCTCCGCGGCGGAAGCAATCACCGCGGCTGTTTGTGTGGATCTGCTCAGCCATCACTCTGCCCTCTGCCTAATGGAGCAGCCCCTTCACCAGGGTCATTTAACAGCCAGGCTGACATTTAAACGGCAGGCAGTTAGCGGCGAGGAAATGAGACTTGCGCCCCGTTCCTGACAGCTTCCCACTTGACACAGACGGGGTCATGCGTGAGCGCGCCCGTCATCTCTCCTTGCCAGAAGTTGGGACAGTGGGGGTAGGGGAGCTCCCAGCGGGGGGCACAGGAGGGTGCCTGGGAAGCTTCTGGTGGGTGATTGTGATTCCGTCACCGTCCGACATGAGCCCTTCTGCTGCTTCTCCCATGGAACAGCCTCCTGTTATTCTGAAACACACTCTTACATTTATTGTCTAATACGATCACAGAGGACAGCGTGGCCCTCTCCCTTCATCCCTTAGGGGGAATATCCCAGGGGCATTTGCAGGTCGTACCGGAGAGTCCTGGGATACTCTCCCTTAGGGATGAAGGGAGAAGGAGGCTCATTCCCCTGTTCTGACCTGTACCGGCCCTGGCTTACTAACAGGTGGGCTTGCTGGCCCCGATTGTGGGAACTGCCCCCGTAACCCTGCAACCCAGCCTGCAGCTACTCGGACCAGCACAGCAAAACGACACCCTGAAAATCCGAGAGAACAAAGCTGATTGTTAGACCCCATTAGCCCAGGACCCGGTGCAGCTTCTCCACCGTCACACCCAGCAGAGGGGCACCAAATCCCACCCCTTCGACAGCATTGGCCAGCAGGACTCTGGCCAGCTTTGGTGGACAGTGAGCGGCACCCAGGACGGTGCCCACTGCAGGCCCATAGCGGTGGCCTCTGTGACTTTAGTGGGGTCACCAGCCACCACAGCAGCACAGGGCAGCCTTTGTCCCCTAGGACAAAGGCTGGGACGGCCACTTCGGCCACGCTTTTCCCCTGCTGGCTCTATCCCGTGAGAGGCTGGTACTGGGCGAGGCTGGGGACAAGCAGGGCCCCAGGAGCCAAAAGGCCAGACTGGGAGGGCGCAGCCTCCTACCCAGGGAGCTCAGCCCAGCAACATGGGAGCAGCCCTGCATGGAGAGGAAGAGGGCCTGGCCCCGGAGACACACGGGCAACTTGGGACAGGCCGGGACTGAGAGCACTCAGGAACGTGGGCGGCTGGGGAAGGGAGGGAGTGCGTGCTCAGGCAGGGGCAGGAGGCTGAGGGGTCGGATGAGGGAAGCACCAAATGTGTGCTCATTCAACCTTTACATCACCCCACTCCCCAGATGAGGAGGCTGCGGTGGGAGTCAGGGGCTTGCCTGACTCAATGGCCCGGGACAGGTCCTAGTGGGTGCCCAGCTGCCCATTCCTGCCCATAGTCCACACATCTGCACGCACCCTGCATTCCCAGCACTGGGTTCCTTCTGAAGTGGTCAGGAGTCATCTGTGCACCCCCGGGCCCCACTCCATCCCCCTCTGGGGTCATCAGAACAAGCAGGGGTGCTTTCCAAAGTAGGCTATGGGCTTCCACGCCGCCAGGTCACACCAACCCGAAGGGGCCCTGATGAGGGTGTGGAGGCTGCCACCAGGAAGCCCCTCTGCGTCAGCCCCCTGCCGTGAGAGCCTGGCCAAGTCCTCTCACCTCTGGCAGCCTCAGTCCGCCACCTGTAGGACGGGGCCATTAGAGAATCTACACCCAGGACATTGTGAGGACTGGATGAGCCAACGTCTGAGGCAGTGCGTTGAGAAATACCAGGTGCCGGGCAGATGTGGGGGATTGTTCCTAGGACTGGGCGGTTGCCATGGTGACGGGCACTCCGTGTTTAGCGGGTAAACATTCCCAACCCACTGGAGCAGCTGTTCCTGTCTCATCTGACATCTCGAAACAGGCACGGCCTCGGCACGGCAGTGACGGGAAGGTGGAAACAGTGTGTCTGGGTTGAGTGCAGGGCACCCCATCCGGGGGAGGCTCTTTAAGGCTCCTTCCTCCAGAGCACGATGGAAAGTGGCCCTGCTGTTAGCTGCTGCCTAGAACCTTCCCCCGGGACCATAACTCACCCTGTTTAGTGCTGCTTAGACCCAGACACAATCCCTTCCCACATCTCCATCTCCACCTGGGACAGAATGTCTCCGCTGTGTCTCCCGGGGCCACAGGGTGACCCAGCCCCTGTCCCTCAGTGAGAGGAGCCCACCCATGCAGAGATTGAGGCAAGGAGGTCCTGACAATGCAGTGAGCTCAGAGCTGGGGGGCAGACACCAAGTTCTCTAGGGCCCTGACCATGGAAACTTCCAGATCCTGGGTTTATGGGAAACAGCTGCCAAGAGGGAGAACTTAGGATCCTGCAACGTGCGTTCCCCTGCACCCCACCCTGGATCATCACCCAACTTCCCTGCTGTAAAACAGGGATAATTCATGCTCTACAAAACTGCAGCACCAATGAGACCAAGACCACAGGCGTGAAAGGCACAGTGCCCGGCCCCAGGTCATGTCAACAAACTGTAGCCAGATGAAGGTGGTTTAGTGAATCCTGTGAGGCTGCTGGTGGAGGGGGAAGCATCACAAAGCCCATTTCGTAGACTTGGTAATTCATGTGTTCCAGATATGCCCACTGAGACCTTTCAGGTGGCAGGGCCTTCCAGGTAGGCCCTGAAGACTCAGCAACAAATGGCCAGCCCCACCCCACCAGGGGACAGAGGAAGCCTGGACGGACACACAGACCCAGTGTGCTTCACAAACGGACGCCAGAGGGACATCGGAGCACAGTGGACTGTGAGTATCTATTATAAGCCAAGCTCAGAGGAGCCGTTCTGCCTCTGTCATCAGAAGCCCTAAGACATCATCAAGAAAAAAACAAAGGAAAAGAAGGAGATGAAGAGGCTGCTAAGAAGAGGAAGAGGAAGGAGGGGAGAAGAGGAGGAGGAAGGAAGGGAGAAGAAAAGGCAGGTTCCCAGAACCTCCATATTTCCAAAGTGAGCTCATCTTTGGACCCATAGCCCAGCCACCTCCCTGGGGAGGCAGTGTGGGGAGCTGAGAAGCCAGAGAGGGGGTTCCCTGAGCACTGGGGACACTCAGGCATTTCCCCCACCCCTGGCCATGGGGGAGGTGAGGGAGTCCTTTGCCTTGACCTTAGCCTGGTGAGAAGGCATGATGCGTTCCCCACAGTTTGGGGGGCACAGCAGGTGCAAAGACCCTAGGGTGGTGCTTTACCCGCCCGGGGAACAGTGAGTCCTGGGGTGGAGTCAGTGGGGTGGGGAGGCCCTGGGGAGGGTGACGAGGCCAGGAGCCGGAGCTCAGGCCCTGAGGCCCCCAAAGACCACAGTGAAGATTTGGGGAGCAGCTGGAGAGAGAGTGCGGAGGCCATGTGGCAGGGCCTGCTGTGTACCCCAACAGGCCACTCTGAGCGCTGAGTGGAGGAGACAGCCGGGGTTAAGGGTGGCAACAGGGCCCCTGCAGTGAACACGGTGTGGCCACACAGAGGCTGAGCACTGGCTCCCCTGGGGTACTCAGAAGCCGGGACCCATGGGACTGGTTGAGAGCTGAGGACCCTGAGGCCCAGGGAGGGGACATGGCCTCCCTCCAGCCCTGGGCACTCTTTTCCAGATGAGTGGGACCCAGGTTACAAACCCTGGCACAGACAGGACGCTTCTGCCAGCCTATTTGCAAATTGTGTTTTAATTAGTTGAAAATGATCAGCTCTGTAGCTTCAAAACCTCGAAGACTTTGATTCCCGCCTCTCGTGGAAAAACACCAAGTGGCTGTGAGTTAGAGCAGGAAGGGGGAGGGAAGCTGGGTTCCAGGGGTGCCCAGGCCCGGGCAGCTCCAGAACTCAGGGCTCCCCTTGGCTAGACAGCCTCCAGCTCTCCCAGTCCCTGGCCTCAGGGGGTCAGAACCTGGTGGGACTTTTGTGCAGGCTGAATAGGGGGAGTCCCCCCAGCGCAGCAGGTGACGGAGTCTCGCTTTGTCACACAGGCTGGGGTGCAGTGGTGTGATCTCGGCTCACTGCAACCTCTGCCTCCCGGGTTCAAACGATTCTCCTGCCTCAGCCTCCTGAGTAGCTGGGATTACAGGCACCTGCCACCACACCTGGCTGATTCTTTTTTGTATTTTTACCCAGGTTTCACCATGTTAGCCAGGATGGTCTTGATCTGCTGACCTCAAGTGATCTGCTCACCTCGGCCTCCCAAAATGCTGGGATTAGGATTACAGGCGTGAGCCACCGTGCCCGGCCAGCAGGTGTTCTTTTGTTTTTTGTTTTTTTGTTTTTTTGTTTTTTACCACAGGTGTTCACTGAATGTCTCCTTCACGGTAAGGACTGTCCCAGAGTGTTGATGAGGAAAGCCACACCCAGCCCTGGCCTTGCGGAGCTTGTAACTCAGTGCAGGGGACAGACAGAGGAACACGCAAATGTCACACAGAATCCGCACCATCGTGAGTCCCACAAGGACAGTAGGTGCCTCCAGGAAAGCAACCTTGACAGAGCAGTCACAGGGGGCTCTCTGGAAGACGCCTCTCAGCTGAGACCTGAAGGCTCAGAAGAACCGGCGTGTGCAGAGAAAAAACCGCAGCAGCCGGCGGTCACACGCGTGGGCCGGGCCACACAGGTCAACCCTTCATTTCCAAAGGGCGTCCCCACCCGCCTTCTCACGTGATCCTGTAGGGAAATGTGTTTTGTTTTGTTTTGTTTGTTTGTTTGTTTGTTTTTGAGACAGAGTCTCGCTCTGTCTCCCAGGCTGGAGTGCAGTGGCCGGATCTCAGCTCACTGCAAGCTCCGCCTCCCGGGTTCCTGCCATTCTCCTGCCTCAGCCTCCCGAGTAGCTGGGACTACAGGCGCCCGCCACCTCGCCCGGCTGGTTTTTTGTATTTTTTAGTAGAGACGGGGTTTCACCGGGTTAGCCAGGATGGTCTCGATCTCCTGACCTTGTGATCCGCCCGTCTCGGAGGAAATGTGTTTTTAATCCCCATTTTACAGATAAGAAAAGTTGAGGCTCTGGGAGGTGGAATGACCCCCATAAATCTCAGCACCAGACCCACTCCCAGGACGGTGTCCCTCTCCGTGAAACCAGCCCACTCTCTCCAGGAGCCCCCAGACTTAGCCCAGAAGAGAGTTTCTCCTCCTCCCCCTTGGCCACTTGGAGAAGCACCAGCTCAGCCAAGCCATGGCTGGGACAAGGACTAGAATGTCTGGCCACCTCCTCTCTCTGGGGCAACTGCGGCAGCCCCTGGCCAGCCTCCCTGCATCTTCTCAACCCTGACCCAAGGCAATGGGGAGGTCTTCTCCAAACAGAAACGTTGTTGGCAACAGAATTGAGCTGAACAGGGAAGACATGGCCCCATCTCTGCACTCACACGCTGGGGGAACTTGGCCAAATTGTGTCCCCAGTTTCCTATGCTAGGTAACAAACTACCACAAACTTCACAGCTTCACACAACCCTCGTGAGCTGGCAGCTGTGCAGGTTGTAAGTCCAGCCTCAGCATGACTGCGTCTCTACCCAGGGTCTCAACAAGGTTAAAATGGGCCAGGCGCAGTGACTCATGCTTGGAATCCCAGCACTTTGGGAGGCTGAGGTGGGAGGATCACTTGAGCTCAGGAGTTCAAGACCTGCCTTGAACTTGAAATATAGCAAGACCCCACCACTACAAAAAATAAAAATTATCCAGGCATGATGGTGCATGCCTGTGGTCCCAGCTACTCTGGAAGCTGAGGTGGGAGGATGGCTTAAGCCCAGGAGGTGGAGGCTGCAGTGAGCTCTGATTGCACCGCTGTACTCCAGCCTGGGCAACAGAGCCAGACCCTGTCTCTAAAAAATAAATAAATAATAAAAATAAATAAAATACGCCAGACGCAGTGGCTCATGCCTGTAGTCCCAGCACTTTGGGAAGCTGAGGCGGGTGGATCACAAAGTCAGAAGATCGAGACCATCCTGGCTAACACGGTGAAACCCCATCTCTAATAAAAATACAAAAAATTAGCCGTAGTGGTGGGCACCAGCAGTCCCAGTTACTCAGGAGGCTGAGGCAGGAGAATAGCTTGAACCTGGGAGGCAGAGGTTGCAGTGAGCCGAGATCTCACCATTGCATTCCACATTGGGCAACAGAGTAAGACTCCATCTCAAAAAAATAATAATAATTAAAATAAAAGAGTGATAATGATGATGATGATGATGATGATGATGATGATAACAATAAGCAAAGGCTAAAATCAAGGTGTCTTCCTGCTGTGTTCTCATCTGGAGGTCAGAAGCCTGTTCTAGCCTCAACTGCATGTGGCAGAATCCAGGTCCTCCAGGTGTGGAACTGAGTCCCTGTGTTCTTGCTGGTCAGAGCCTCCCTTGGTTGCTAAAGGTGCCAACACTCTTTGCCATGTGACCCCTCCATCTTCAAAGCCAGCCTTGGAGAAGCTCTGACATGTCAAATCCTCCCATACTTTGAATCTCTCCCACCACGAGAGCCCAGTCCCTTCACAGTCTCACCTGATCAGGCCAGGCCCACCAAGGCCATCACCACCTTTTTTTTTGAGACAGGATCTCAGTCTGTCACACAGGCTGAGTGCACTGGTGCAGTCATGGCTCACTGCAGCCTCGGCTTTCTGGACTCAAGCAATCCTCCCGCCTCAGCCTCCCAGTGTTGGGACTCCAGGCATGCACCACCACCCTGCCTAATCATCCTCTCTCTTAAGGACAACTGATTGGGGTCTTAACTACATCTGCAAAAGCCCTTCACAGCAGCACCTAGATTCGTATCTGACTGAGTAACTGGGAGGAGGATGTGTCCATCAGGGGCAGAAATGTGGAGGACATGTCAGCATTCCACCCAGCACATCCACCTCTGAGGGGATGCTAAACCCTCAAGATCTGTCCTCCTTCTGCCCTCCTTCCCAACCTGCTTTGCAAATACGAAAAGGCCAGATGCAAGCACCCACAGTCAGTGAATGACACCCCCCCGACACACATCACTTTGTGTCTCTATAGAACTCCCCTCATTTCTTTTGAGGGCTGGGAGAAAATAAGTCCCAATACTTAGAACCCTCCAGAGCTCTCAGCAGCCATGAAGCTCCAGACCAGCTGGAAATGGTCTCTCCCACTTCAGCATATGCTCAGGCCCTTGGAGCAATTGTTACATAGTCCAAGCAGAACCTTCTTTAAGGACTAATTTGTTATTATTATTATTTTTGAGACTGAGTCTTGCTCTGTTGCCCAGGCTGGAGCACAGTGGTGCTAACATGGCTACTGCAGCCTTGACCTCCCAGATTCAAATGATCCTCCCACCTCAGACTCCTGAGTAGCTGGGACTACAGGAGCCACCATCACACCCGGCTAATTTTTTATTTTTTGTAGAGACGGGGTTTCACCATGTTGCCCAGGCTGGTCTCAAACTCCTGGGATCAAGTGATTGTCCCACCTTGGCCTCCCAAAGTGATGGGATTACAAGCATGAGCCACCACGCCTGGCCAGTATTTTTAAATTATGATATATGGGCGGGCGCGGTGGCTCACACCGTAATCCCAGCACTTTGGGAGGCCGAGGCGGGCAGATCACTTGAGGTCAGGAGCTTCAGACCAGCCTGGCCAATGTGGTGACACCCAGTCTCTACTAAAAATACAAAAATTAGCCGAGCGTGGTGGCATATGCCTGTAGTCCCAGCTACTCAGGAGGCTGAGGCAGGAGAATAGCATGAACCCGGGAGGCGGAGGTTGCAGTGAGCCGAGATCTTGCCATTGCATTCCACATTGGGCAACAGAGTGAGACTCTATCTTTAAAATAAATAAATAAAAAGAGTTTGCTCAGGCTGCCATAACAAAGTACCACAGGCTGGGACTTAAGCAACAGAGATTGATTTCCTTACACCGAGATCGAGGTGTCAGCAGTGTTGGTTTCCCCTGTGGCCTCTCTCCTCGGCTTGTAGATGCCACCTTCTCCCTATGTCCTCACATGGTTGTCCCACACTAATATGTCTGTGTCCTAATCCAGTAGGACTGGTGTCCCTATCACCTTCTCTTCTAATAGGGACACCAGTCCTGTTGGATGAGGGCCTGCCCCAGTGACCCCATTTAACTTTAATCACCTCTTTAAAGACCTTGTCTCCAAATGCAGTCCCGCTCTGAGGGCCTGAGGATGATGACTTTAGCATAGAGTTGGTGGGGTCTGGGGACACGATTCAGCCCATGGCACACAACTCCTCATTGTTCCAGAAATCTCTAACGTGCATACGAATGTTCAATTCTTATGACCATTGGCTCTCCAACAGTCGCAATCAAGGGACCTCCCGAGTAGGCCACAGACGCAGAACGGTTCCGTTACAAACAGGCCATCATAGAAGGCTAAGGATCCTCCTTTTACAAGGAGGGAAAAAATGGTTTTTTGTCATTCGCACATAAGGATAACTCACAGACTCAGTTTCACAACTTTAACCATGAGTCACAAGTTAGCACAGGACACAAAAACCCACTAGGCGGCTGCAGCAGCTCCAGAAACGCGGAGCTACACGAGCCCCGGAGACCTCCAGGGGCTGCTCTCTGCTCTGGCCGCGCAAGATGCATATCAGGAGTGATTTTCATTCATTGGAATTGCAAAAAGATCAACAGAGAGGACCCTGCCCGCAATGGAAAAGACACACAATATGCACACGCAGTGAGGATGAGACCCAGGGGCCCTCCCAAGCCCACGGGCAGGAGCCGACCAAACCAGAATCTTGGAACCCATGATCAAGCGGTGGGTGCTGCCAATGCTGACGACAGCAGGACCCTCAAGGCAAACAGACCCACACAGGAAAAAAACAAACAGAGAGGCCCAGATTCCCTGTGTCTGCCACCCAGCAGGGAGCCCGGGGGACCACCGAAGCCGCTTCCCCCAGAAATACAGCAGCCGGGCTCCAATCAGCGGCACGTGTCAGAAACCACACACATACACACACACACGGTACATGCCACATATCACACACATGCACCACACACATCATACACACACCACACACATCACATACCACACACGTCACACACATACACCACACACACCATCCACCACACACATCACATGGCACACAGCACACACACCATACACACATACACCACACACCACAGGCCACACACCACATATCACACACATACACCACACACCATACACCACACATTACACGCACATGCACCACACACACTCCACACACATACCATGTAGCACACATGTACCATACACACATCTCATGCCACACACCACACACCACGTGTCACACATCACGTCACACACACCATGTACCACATACATCATACACCACACACACACCACACATCACGCATACATCATGCACATCAAACACACACACCACATACCACAGATAACACACACACACCCCACACACACACCACACATCACATACACACCACACATCATACACACACCACACATCACACACACATCAAACACACACACCACATACCACAGATAACACACACACACACCCCACACACACACCACACATCACATACACACCACACATCATACACACACCACACATCACACACACATCAAACACACACACACCACATACCACAGATACACACACACCACACATCACATACACATCACACATCACACACACACACCACACATCACACACACATCAAACACACACACACCACACACACACCATATACCACACAGATACCACACACACATACACACATACACTGCCCTTCTCTTGCTGCATGAGGCCACCCTGGGGAAGAAGGGCATGAGGGCACAGAGAGCCCACAAGATGCACTTCTGAGGCCACACACACAGCCCCATGGGCTGGAGCCTCAGCCCCACAGGCATGTTGTGTGTGTGTGTGTGTGTGTGTGTGCGTGTGTGTGTGTGGTTTCTGACATGTTTGCCTCTGACTGGAGCCCAGCTGCTGTATTTCTGGGGGAAGTGACTTCGGTGGCCCCACAGGCTCCCCGCTGGGTGGCCGACACAGGGAATCTGATCCTTGCCAGAGGATCTCATCCAGCAGTGGACAATGCCCAGAGAAACCGTTTACATCCAAAGAAGGTTTGCAGACTCAAGGGAGCCCAGGTGCGGGAAGGACGGCTTGACCAATAAAACTCACAGCAGGTGTTTAAAGGAAAAAAACAAGCCCTGAGATCACCAGGTGTCCTGGGTTCACTGCTTGAGATGGAAGAGGTGCGGCTCTCCTCTGCGAAGATCGTATTTGGAAAGGTTGCCAAAGGTCTGCAGATGCTCAGCACCAAAAGGCAGGGCTGTCAGGGGAAGCAGCGGCCTCTGCAAAGGCTCCAGGTGTCCTTTACTTGGGAGACTGGCACCAGACGGGCAGCCCTGTGTGCTGTCACTGTGGTTTGGGGATGAGACGTTCCATCTCTGCTGCAAGCTGCCACTTTTTCCTCCTTCCTGAGGGTGGGTGTGATGACCACACTTACTCAGCTGGAAGGAGGGCAACTGTCAGTTTTGATTTCGTGAAGATCAAGGAAGAAAAGCTGTGAGATGCTGTTTCTAGGCAAAGGGATATCGCTGTTCATTCAGCAAATACCCGCTCGTCTCCCAGATGCCAGGCACAGCGGGAGCACCCAGAGAGAGAGCGCCTGGAGGGGAGGCTCTGGACGGGGTGGATTTCCCACCAGGGGATCGTAGGCAGTCTGGAATTCGAGATGTCACCTCCTGGACTGCCTGAGTTGGCAGAGCCCTTAGAGGTCATCTCACCCAATTTAGCCACTGTCTATTTGGGAAACTGAGGCCCAGAGGAAGAAAGCAATGTGCCCTTTGTCATCAAGCGAGGTAGTGGCAGGAGCAGGGTGGTGCTCGGGCTTGCTGTTGTCCAGCCCAACGAGCTGGCCACGGTGGCGCTGGGCCTCTCAGAGCAGGGCACCATCCCCCAGGGGCTGTGGGCAGCACCTCCCCCGCCCAGGAATGGAAAGAGCTAAATTCTCACTTAGCAGCAGGATGCTTCTGGGCCTCATTACGATGGTGCAAATTAATATTTATCATGCAATTATTCATCTTTGTAATTGCTAGTATTTCAAAGGGAGTGCAGAGGCTTTCATTAGAATACTTGGAATGTTATTTAGACGAAATGTCAAAATGAACGGCGTCGCTCTCCCCACCGCAGCCCCTGGGTTCAGCTGCCCCCAGAAGGCTCCCAGCACCGGGGTCCACACAGCCGTGCTGCTGCCACTTCCAGGTGCTGGCTTGGGGTTTGGGTCCATTTGTTAGAAATCTTGACTTCTGGAAACTGGGGCATCTGAAGCCAGAAACTCGAGACTCAAAGGGCCTGGGGCCATGGGACTCCATGAAGATGAGCAGCAGAGCCTCTGAGGGCAGAGACAGGACGGAGTCATCAGGAGCCCCCACGTCCTGCTGTCCCTCTGCACCCACCTGGCCGACCTCCCTGCCCCGCTCCCTCACCCCTGCCGGCCACAGGCAGCTTGTGGCTTTCCTCCCTTCCCCTCCCTCCTACCTGAGGGCAGATCCCCTTACGCCCCGCCTCCACGCCCACCAGGTGTGCCCACCAGGGCTCTACCCTCCTACCACCATCCAGCAAACATTTTAGGTGTCTCTTGCCCTTTGAGGTCCATAGAACACTTTCAAATATTGGATGTTTCGTGGCAACCTAAGAGGATCAGAGGGTGGTCTCCAGTGGTGAAAAAGCAAGATTTGGAAAACAGAGACTCCCTCGCCCAGGATTAGCAGGGCCTGGGCCACCTGTAGCAACGACATCTGCAAACTGCCAGGGAGGAAGAGTGGAGGCCGCAGAATAGTCAAGTGCAGGCAGGGGCCCAGGGAGGAGGCGAGGCCTGAGCAGGGATGGAGCAGAGGGGTGGCTGGCGGTGGGGAAGGAGGATGGGGATGGAGGAGGAGGAAGGTCAGACATGATGCCCAGCCCCAGGGAGATGGGATGCTCAGCCTGGGGTGCACTGAGGGAGCTGGGGACTCCTTGGGGGATGCCAAGGCTGGGGATGGATGGGGGTTGCAGGAGGGCACAGGCAGAGGCTCAGATGAGAGTCGGGCTCGTGGAGATACCAGGAGCCGTCAGAATTTGAGTTGATCCAGAGAGAGGCATGGGAAGAGCGGAAGTACCTGGGATAGGCTCCGAACACACGTGGCCCAGAGGAGGCGCAGGAGGGGCGTTCAGAGGGAAGGGGCCTCAGAAATGTGGCAGAAAGGAAGCTTCTAGACAGCAAAGAGGCACAGGGTCAGGTGCGGCAGGGAAGGGAGGTGTGGGTATAAATGCGGTCCCCTAAACCGGTTGAGATCCTCACCGCCAGCACCTGTGAGTATGACTTTAAAACCTTTCCCAGTTAAATCTGGGAGGTGGGAGAGTGTTCCGGAAACAGCAACATCCCCCACAAACGAAGTTCCAACGACTTCTTTGGGGCCCCCAAGCTCTGAAGGCTCCAGATGTCCGAGACTGTGTCCCAGCCACAGCAGCCTCTCCCAATCCTAAGGCACTGTTAGGGGACCCCCTGGTGATGCCCCATTTCCCTTCCCCACCCGACTTATGCTCCCAGGACCAGCAACAACAGCTAGAGCGAGGCAGATTCCTAGAGCTCTGTGGTTTAACCCTCACAGTGGCCGAGTGGGCTAGTGTGATGATTTGTGCATCTCCCAGGGAGGAAACCCACACATACCACAGAAAGCACGACTTCTCCCAGATCAGAGAGGCAGAGCTGAGCCCTCACCTGCTGGCTGTCAGGTCAGGCCAGTCTCCCACTCCATGACACAGAGTGTCCCTGACGGGACCCCTCCATGGGGCAGGCCTGGGCTGCGATGCCAGCCCTCTCCCGCTGTGTGACCTCGGGGAAGCCTCTTCCCCTGTCTGAGCCTCTGCATTCTCATCTGTAGAATGGGGATGCTCTGTCTTGCCTTCCAGAGCGTTGCTGACATCAGAATCCAGGAGTGGAACTTGGGCAGCAGAGCAGCGCCGGTGCCCTCCAGGCCAGCCCGTTCTGTCCAGGCTCCAATTTGGCAGTGGTCTCCTCCTGCCCCGACCCTTGCGTCCATCCCCCAGTTCCCCGGGTACTGTCAGTCACCGTGCTAAGGATGCCCTGGGGCCGGATCCCCTTACGCCCCGCCTCCAAGCCCACCAGGTGTGCCTGCCAGTGCTCCACCCTCCTGGGGCTCCTCAGACATCTGGCACCTTGAACCCAGCAGGACCCCTGGACACAAAACCCTCGTTTACCTTTCACTTAAGCAGGGCCAGAGGGCAGTAGCCTTCTTTCCCTTGCTTTTCAACTGCTCCCAAACCAGCCCTGAAGCAGCCTGCCATGAGGCCCAGACAGCCTGTCCCATCCCAGCCCAGGCAGGATTAATATGCATGTATGGTAATCAGCAAAGCCCAGGAATTTGCATAACAATCAGAGGAAGCGTCCCCTCTCCTGGACTGCTTCCAAGGGTAGCTCCCACCCTGGTTCCCCACAAGACAGCAGAGGAGGGTACGATGGGGCCTCTGGACCCCCCAAGTGCTAGACCGGTGGCCTGGCTGTCAGTCCTGGAGGCTTCTGCCTGGAGAGGGCAGGATGGGCAGGGTACAGGGGTCCTTGGGCAGGGGAAGATGCCGGTGAGACACTCACCTGCCTGTCTCCTCTCCAGAACTGTTTCCCCACCGGGGCCACATTCTTGAGGCTGTGCTGGGGAAGCGGGAGAAAAACAAGGGTGTGGCCTCTCCTGGGCCTGCGTCCTGGGGAGGTGTGGAGTGGGGGGCTCCGGGCAAGGACTCTGCTCGCCTCATCGAGGGAGCCTCTCTTGAGCCTGAAAAATTGGGAAGGTGCCAGGACTCCCTTATAAGGTCGTTTGCCCTTAAGTAGATGGAGGAGAGAGTGTTCTGGAAGCAGCACCATCCCCCATAAATGAAGCTTCTTATGACTTGGCTGCTTGGCCAACCTCACGGAGCCCCTTCCTTGGGGCCCTGGGGACACAGAGATGCCTTCTTGAGGGCTGGGCAGAGGGCAACCAGGCCCTGCAGATCACCCCCATGCACAGGCCAGTCCAAGGTTTCCAGCATCTCAGTAGCTCTACAGGCAGCACCCTCCCCCGAGGGGGTCTTAGGCCATCCCTCTGGGTAGATCCCCACTTGCAGGAGGCTGGGCTCTGCTCTCCAAATGCTTGTCAATAATAACGAAACCCTTGCACATCTGCCCAGCACCTAGGAGCTGTCCAGAGTACCACCACATCCTGACCCCTATCACCCCGTGGCAACCCCTCAGGGGGCATAGGAACAGTGGAGCTCAAACAGGAAGGGTTGGCCGGGCGCGGTGGCTCAAGCCTGTAATCCCAGTACTTTGGGAGGCCGAGACGGGCGGATCACGAGGTCAGAAGATCGAGACCATCCTGGCTAACACGGTGAAACCCCGTCTCTACTAAAAAATACAAAAAACTAGCCGGGCGAGGTGGCGGGCGCCTGTAGTCCCAGCTACTCAGGAGGCTGAGGCAGGAGAATGGCCCGAACCCGGGAGGCGGAGCTTGCAGTGAGCTGAGATCCGGCCACTGCACTCCAGCCTGGGCGACACAGCGAGACTCCGTCTCAAAAAAAAAAAAAAAAAAAAAAAAAAAAAAAAAAAAGAGGAAGGGTCTGGTGCCAGCCCCGCCCCACCCCGGAGCAGAGGTGGGAAAACCGAGGACTCAAGAGAGCTGGCCCAGGCCCTGCCCACCACGCCCGTCACTCGACCACCCACTGGCACAGTGTGAGCTGGTCCAGGCCCTGCCCACCATGCCCCTCACCCAGCCACCCACTGGCACAGTGTGAGCTGGCCCAGGCCCTGCCCACCACGCCCATCACCCAGCCACCCACTGGCACAGTGTGAGCTGGCCCAGGCCCTGCCCACCACGTCCATCACCCAGCCATCCATGGGCACAGTGTGAGCTGGCCCAGGCCCTGCCCACCACGCCAATCACCCAGCCACCCACTGGCACAGTGTGAGCTGGCCCAGGCCCTGCCCCCCACACCCATCACCCAACCACCTACTGGCAGAGTGCCCAACCACTCTTCTCCCCCACCCCCTGCCTACTCAGTGATCAGATGAATCTTCTAGCTCCTCCTCTCCCCTGACCTCATATGACAAGCTCTGGCTTGCTGGGGAAGCCCAGTGGCTCACCAGGCACCAAAGCCCTCCCTGCAGGTGGGGACCAAGGAGCCCACCCAGCTGGTGCTGAGGCAGGAGGGACACGTCTGCCCCTGCCCTCTGAATCATGCAGGCATTTGATCCTTAATAACAATATGAGGAGGAGCTGTATCAAGTCTCAGGTTTTTTATGGGCCAAAAGTGATCCCACATTGGCAATTTCATATAGTTCAATGTGATCATAATTATTAAGGTGTTAGGAGCCCTCTTAACAGAGCAGGCATGGTTCCAAGTTCTTCACACGTGTTTACTTCACCAGCCTTTCCAACAGCCGTATCAGACAGCCCATGATGAGGACACAGAACCCAGAGAAGTGAAGTAACTAACTCAAGATCACACCTCTCCCACACACCTAACAGAATGGCTAAAATGAAAAATAATGACACCAGATACTCACAAGGATGTGAAGAATCCGGATCATGATACGCTGCTGCTATGGATGTCTTGGGACAGACACGCTGGATAAACAGCTTGGCAACTTCTTTAAAAATCTAAACATAAGCTGAGCGCAGTGGCTCACACCTATAATTCCAGCAGTTTGGGAGGCCAAGGAGGGTGGATCACCTGAGGTCAGTGGTTCGAGACCAGCCTGGTCAATATTATAAAACCCTGTCTCTACTAAAATTACAAAAATATTAGCCAGGCATGGTGGTGTGTGCCTGTAATCCCAGCTACTCAGGAGGCTGAGGCAGGAGAATCATTTGAACCCCAGAGGTGGAGGTTGCAGTGAGCTGAGATTATGCCACTGCACTCCGGCTGAGCAACAAGAGGGAAACTCCATCTCAGAAAAAAATATATATATATAAACATATAATTACCATGTGACTTAGCAATTGCATTCCCGGGCACCTGTCTTAAAGAAATAAAATGTCCACACAAAAACCTGTACACAAATGTTTATAGCAGCTTGACTTGTCACAGCCAAAACTGGAACCAGCCCTGGTGTCCTTCATCCACCAATGGTTAAAGAAACAGGAACATCCAGGCCAGGCACAGTGGCTCACAGCTGTAATCCCAGCACTTTGGGAGGCCAAGGTGGGCAATCACCTGAGGTTGGGAGTTTGAGACCAGCCTGGCCAACATGGAGAAACCCCGTCGCTACTAAAAACACAAAATTAGCCAGGCATGGTGGCTCATGCCTGTAATCCCAGCTACTTGGGAGGCTGAGACAGGAGAATCACTTGAACCCCAGAGGCAGAGGTTGCAGTAAGCTGAGATCATGCCATTGCAATCCAGCCTGGGCAACAAGAGGGAAACTCTGTCTCAAAAAAGAAAGAAAGAAACAGGAACATCCAGGCCATGGGACCCTACTCTGCAGTAAAAAGGAACTGTTGATCCACTCAGTGAACTGGAGGAATCCAGGGAATTAGGCTGAGCGGGAAAAAAAAGCAATCCCAGAAAGTACGATGCAGCATGATTCCATACACATTTTTGTAATGACAAAACTTTAGAATTGGAGGACAGATTCATGGTGCCAGGGATTAGGGATGTGAAAGGGGGTGGGCGTGGCCATAAAAAGGTAACTCCAACTCCAAGGATTCTCGTGGTGATGGAGCTCTTCCACACCATGACAGGAGTGGTGGAGACAGGAACCTGCACGAATGATAAAGCTGTACAGAATTCACACACACACACACACACACACACACACACGAGTACAAGCAAGCTGTAGAAATCCGAATAGGATTGGCGGATTGCCCCAGTGTCCATTTCCTGGTTGTATTATTGTACTATGGTTTTGCAAAATATTGCCTTCGAGGGAAACTGGGCAAAATGTATAAAGGACACCTTCCTATTCTTTTTTTTTTTTTTTTTTTTTTTTTTTTTTTTGAGACAGAGTCTTGCTCTGTTGCTCAGGCTGGAGTGCAGTGGTGCCATCTCAGCTCACTGCAACCTCTGCCTCCTGGGTGTTATAAGCAAAATGCTTATTTCCTTAGAAATGCTTGTTCCTCTGTGCCAAAAAGAAGAACTAGAGCTCAGACAATTTTCTCAGCAAGGCAATTTTACTTTCTGCAGAAAGGGAGCTCCTCACAGATGGAACAATGGTGAGAGCACACCTCAACAAAGGAGGGAATCAATTTGTACCCCTTATGTGGTTTGTCCCTGCTACTGTGTCCTGTCTCCATTGGCTGGAGCTGGACCTTACAATCTAAGCTAAACTCGACTGGTTAATAACCTAAAACTTTCCTAAATAGGTAAAAGCAAGGAAGAACAAAGGAAAAGAGGAAGTTGCTTATGAAAAGACTCAGAGAGGCCAGGCGCGGTGGCTTATGCCTCTAATCCCAGCACTTTGGGAGGCCAAGGAGGGCACATCATGAGGTCAGGAGATCGAGACCATCTTGGCTAACACAGTGAAACCCCGTCTCTACTAAAAATACAAAAAAATTAGCCAGGCGTGGTGGCAGGTGCCTGTAGTCCCAGCTACTCGGGAGGCTGAGGCAGGAGAATGGCGTGAACCTGGGAGGCAGAGCTTGCAGTGAGCTAAGATTGCACCACTGCACTCCAGCCTGGGTGACAGAGAGAGACTCTGTCTCAAAAAAAAAAAAAAAAAGAAAAGAAAAAGAAAAGACTCAGAGAAGTAATAACATTTCCAAATAAGGAAGGGGCATAAGCTGTGAGCTGGGACATGCCTGAGCATGTCTAGAACAAATATCTTGGTTAAAGTATAAGGACATAGAATGTATTCATTCCCTTATATCTAAAAGCTACATAGGATAGGGCTTACACAAGAGTTACTAGCACAAAGCAAGGAGGCTTGAAGGAAGTTAGTCTTTAAAAGAAACTATTATTTCTAACACTTATGATTTATTATTTAACAAGAAGGGAAACTTTGAAGAGGAATCTTTTTACTTTCCACACTGGGTTCAAGCGATTCTCCTGCCTAAGCTTCCTGAGTAGCTGGGATTACAGGCATGCACCACCATGACCGGCTAATTTTTGTATTTTTAGTAGAGACAGAGTTTCACCATGTTGGCCAGTCTGGTCTCAAACTCCTGACCTCAAGTGATCCACCCACCTCGGCCTCCCAAATTGCTAAGATTACAGGTGTGAGCCACCTGTTATTACCCAGCCCCCTTGCTATTACTTTTTTTGGGGGGGTTCTTTTTTTTTTTTTTTTTTTTTTGAGACGAAGTATCACTCTGCCACCAGGCTGGAGTGCAGTGGCACAATCTCGGCTCACTACAACCTCCACCTCCCAGGTTCAAGTAATTCTCCTGCCTCAGCCTCCTGAGTAGCTGGGACTACAGCTGTGCACCACCACACCCAGCTAATTTTTGTATCTTTAGTAGAGACAGGATTTCACCATGTTGGCCAGGATAATCTCGATCTCTTGACCTTGTGATCTGCCCACCTTAGCCTCCCAAAGTGCTGGGATTAACCGTGCCCTGCCTGTTACTTCTTACAACTGTGTGAGTGAATCTACAATTATCTCCATATTTTCAAGTAACGTTTTCTGTAAAGATGGCCAATTAAAAAAAAAAAAGAAAAAAAGGCTGTCACAGCCCAGAGGAACCTAATGAGACATGACAACTAAATGTCATGTGGGATCCTGAGTGGGACCTTGGACCAGAAAAAGGATGTTAGGTTAAAAACTAAGAAAACTGAATAAAATATGGGCTTTAGTCAATGAGAACCTTAATCATATTGGTTCAATACTTGCTTCAAATGAACCACACTGATGCAAGATGCTAAAAATAGCGGAACTAGGGGCAGGGTATATGGGAACTCTCTGTACTATCATCTTAATTTCACTGTAAGTCTACAAATGTTCTAAAAAAATTCTATTTAAAATTTTTTGCATATGCCAGATAACTACTTTATAAAAAGGTTTGGAAGCCCTAAAGCTACATTGAGTCCAACCCTTTGGCCCAGCAATTCTACTCCTAAATATATACCCAAAAGTAATGAGATCATGTGTCAACCAAAGGCATATAAAATAAAATTCGGTCAGTCACGGTGGCTCATGCCTGTAATCCCAGCATTTCGGGAGGCTGAGGCCAGTGAATCACCTCAGGTCAGGAGTTCAAGACCAGCCTGGCCAACATGGTGAAACCCCGTCTCTACTAAAAATACAAAAATTAGCCGGGCGTGATGGAGCTTGCCTGTAGTCTCAGCTACTCAGGAGGCTAGCACAGGAGATTCGCTTTAACCCAGGAGGCGGAGCTTGCAGTGAGCCGAGATTGTGCCACTGTATTCCAGTCTGAGTGACAGAGCGAGACTCCGCCTCAAAAAAAAAGAAAATTCGTAACAGCTTCTTTCAAAGTAGACAAAAACTGAAAACAAACCCAATATCCATCAATAGAAGAAGGGATGGTAAATTATGGTATATTCATATAATAGAGTAATACAAATAAAAAGGAAAGAAACAACAGTTCCTTTTTTTTTTTTTTTTTTTTTTTTTTTTTTTTTTGACATGGAGCCTTGCTCTGTTGCCCAGGCTGGAGTACAGTGGCGTGATCTCAGCTGACTGCAAGCTCCGCCTTCTGGGTTCACGCCATTCTCCCGCCTCAGCCTCCCAAGTAGCTGGGACTACAGGCGCCCGTCACCACACCCGGCTAATTTTTTTGTATTTTTAGTACAGACGAGGTTTCACCATGTTAGCCAGGATGGTCTCAATCTCCTGACCTCATGATCCACCTGCCTCGGCCTCCCAGAGTGCTGGGATTACAGGCATGAGCCACCGCACCCAGCCGTGCTCCTTTTTTTAAATGGGCAGATCTTGTGAGTATAATGACGAACAGAAGAATTCAGACAGAAATGGCTCTGGCCGGGATGATTCTGGGGACATGAAACTCAAGAACAGACACAACTACCTGCAGTGCCAGAAGCGTGGTACCACCGGCGTAGGAAATGAGCTGAGGGAGAGGGAACACAAGGACACCTTGATCAGGCAGCAGCCACAAGGGTGTCTAGATGTGTATGTATGTTATCATACATTTTTTTATAACAAAAATTAATTTTGAAAAAAGATCACACGTGTTATGAACTGAACCCAGGGGTTCAAGACCAGCCTGGGCAACACGGCCAAACCTTTTCTGTACAAAAAAATTTTTAAAACCTTAGCCAGTGTAGTGGTGCATGCCTGTGGTCCCAGCTACTTGGGAGGCTGAGGTAGGAGGATTGCTTGAGCCCAGGAGGTTGAGGCTGCAGCGAGTCATGATTACACCACTATACTCCAGCCTGGGCAACAGGGTGAGACCCTATCTGGAAAAAAAAGCAGCAGCAGCAGCAGCAGCAGCAGCAGCAGCAGCAGCAGCAGCAGCAGCTAACCTCCAATATGATCGTGCAGTATATGGAGGTGGACTGTTTGGGATGTGATTAGGTTTAGATGAGGGTGGGGTCCCTGTGATGGGATTAGTGGCCTTATAAGAAGAGGAAGAGACATTATAACTGCCCTCTTCCTCCTCCTCCCCTTCATGCTCCTTTCTCTCCCACGCCCTTGTGAGGACCCAGTGGCCATCTGCAAACCCAAGGAGAGAGCCCTCACCAGGACCTGAATCCACCAGCCCGTCAGAGTTGGGCTTCCAGCATACAGAATTATGAGAGATGAACATCCTTCGTTTAAGCCCCCAGACTGTGTTATTTCATTCTGGAAGCCTAGGTAGGCTATCTACACAGCAGGAAAATGTTGGAGCCAAGTAGGAACCCAGAGGTCTGGTTTGCGGAGCTTTAACCATGATGACCCCATGCTCATTTTCCCAAAGAAGACTCCAGAAACCTGAACCCACCCCCCGCCACTCAACTCCCCACTGTCCCGGAAAAGGGCTCCAGCTGCTCTGGATGATGTGGAATCCAGGGCGCCATTGACGTTTTGTGCAAGGTCACTCCCTGTGGTGGGGCCTGACCGGTGCATCACAGGTTCCAACCACGCCTCTGGCCTCTATGCAGTAGCGCCAGCAGCCCACCTCCCCACAATTGTGACAACCAGAAATGTTTCCACACATTGTCAAGTGTCCCCTGGGTGCAAAATCACTGGGCTGAGAACCGTGGCTGCATGGGAAGTTGGCACACAGCCAGGAGAGTCGGCACCAAAGAGGAATAACAATTAAAGCTTCGATAATAAATGCAACAATAACAGTGACTATAGAAACAACAATAATTTTGATAATCACAACCATAACAAAAGTGATCGCAGCCGCAGGGATAGCACCATGCACAACCTCACAATGCAACAGTAGGGATACTAAACAGTGTGACATGGCTAATGGTAGTTTAATGCATTTAATGACATCACCACAATGTAGGAGTTTGCTGAGAGTGGGTGCACTGGGGTCTTGTCTCTCCAACCCCCTGTGAGGACCCAGTGGCCATCTGCAAACCCAAGGAGAGAGCCCTTGCCAGGAACTGAATCCACCAGCCCCTCGAAGTTGGGTTTCCAGCATGCAAAAGAGGGCAGTTACGGTGTCTGAGCCAAGTTCAGAACCCCCTGTCTCTCCAACCCCCTGTCCCTGGGGAGAGGACTTCACCCTCTCTGAGAACAGGATCCTCCTCTATAGGTAGCCAGGCAGGCCAGCCGAGGTCACCCATGAAGATGCTTGGGCAGGGGCCCGGCTACCAGGGAGTACGGTAAATGGTCCCTGCACCTCCCGGGGGGGATCTGTGCCCAGGGAAGGAAGAGGCTTTTGCCCAGGCCTGCAGGCTAGGCACTGAGCATCAGGAGGGACCTGAGGATTCTCCCTGGTGCTTGGTTTGTCTCCAGAAGGAGCCCAGGACCCTGGAGACTCGGGTTCCAGTGACTCTGCCCACACCTGGCTATGGGGCTCAGGCCAGTCCCTCTGCCTCCAGTCTCGGACAGAGAATGGAAAAATGAGGTCTGACCTTTAGACCAACCTCTGGCCTGCTGTCCTCGGAGCCTTCTCCCTTCTGGTCAAGTCTTCTTTTTTAGGGACACTTCCCCCCAGCCCCGCCTATGCCCAGAATGGCCGGTGACAGGCCAGTGTAGCTACACATCCATGGGGAACCAAGCTGGAGGTTCTCCGTGTCCCTGGTAAATGAGCCTCCCTTGAGCAGTTTCTCAACAGGAGGAACTTCCGGTGCCTGCTGAGGAGACAGAGCCAGGCCACCAGGACACTTCGGAGATCAAAGGCGACCTGTTCATAATTAAGCAACAAAGTCGCCCTCTCCACATCTTAGCACTGCATGGGGTGCCCACGCTGGGCCCACAGCTGAGGCTCCCCGTCCCCACCCCGTCAGTCCCCAGGTGCAGACACAGGTGTGCCAGAGCCCAAGGCACGGGGCCACCCGGGAAATTTTGCTACCCACCTTTCTGCCGGGCAAAGCAATGGGAGGAGGAAAGTGTGGGCAGGAAGGGCTTCTGACCTCTGGTTCTGGAACCTTCCACCCAACACACCTGCACACCTGCTCATACCCGTGAGCCAGGAAACAAAAGTCGGGGCAGGAATGATCAAGGTCAGGCAGGGAGGGAGGAGGCCAGGATGTGCCCCGACCCAGGCCAGTCAGGGAGGGAGGGAGGGAGGCAGGATGACGCCCTGTCCAGGTCAGCTCGGGAGGGAGGCGGCCAGGATAAGCCTCCACCCAGGTCAGTCTGGGAAGGAGGGAGCCAGGATAAGTCCCCACCCAGGCCAGCCTGGGGCCCCTCTCCACACCACCACTTCCTGTTCCCAGAGGCCCTGAGGCCGCCACATCCGCACTCCCTGCCCCACACACGCACCACACACCAGACACACCAACACACCACACACATACACACAGGTACACACACGCACACACACACACCACTCCACACCAGACACACACACCAGACAGCCACACCACACACGTACACACAGGCGCACACATACACACACACATACCAGACACAGATTCACCGCACACACAGACACACCACACACGTACACACAGGCACACACACACACCACCAGACACGTTCACCACACACACCACATACACACCACACCACCAGACACACACACACACGACACACATTCACCACACACACAGACACACCACACATGTACACACACACACCAGACACAGACACACCACCCACATATACACAGGCACACACACACCACCAGACACATTCACCACACAAACACACGCACCACCCACACACATACTACACACACACCACACCGGATATACACACAACACATATGTTCGCCACACACACAGATGCAACACATATGTACACAAAGGCACACACATGCCACACACGAATGCACAGCACATATGCACAGCCACACATGCCACGTATACACACACCAACCACACATGTGCACACACACTGCACACAGCCACCACACACACCACACACCCCCTCATGCACACACCACACTCATTCATACACACCACACACACACCACACACCTAGGCAGAAACACTGGCACACACATTCACACCTAGACGTACTCGGGCCACACACACACTCCCCAGCACTGGGTGCAGCAGTGAGGAGGCAGCGCGCAGCTGTGCCCAGCAGACGACAGAAAATTAAGGTGACATGACCATACTCTGCGAAAGGAAAAAGGCACCCTGTCCCTTCGGCCAGGCTGGGCCAACCCAGGCCAAGGCTGCTGTGCACCCCTCCTTCCCCCAGCACCCCGGGGAGGTCCAGATGCACCCACCTGCCCTGGCAGAGCACCCTCAGGTGTGGGGTTCGGGCTCCCCGAGGCCCACAGCACCCGTGGCTGGCCTGGGGCTGCTGGTCCGGCGGCTTCTCCAGGCGCAGAGGGAGAAGGGAGGGGCAGGGGCAGGGGCGTGCCTCCCATGCTATGCCCACACCCCTGAGGGGCAGCTGCAGCTTTTGAATTCCCTGGGGCTACAGAGGGGTCTGGACTGGAGAGTGCAGACGGACAGACGGACAGACAGACCGACAAATGGACAGATGGACAGATGGACAGACAGACCGACAAATGGACAGATGGACAGATGGGGGGGCTTCTGGGTGGGAGTCGGGGGAGATGCAGGGGACCTCTCTGGGTGGATTTCTCAGGGGTGGGGCTCTGATTGGCCGATGCCCCTTCTGGGCAGCCCACCAAAAGTATGGTGAGGTTTTGGGTGTGGTGGGATTCCAAGTGGGGGAGCCTATGGAGTGTGTGTGAGAGTGTGCGTATGTGGTACGTGTGTGTGTCTGTGTGCAGTGTGTGTACTGTGTAATGTGTGTGTGGGTAGATGTATGTGTGTCCATGTGTGTCTGTGAGTGAAGGAGCATGGTGTGTGGTGTGTGTCTGTGTGCGGTGTGTGTACTGTGGAGTGTGTGTGTAAGTGTGTGTGGCACATGGTGTGTGTCTGCATGAGGTGTGTGTACTGTGGAGTGTGTGTGTAAGTGTGTGTGGTGCGTGGTGTGTCTGTGTGAGGTATGTGTACTGTGGAGTGTGTGTGGCGCATGGTGTGTGTCTGTGTGAGGTGTGTGTACTGTGGAGTGTGTGTGTGAAGTGTGTGTGATGTGTGTCTGTGTGAGGTGTGTGTACTGTAGAGTGTGTGTATGGACTGTGTGTGGCGCATGGTGTGTGTCTGCATGAGGTGTGTGTACTGTGGAGTATGTGCATGAAGTGTGTGTGGCGCATGGTGTGTGTCTGCATGAGGTGTGTGTACTGTGGAGTGTGTGCATGAATTGTGTGTGGCGCATGGTGTGTGTCTGCATGAGATGTGTGTACTGTGGAGTGTGTGTGAAGTGTGTGTGATGTATGCGTCTGCGTGAGGTGTGTGTACTGTGGAATATGTGTGTGTGTAAGTGTGTGTGGTGCATGGTGTGTCCGTGTGAGGTGTATGTACTGTGGAGTGTGTGTGTGTGTGGTGCGTGGTGTGTGTCTGTGTGAGGTGTGTGTACTGTGGAGTGTGTGTGTACTGTGGAGTGTGTGTGTGAAGTATGTGTGGTGTATGATGTGTCTGTATGAGGTGTGTGTACTGTGGAGTGTATGTATACGAAGTGTGTGTGGTGTGTGATATGTGTGTGTGAGGTGTGTGTACTGTGGAGTGTGTGTGTGAAGTATGTGTTGTGTGTCTGTGTGTAGTGTGTGTACTGTGGAGTCTGTATGTGTGAAGTATGTGTGGTGCATGGTGTGTGTCTGTGTGAGGTGTGTGTACTGTGGAGTGTATGTGTACGAAGTGTGTGTGGTGTGTGATGTGTGTGTGAGGTGTGTGTACTGTGGAGTGTGTGTGTGAAGTGTGTGTTGTGTGTCTGTGTGTAGTGTGTGTACTGTGGAGTGTGTATGTGTGACGTATGTGTGGTGTGTGGTGTGTGTCTGTGTGAGGTGTGTGTACTGTGGAGTGTGTGTGGTGTGTGGTGTGTGTGTGAAGTGCGGTGCGTGATATGTGTGTGTGAGTTGTATGTACTGTGGAGTGTGTGCATGAAGTGCGGTGCGTGGTGTGTGTGTCCGTGTGAGGTGTGTGTACTGTGGAGTGTGTGTGAAGTGTGTGTGGTGCGTGGTGTGTGTGTCCACGTGAAGTGTGTGTACTGTGGAGTGTGTGTGTGAAGTGTGTGTGGTGTGTGGTGTGTGTCTGTGTGAGGTGTGTGTACTGTGGAGTATATGTGTGAAGTGTGTGTGGTGCATGGTGTGTGTGTGAAGTGTGTGTACTGTGGAGTGTGAAGTGTGTGTGGTGCGTGGTGTGTGTCCATGTGAGGTGTGTGTACTGTGGAGTGTGTGTGTGAAGTGTGTGTGGTGCGTGGTGTGTGTCCATGTGAGGTGTGTGTACTGTGGAGTGTGTGTGAAGTGTGCGTGGTGCGTGGTGTGTGTCCGTGTGAGGTGTGTGTACTGTGGAGCGTGTGTGTGAGGTGTGTGTGGTGTGTGTCCGTGTGAGATGTGTGTACCATGGAGCTTGCGTGTGGAGTGTGCATGTGGAGTGTGCATGGTGTCTGAGGGTACAGGATGAGTCTGTGGGTGTGGGGTGCGTGCCCACGTGGTTGGGAGAAGCCCAGGGGTGGGCATGGGGTCAGCGCTGTGACGGGGCCCAGGCCTCTCTCATTGATGCCCACAAAACCCCACGTGGCAGGAACCAGGCTCGGCCTCCCTGGCGGGGTCAGCAGAACCTGTCGCTGCAGGCGGCGTCCCTCGCAAATGAGGAGGTTGCGTGACCCCCAGACCAGCAGACAAGTTGGGGGTCCCGCCGCGTGCGGCAGCTGGGCGTGGTCGAGTTGTGTTCTGGGCAATGCTGGTGTCACTTAAAATGAAATACACAGGGGCGGACAGGCGGCTCCCGGGCTCCGGGTCCTTGGCCTGGACCTCGACCTCCCCGAAGTGACCCCGGATGGCCCTGCGAGTCCCCGTTTCCGACAACCACACGGCTCTGGCTGCACCCGTCCTGTTTGCGTGGTTGCTAGGAGGTTGCCATGGCGACTAATCGGGGATGAGGGAAGCCTGGCGCTTAACACATCCCCCTCCGACGGTCAAAATTGGTCCTCTCTGGCAGCTGCTCCTGGGATCACAGCCGCCCACGCAGGGGCTGGGGATGGCTGGGCCCCCACAGACCCTTCCAGAAGCCGACACACGGGGGATGCTGAATGAACAGGAGCAGAATGGGTTAAGGATGGAGCGCAAACAAAAATGGGATTGGGGCGAGGTGACCCAGAAGTGTCTGGGCCCCCAGACGGCTTGGGATCCGTGTCTGTGGGTCTGGTGGACCCCTCACGTAGGCCGGATCCCCCAGCAGCCCCATATCCTTGGACAGGGCCACTGGGTCTCCCTCAGCCACAGATGAGGAACTCAGGCTGTCAGAGGTGAGGTGCCCTGACCCCACCAGGAGCTCCCCCGAGTTACCATCAGGGTGCTGGGATGCGCCGGGATGGAGACACACACCTCCCACGGAGGTGGCAAAGAGACACAGGCTCAGAGAGGCCTAGGGCCTTGTCCTGGGTCACCCAGCGTGCCAGGGATGCCGGAGTGTGCAGGCACGATGCCAGCAGAGGCGCTGGAACACCCAGTCCAGAGGGGCTAGGGAGAGGCACAGGCCAGAGACACGATGATGGGTGTGGGGCAATGAGCAATTGTGTAATTAAATGCCCAGGAGGCCGGGCGCGGTGGCTCACGCCTGTAATCCCAGCACTTTAGGAGGCCCAGGCGGACGGATCACCTGAGGTCGGGAGTTCAAGACCAGCCTGAACAACATGGAGAAACCCCGTCTCTACTAAAAATATAAAATTAGCTGGGCGTGGTGGCGCATGCCAGTAATCCCAGCTACTCGGGAAACTGAGGCAGGAGAATCACTTGAACGCGGGAGGCAGAGGCTGCAGTGAGTCAAGATAGCACCATTGCACTCCAGCCTGGGCAACAAGAGCGAAACTCTGTCTCAAAAAATAATAATAATAAATAAATGCCCAGGAGATGGAGTCGGGTGAGGGGCCATGGCAGGGGAGCCGAGTGTGGAGGACACTGTGGTGGCATGAAAATTGGGAGACAGAACTGACCCCTCCTGCTCTGCTCCCCAGTCTCTGGGGAGGAGGCCGTGACCCTGTTGCTTCCCTGTGCTCCCAGCCCCTGTTTCTCTTTGTCTCAAAGCAGCCCTTGTGGAGGCAGGCAAGAGAGGCTCACTCCTGCCACACACAGGGAAACTGAGGCCCAGGGCAAACATGGCCCCAGATCCCAGCTTTGCTGCCCCCAGCCCTGAGATTTTCCATTTCCACACTCGTGACTGCTCACGTACCTGAACAAGCCCGGGGCCCCTATCACACACCCCATGCTGTGCCAGGCAGCAAGGGGCACCCTGGCCAATGCAGTGCCTGGCATGGGACAGACGCTCCAGAGACGCTTGTGAATGGGAGGGAAAAGCAGAGACTGCCACCACATGTGGCAAATGGGGAAACTGAGCCCCAAAAAGGGCAGGGGTATGGGAGAGTCCATGGAAGGGCCAGGAGCAGATCACAGGGCTGGGCCGTGGTAGCCCCCACCCCACGGCCCACCCTGATACTGAAGCAAAGGTGGGAGGGGGAAGGGAAAGAAAAGCTCCAGAGGTGGGCGACTGAGTGGGCAGGGGCAGCCCCACACCACTGCCTCCGCCACCCCCGGTCTGCAGGGTGGGGGGTGCCGAGGTTTCTGCGGCCTCCGAGGAGGCAGCTGTTGCTATGGTGACCACCGTTACCTGGCAACTGAGCCGCATCGTCCTGGGCACCTGCTGTCTCTTCTCTGGAGCTTCTGGCTAGCTCTGGGGACAGACCTGTGTCCAAAAGCCCCCTTGTCTCAGAAAACCCACCTGTGGGGACAAGCCAGGTAGGCGTGGGCACAAGGGGACCTGTAGAGCCCCTCCCGGGTCTGTGGGAGTGAGAAGTGGAGCCACATCACTCAAGGCTTTCACTTTTTCAAAGCTGGGAGTAATTGTATTGATTTATAGGATAATAAAAATAACACTGTAAAAAAATTTCAAACAATGCAGGGAAGTATACAAACAAAAGTAAGACTGAGTGGCATCTCATCTTGGTGGTATCTCCCATCATCTCTCTGTGTGGTGTATCGAGGCATAAAGGCAGACGTGATTCAACAAGGGGGTCATGCTCTCCACAGCCCTGCTCCCCCTTGGCACTGCACAGAGACAGGTTTCTGGGCCAGCGACTTCACTCCTTCATGCCATCACTGCCTGGTGTCTGGCAGTGACTCACTGAGTGTCCCCTGAACTCCTGCTCAACTCCCAGGCGGGCACCGGGCTCTTGAGATCTGAGACTCCATGCCTAGCCTCAGGAAAGTGGGGGCTCGAAGG
This sequence comes from Macaca thibetana thibetana, assembly GCF_024542745.1. NCBI lineage: Eukaryota > Metazoa > Chordata > Mammalia > Primates > Cercopithecidae > Macaca > Macaca thibetana. Next base: position 6,201,771 of record NC_065587.1, on the reverse strand, counting down.
CATCTGGGCCGGGAGACCTTTGACCGGCACATCCAAGACCCCAACTTCAGGACCAGAGTGCTCCACTTCATGAGAAAGGGGCAGCTTCCACCGGGGGCGGGGGTGTTTCCAAGGAAAGAGAGAGCCTGCTCAGCCAGGGAATCAGGGCAGGCTTCTGGGAGGAGGCCCTTTTTTGGCTGAGATTAGAAAAACAAGAAAGAGGCCAGGCGTGGTGGCTCACGCCTGTAATCCCAGCACTTTGGGAGGCTGAGGTGGGCAGATCACGTGAGGTCGGGAGTGCGAGACCATCCGGGCCAACATGGTGAAACCCCATCTCTACTAAAAATACAAAAATTAGCCAGGCATGGTGGCAGGTGCCTGTAATCGCAGCTACTGAACCCGGGAGGCAGTGTTTGCAGTGAGCCAAGATTGCACCACTGCACTCCAGCCTTTGAGGAGGGCAACAGAGTGAGACTCCATATCGAGAGAGAAGAGAAGAGAAGAGAAGAGAAGAGAAGAGAAGAGAAGAGAAGAGAAGAGAAGAGAAGAGAAGAGAGAGAAGAGAAGAGAAGAAAGAGAAGAGAAGAGAAAGAAAGAAAGAAAGAAAGAAAGAGAGAGAGAGAGAGAGAGAGAAAGAAAGAAAGAAAGAAAGAAAGAAAGAAAGAAGAGAAAGAAAGAAAGAAAGAAAGAAAGAAAGAAAGAAAGAAAGAAAGAAAGAAAGAAAGAGAAAGAAAGAAAGAAAAAAAAAAAAGAAAGAGAAAGAAAGAAGAAAGATTAGGAAATGGAAATAAAGTTGGGGGACAAAAAGAAGGAAACACAAAGAAGAAAAAATGGGGTGGACAGAGGCATAGAGGTGGGACTGTGCTGTCATCAATCGAGTCTTACCTGGTGAGGGCATCAGGGTGCCCTGACCCACCCTTCGCAGAGAAGGCTGGAAGGAAGGGGTCGGGAGGCTGGGGAGCAGGAAAGTGGGAACGGCACGTGCAAAGCCCAGAGGCAAGAAGGAGGTCTTTTCAAGAAACTGCAGACGGTTCCAAATGTCGGGGTGCTGGGTGTAAGGGGGCAGCCGATGGCAGCCAGGGCCCAGGCTGAAGAGCATCGCGGGGCTGAGTGAGGGCAACTGTGGAGCCCGAGCGCCACCCCTTGGCCGTCTTCACGGTGCGAAGACAGAGTGAGCGGTGGGGGAGAAGCTCCTGGGCCGGGGGCCCCCGCCTGCCCTCTCTGTGTGCTGGAGGGGAGGGATGGGTGCTCTCTCACCACCTGCTGGGCCATCTGGGGCGGGGGCTCCCAGGCTATGGGATGGAGCACAAGGCGCTAGACCCCTGGGTCCCTGGGTAAGCCCCCAGTCTGAGATCACAACAGAGTGGTCTGGGCTGGAGAGAAGAAGCCCGCAGGAGGCCCAAGCCCAACTGGTGGTCTGTGAGGGCTTCCAGGAGGAGGTGAGGTTTGGGCGGAGCCTTGGTGACAACCAGCGTGTAGCAAGGGGAGGGTGATATTCAGGATATTCAGTCCCTTTGAGGTTCCCCAGGCAGACCTTCTGCAACCAGCTCAGCACTAAGCCTGGGCTGGTGGAGGCCACCAGGGACCACTCAGCAGACCCTCCAGAGTGGGGATGGGGAGCCCCTCCAGATGCTGATAGTGGATGACAAACACAGAGGGAGAAGTGGGTGACTCAGGGCAGAGGCCCCCCACCCACGGGCTGGATGGGCCCCTAGGACAGAGGGGCGCAGGGCTGGGAGGTGGTTGCAGGGGCTCGGCCGGTTCTGCCCTGCCTGCCTGGGGACTGCCCGCTGTCTTAATCCCCGGAACCTGTGAGCATGCCCTTATTTGGAGACAGGATCTAATTGCATCCTGGATTTTTTCTGGTGGGCCCTAAGTCCCATGACAATGTCCTTGTAAGAGACAGAAGAGGAGAAGGCATAGAGGGAGGCCACATGAGGATGGAGGAAGAATGGGAGGGATACAGCCACAAGCTAAGGAACTGGGGTCCCCTGGAGCTGGGAGAGGTAGGAAAGATCCCCCTGAGCCTTCAGAGGAGCCTGGCTCTGCCGACACCTTGATTTTGGACCTCTGGCCTCCAGAACTGCGATTGAATAAATGTCTGTTGTTTTAAGTCCCCCAGGCTGTGGTCATCTGTGAGGCCACAGAACTGACGTGGGGACCTCAGGTGGCAGCAGCTCCCTGCACACGGCCCCACGGGGCCAGCACTGCCCACGCTCTGTCCCTCCCAAAGACAGCCTGGGTGATGAGGGCCAGCAGGGTGCTGTGGCCGAGGCTGTGTCAGCGTGCGACAAGGAGGACCCAAGGCTTCTCTTAAACAAACACTCACCGCCGGACCGCACAGGCACCGTCAGAAGGCAGGCGCCCAGCAGCAGCACCCGTGCACCCCGAGCCGCCGCCCGAGGATCTGGTCTGGGCACACACGGAGGGGCCGGCTGGACTTGCAGGCCTCTCAGGGCCATTTCCCACGCTGGCAAACCACAAAGAAAGCCCAGAGAGGGCAGGGGCACTGTGAGATTTAGGGGGCTCAGAGGGCACACCCTCTTCCAAGAGCCGGAAAGATCCCCAGACCCTGTGGGAACTGCACCCTCAACCCCTCCTGGCTGCAACAGGAGCCTGGGTCTGGGGGCTGGGGGCACCTGGGTGGGGAGACAGCGTCGCCTGCCAGCCACAGGGTCTCCAGATGGCTCCAATGGGAAGCCAGCCCCAGTGTTGCTTGGAAAGGGGCAGTTCTAGGTGGTCCAGGTTCCCAGTGTCATGGAAACAACAGTGGCTGTTTGTTAAAGCAACAGTGTGGTTGTTTTCATCATCATCATTACTTGCCGGACGTTGAGCGCCGGGAGCCCCACTCACCCAGCCCAGGCGGTCCTTTCCACACCCCATTGGGAAGCAAACGGGCAGGGACACACCACTGGCAGGTAGGGACTGGTCTGGGACTCTGAGGGCCAACCCCAGGTTCCCATGGCGGTGACGGTGGCTGACGGGCAGAAGGCCCTGAAGATTAAAAGGATCGGGGTTCCCAGGGAGATCCCTTCCCCTCCCTGAGCCTCAGTTTCCTCCTCTGTAAAATGGGGATGAGGCCGGTCTGTCCCATGGCAGGCAGGGCTGCTGGGAGCTGACCAGGCAGAGAGTGAGACTTTGTGGGCAGCGTGTCCCCAGGCGTTTGGGAAGGGGAGCGCAGGGAACCGGCAGGGCCATGCCCAGAGGACCCCGCGCAGGGCTGAGTGCTCTGCCATCCAGGCATTTGGGAAGGGGACCCAGAGGACCGCGCGCAGGGTTGAGTGCTCTGCCATTCTGTCTTGAGATTCTTAGTCATTGGTGAAGGAGAGCCCCATTTCAGGTTCACCTTGGCTGGGCCGGCTCATAATTTGGCTGGTCCTGGGTGCGGGCAACACCATTAGGGTCCCTGGTGCTGTGGACGCACCCCTCCCCTCCAGGCTGCCCCCACACTCCCCCTGCCAGGGCAGGCTGGCTGCTTCCCGGCCGGGCCTCCCTCCTGGGAAACCTCCCTGACCACCAGCCTCCATCTCCCAGGGCCTCCCTCCCACAGCCTGGGCAGGGGTCAGGCACAACAGGAAGGGCTTGCTGGTGGGCTACATGGGGATCCTTGGGGGACAAGGAGGGGCGCAGGTGTGGCTTCCCCAGCCTAGCCCCAGGAGGGCCCACAGCTGGAATTTTCACCATCCAGAACCGTCCTGGACAGCGCCCACGGAAGGCCCAGGTGTGAGGTCAGACCAGTACCCGCCTGCAGGCGACCTGATGGGATCTGTGGGGCATTCCTGCCACCTAGTGGTTGATAAAGAGAAGGCAGCACACCCACCCGAAAAGGGTAATGTTAAATTAGGGTTAGGTTTAGGGTTAGGGTTAGGGTTACAGTAACAGTTAGGGTGAGATGGGGACATCCAGTCAGGATGAGCATGGGGCACCAATGCAGAGGGTACACGTTTCCTGGATGCTTCAGACAACCCAATTTCCTTCCCTTCCCCACCACTGTTCTCCAATTAACTACTTATCAGCTCACCCTGTGCACAAGGTAACCAAGGGAAAGTGAAGACGGCTGTGAAGCCAGTGAGTGGCAGCGATCCCAGGAACCCCACGACCACCAGGTGGATATTCAAAAGCCAAAGCTGATCCCTGAGGCCCCCACACTAAAAGTCAAGCTCGAGTAAGCTCTTCTCTCGTCAGGTGAAACCTGTGAAAACTGCAGCTCTGTTGCAGGCTGAGGGGAGGAAGTGGCACCATCCTCTCCCTCCTGCCCTTCCTTCCTAGTGGGTGGTCCTATTCTTCTGTCCCGGGTTTGCAAACACAGCTTCCAATCCCCTTTCCCTCGGGGAGCCCCTCCCATTTAGAGAGACAGGAGCCTCCCTGGGCAGAAACCCCAGCTCTGCCTCCCAGATGCCCCCAGGTGACCTTCAGAAGTGAAAATGGACCTCCAGCCCCACCTCTTCAAGGTGCAGCTGGCCAGTGAGTTATCGAGAGAAGGAAGCCAGGCAGGGGGCAGAGGCACCGTGCTTAAGAGGCAGCCTCGGGGCCAGGCGCAGTGGCTCACACCTGCAATCCCCAGCACTTTGAGAGGCCGAGGGGGGCGGATGACCTGAGGTCAGGAATTTGAGGCTAGCCTGACCAACACAGAGAAACCCTGTCTCTACTAAAAATACAAAATGTTTTTAGTAGAGCCGGGCGTGGTGGCTCATGCCTGTAATCCCAGCTACTCAGGAGGCTGAGGCAGAAGAATGTTTTGAACCCGGGAGGCGGAGGTTGCAGTGAGCTGAGCTCCCATCATTGCACTCCAGCCTGGGCAACAAGAGCAAAATTCCATCTCAAAAAAAAAAAAAGAGACAGCATCAGGCATTCGGACCTAGATTCACAGCCCAGCTCTGCCGCCTTCCCAGCTCTCCCTGCTCTGTCACCTCCCTGGGCCTTGTCCCTTCACCATAAGACTGGGGCAGTGGTGCCTCTGCCCTGGGACGACCATGTGGATTCAACAGGAAATATTCATAGAGCTCCTGGCCAGGCTTCGTGTTCAAGGTGAGTCCCGCAGGTCCTGCAGAGCCCACGCATGTGCCTGGAGGCACTGTGCCTTGTGCTGGGAAGGAGGGAGAGGAGGATCATTCCACTGCCTCATCACTGCCCCAGAGGCACCAAGTTAATGCTCCCACCTGAGGCAGGGAGGAGACAGGGCACAGGGGAGGAAAGCAGGGGGGCGAGTGGGGCCTGGACAGAGGCAGGGGAGGATCAATGGAGAACAGCCAGATGCCAGCTTGCCGGCAAGAATGGAGGCCAGTGCCTGGTGCAGCCACACCCGAGCTTCTTTCCAACCGTTCATCCTGGAGATCTGCAAACCGCACCCCCGCCCCACAACAGCCCCAGGAGCCCCTTCTGAACCCCCCCTCTGTCTGCCACCTCCTCGCCTCCCAGAGCCCCCTCTGCAGGTCAGACCATCTTGGTTTCTGGCCTGAACTTAAAACCGTCAATCAGAGCTGCTGCACCTCTGTTTGAACATCCTCTGCTCATCCGGGGTTCCCCATATAGGATCTAAACTCCCAGGGGCTGGGGCGGGGGCCGCCTGCCTGCCTGCTTCTTGGACTTCCTCTCCCCATCACCCACCCATCAAGGTCTTCTGCTCCTGGTGCCCTGAGCCATGCTTGGGACCTCAGCTGGGCCTTTGCACGGGCTGTGCCCTCTGCGGCAGCCTCTCCCATGCACTTGCCCACCCGTTACCTTCCCCTGGCCATGGCCCACTCATCCTTCAGCTATATCAGAGCCTCTCTGACCCACAGCCTTGCCTCCCCCTGACACTCCAGGCAAGGCCCTCCCAGGACAGGCCCACTGGTTTCCCGGGGATAGGCCTTGTTGGCATTTGCCAAATGGTGGTGCCCTGGCAGGCTCCTGCCTACCTGCCTTCTCTCCACCTCCACCAGTGGCAGCCTCCACCCACCCCATGACCCTTGCTTTGGGGTCCTGAGTCTCGATGAGGGTTTTAGGGTCCACCTGGGAAGCCTAACCCTGAATCCACACCCTTGTCACTCCATGCACATCTGCTGAATGACCCACAGTCACGGAGACTACTGCATCCCATAGCCCAGCCCTGGAAGGGGAAGGAAGGCACCTACACAAGTAATGCTGTTGGAAGCCAAACTGATGGGAAGCAAACAGGATGTCCTTCGGCAGAGGAATGGGTGAATAAACTCAGGAACAGCCAGACAATAAGATGTGATTCAGCGATTAAAATAAATGGGCTATGAATACTGTATGGGAAGTGAAAAGCACCTCTGCCCAGCTGTCCACTGTCTGAGAAGTGAGGAGCGCCTCTGCCCAGCTGCCCACCGTCTGAGAAGTGAGGAGCGCCTCTGCCCAGCTGTCCACTGTCTGGGAAGTGAGGAGTGCCTCTGCCCGGTGCCCCCACTGTCTGGGCTGCTGTGCAGCCTTCCAAGTGTGAAGTGACAGCCTTGTGTGTGATCTTTCTGCCTTCCCCAAGTGTCCATTTTTGATGTTAAATTTTACGAAGGAAGGAAGGAAGGAAGGAAGGAAGGAAGGAAGGAAGGCAGGCAGGCAGGCTGGCTATGAAGCCATGAAAAGCCATGGAAGTGGCCGGATGCAGTGGCTCACACCTGTAATCCCAGCCCTTTGGAAGCCTGAAGCAGGTGGGTCACCTGAGGCCAGGAGTTCGAGACCAGCCTGACCAACATCATGAAACCCTGTCTCTACTAAAAATACAACAAAATAGCCAGGCATGGTGGTGGGCACCTGTAATCCCAGCTACTCAGGAGGCTGAGGCAGGAGGATCACTTGAACCAGGGAGGCAGGGGTTGCAGTAAGCTGAGATCACACCATTGCACTCCAACCTAGGCAACAAGAGTGAAACTCCATCTAAAAAAAAAAAAAAAAAAAGTCATGGAAGAACTTGAAATGCATCTCACCAGTGGAAGAAGCCAGTCTGAAAAGGCTACAAACAGTGTGATCCCAACTACATGACCCTGTGGGGCAGGCAAAACTACAGAGACAGTGAAAGGAGTGGTGGTTGCCAGGAGTGAGAGGGAGACAGGGATGAGCAGGTGGGGCACGCGGATCCCTGCCCTGGATGATGCTACCATGGGGGTCCCTGTCCTTAAACAAATCCAACGCAAAGAGGGGCCCCCTCATGGAAACTGTGGACTCTGGGTGGCCCTAATGTGGCCATGCGGGTCCATCAGGTACCACAGATGCACCCTCTGGTGCGGACATTGATAGAGGGAGGGTGTGCGTGGTGGGGCTGTGCGGTCACGGGAAATCTCTGCACCTTCCACTCAATTCAACTCTGAACCTAGAACAACTCTAAAAATAAAGTCTATTAATTTTTTTGAGGCAGACTGAGAGGTGCCATTAAGGAGACGAAAGAAGTAGGGGGCCAGGAATGTGCAGGGGCCCCATCCCATCTCGCAGACTCAGCAGTCACCCAGCCAAGCCAAGCTCAGTGTCTGCGTCTGCAGGGGCCACCCCTGACAGAGCCCCAGGAGTGTCTTGGAAAGGGGAGGTAAATGGGTTCAGATAAATGGGTTCCAGGAAGTTCCTGAAACAAAGTCCTTTGCGACTGTGTCTTCCTGAGCGAGGATTTTCTGGAATGGTCTGGTCATAGTATCACGTGCAGTCGTAGCTCTTGGTCGGATGAGCTGTGGGCTGGCAGTTTGTTCGTAGGCCCTAGAGGATGGACCCAGGGACTGGCAAGGGCAAAACCTGAGGCTCCAAAGAGCTCAGAGGAGAGCAGGGAGTCAATCACATGAGGCCTCTGTTTTTCCATCTATAAAATAGACCTTGGCCTGCATGGATTCATAGGGCCCTTCCAGCTCTCCTGGATGAGTCTATTTGAATCCAGGCCCTGGGGAGGAGGGATGGGAGGGCTGGGAAGTCGCCCATGGGCGATGACAGTGGAGCAGTGACAGAGGCAGAGTTGTATCCAGATGTCCCAACGCCCAGTCCAGCCTGCTCCCTGACCCCTCTCCCTGACCAAGAAGGGTGGGGTGCCAAGAATGGGACTGGGCCTTCCAGAGATGCAACCACCTCATCCCTCCCTACAGCCCACCAGTCCAAGACCCTGGTTCCTCTGCCTCTCTTGGCTCCTTGTCCTGTGGCCAGCCTGTGCCTGTCATCTTGCCTCATGGCCAGCCCCTGGCTGTCACCACCTTTCCTTGCATCCCCCTGGGCCTAACCCACTCCCTCAAATCCATTCTCTGTGCTAGGAAGATCCATCTTAGCAAAACCCAAGTCTGACCCTGTCACTCACCTGCTCAAAAACCCGCATGGCTCCCCATTGCCCTATAGACAAAGACTCTCCTCACCGTATCGGAATCCTAGCTACCTGTGTTGTGTATACTGATCCCAAAATTCACACGGAAATGCAGCGGGCCTAGAAAAACCAAACAATCTTGAAAAAAAAAAATAGGAGGACTCATACTTCCCAGCTTCAAAACTTACTGCAAAGCTACAGCTATCAAGATGGTGTGGTACTGCATAATTAAAGACATATAAGTCAATAGAATAGAGTAAGAGTCAAGAAATAAACCCATACATATATATATGGCCAATTGATATTCAATGAGGGTGCCAAGACAATAAAAGAAGAATCATCTTTCAACAAATGGAGCTGAGACAACTGGGTATCCACATGCAAAAGAGTGAAGCTGGACCCCTACCTCACTCCATATACAAAAACTAACTCAAAATGGATCAAAGACAGCCATGGAAGAGTTGCCACTACAAAAAGCAGAAGAGGACAGATGCCAATCTTCAGGACTTTGAATTAGGCAAGAATTTCTTAGTTATGACACCAAAAGCACAAGAAACCAAAGAAAAAACATAGAAAATGGATTTCATCAAGATGAAAAACTTTTGCTTTGAAGGACATTAACAAGAAAGTGATAAAACAGCTCAAAGACTAGAAGGAACTACTTGTAAATCACATATCTAATACAGATATAGTATCTAGACTAGATAAAGAACTACTACAACTCAATAATTTAAAAAAACAAATATCCACATTAAAAAGTGACCAAAGACGGCTGGGCACAGTGGTTCACACCTGTAATTTCAGCACTTTGGGAGGCTGAGGTGGGGGAATCACTTGAGGTCAAGAGTTCGAGACCAGCCTGGCCAACATGGCAAAACCATGTCCCTACTAAACATACAAAAATTAGTGGGACATGGTGGCAGGTGCCTGTATTCCCAGCTACTTGGGAGGCTGAGACAGGAGAACCACTTGAATCTGGGAGATGGAGGTTGCAGTGAGCTGAGATCACACCACTGCACTTCAACCTGGGTAATAGAGTCAGACTCTGTTTCAAAAAAAAAGTGACCAAAGGATTTGAAGATACACTTCTCTAGACAAGATATACTCATGGCAACAGGCACATAAAAAGGGGCCCAATATCACTAGTCATCAGAAAAAAATGCAAATCAAACAGACAATGTCACAGCACTTCACAGTCGCAATGATGGCTGTACCAAAAAAAAAATGACAATAACAGATTGTGGCAAGGATGTAGTGAAATTAGAGCCCTCATACATTGCTGATGGGAAGGTAAAATGGTGCAGGAGATTTGAAGAACAGCCTGGCAGTTCCTCAGAAAATTAAACATAGAGTTACAGTAATCTCACCCCAGATATCTACTCAAGAAAACAGAAACACATGTCCACACAAAAATGTACACTTGAATGTTTACAGCAGCACTATTCACAACAGCAAAATGTGGAAAAAATCCAAATTTCCATCAACAGAAAATGAATAAACAGAATGTGGTATGCACATCCAACCATAAAAAGGACTGAAGTCCTGACAAGTGACACATCATGGGTCAACCTTCAAAACATGGTGCTCAGTGAAAGAAGCCTGACATGAAAGGCCAAGGATTCTAGGTTTCCATGTGTATGAAATGTCCAGAATAGGGAAACGTACAGAGACAGAAAGATTGGCGATCGCCAGGTGCTGGGGGTATGGGGGAAGGGGGAGTATCTGCTAATGGGAACAGGGTTTCTTTTAGGGAGATGTTAATATTCTGGAATTAGATTGGTTGTTGCACAATCTTGTGAATATACTAAAAACTACACTCTATGCTTTAAGAGAGTGAATTTTGTGGTATGTGACTCGATCTCAGGTTTTATCAAACGCCCTCCAGACTCAGCTGGGATTTGGGAGCCGCCCAGCAGGTCCCACAGCCTCTCCTGCCTCATCTCTCGCTCAAACCTCCTAACCACATCCTCTACCACTCTGGGAAGCCTGTGAGGTCACACCCCACCTTCGCCGAGCAACCCCATTACAGCATTCATCACCCAGCATTGGGGTGGTGAAGTGTCTTCCACCCCTCCATGAGCTCCCCTAGGTCAGAGACCAGGCTGGCTACCCCTGTGTCCACAGCACCCAGCAGGGGCCCCATAGATCCACAGAACAGACATCAGACAAGGAGTAGAGGTGGATGAATGGATAGACAGATGTTTGGACGGGTGATGGATAAATGAATGGATGGATGGGTGGATAGTTGGAAGGGGGGATGGATGATGCCTGGATGAATGAATGGAAAATGGGTGGATAGATCAGTGGATGGATGGATGAATGATTGAACAGATAAATAGATGGATGGATAGATGGATGGATAGATGAATGGATGGTTGCATAGGTGGAAGGATGATAGGTGGATTGATGGATGGATAGACAGTTATATGTGGGGGATGAGTGATGGTGAATGAATGGATGGATGATTGAACAGATGGACAGATGGATGGATGGATGGATGAGTGGATGGATGATGAATGGATAGATGCACGAATAGTTGCATGGGTGGGAGGATGATGGATGGATGGTTGGATGGATGAGAGGATGGATATAGGTGGATGGATAGATGAAGGGTGGATACCTGGATGAATGAAGGGGATGGAGGGATGAATGGATGGATGATTGAATGGATGGATGGATGATTGAACGGATGGATGGATAAGTGGATGGATGGGGGATGGATGGATGCATAGATAGATGACTGAACAGATGGACTATGGATGGATGAATGAGTGGGTGAGTGGGTGAATAATGAAGGGATATATGGATGTATGGGTGGATATGTGAATGGGTTTTCAGGAGCCTAGAATGTCTGACCATTGCCCCTGTTTTGGGACAAGGGAATAGCCACCTCTCCTTTCATTCCTCTATCCTCTTTCTCCCTGCTGACTCTAATGGCTCCAGATTGACCAAGGGCAGTAGGAGGGGATGGTCAGGCCAAGTGAGTTGGGTGAAGGAGGGTAAGAGCCTGCTGCACTTTGCCCCAGATTTCACAGCCCGGCCAAGCCTTCCTTGCTAGGAACTCTGGCAGTGAGAACAAGACCCATGGGAACGCCTCAGAGCAGACGGGCCACCTGCCCTAATCCAAGTGGTGACAAGGGCCCTGGCCCAGGGATGGGGAGGGAGAGAGGGCCCAGGCTTGGCTTCTCTGCTGAGCCCAGGGAAGGTGATGACTCAGCAGGGGAGAAGACAGACACTCCCTAAAGTGGGCCTAAGCTGGCTAGAGCTCCACGAATACACAGCATCCCCCAGCAGCCTGCACACATGCATGTGCGCACACACGCACACACCATCCAGTCAGGGGGCGCACTGGCTGGGACCACAGCCACCCCACACTGTCTCAGAATAGATCTCACCACCACCTACTGAAGTCGATGAGGCAGAGTTCTTTGTGGCCATTTCACAGAAAGGCAAACTGAGGTCCCAAAAACTGGGTGGCTTAGTCTGAGCCTGGTTCCCCCGACCAGTACTCCCACTCACTGATCTACAAAAGCCAAGCTGTCACTGTCCCCCTGGGGGTGCAACCACATAGGTCACACTGGTGGTGGCAAAGCTCATTTTCCATTTCCTGCCCACGCTCCTTCTGCAGAGGCTTCCTGAGTACCTACCCCATGCCCAGCACAGTGCCCCTCACCGGAGGTATACAAGAAACAAAATCCGGTCCATGGGCTTGCAGCGCTGGGGTCCCAGGGAGCAGACCTGTCACTGAGTCCTTGCTGACTCAAAGGTCAAGGTCATCTCCTTCCCACTGCAAGGAAGCCGGAAGGGACACATGATTGATGCCCTTGCATCAGGGCAGGACCAGGGAGAACTTCTCAGAGGAGGTGCTTTTGAACCTGAAACCCAAAGAAGAAAAGGGAGGTATCCAGGTGGGGGCAGAGGGGGTGTGGCAGGGAGAAGGGGAGGAGAGGGGCTGAGGAGGCAGCGCGAGCTGGAAGCCCAGAGCATGTAGGGAAGGAAAGCAAGTTCCAGGCAACTCTGTGGCCAGCACGGCAACTGAGGCCAGGCCAAGCCTGGGGGCCTTAGTGTCTAAAGACAAGATGAGAATCCCAAAACGCTCACGCTTTAGGAGGCAACTTTGAAGCAATCAGGCTACTTTTTTATTTTTTATTTTTTGAGATTTGGTGTAACCAGGCTGGGCGCGGTGGCTCATGCCTGTAACCCCAGCACTTTGGGAGGACGAGGCGGGCAGATCACCTGAGGCCAGGAGTTTAAGACCAGCCTGGCCAACATGGAGAAACCCTGTCTCTACTAAAAATACAAAAAAAAAAAAAGAAAAGAAAGAAAAAAACCTAGCCAGGCGTGGTGGCAGACATCTGCAACCCCAGCTACTTTGGAGGCTGAGGCAGGAGAATCACTTGAACCTGGAAGGCGAAGGTTGCAAGTGAGCCAAGATTGCACCACTGCACTCCAGCCTGAGCGACAGAGGACTCCATCTCAAAAAAAAAAAAGAGAGAAAAAGAGAGGTTGGGCGCGGTGGCTCATGGCTGTAATCCCAGCACCTTGGGAGCCCGAGGCAGGCGGATTGCCTGAGGTTGGAAGTTTGAGAACAGCCTGACCGACATGGAGAAACTCTGTCTCTACTAAAAATACAAAATTAGATGGGCGTAGCGCTGCACACATGTAATCCCAGCTACTCGGGAGGCTGAGGCAGGAGAATCGCTTGAACCCAGGAGGCGGAGGTTGTGGTGAGCCAAGATCATGCCATTGCACTCCAGCCTGGGCAACAAGAGTGAAACTCTGTCTCAAAAAAAGGAGAGGAGAGGAGAGGAGAGGAAAGGAGAAAGAGCAAGCTATGGCAATGTATGAATTATTTGCAACCTGCTTCCCCTGCAACCCCCACCCAGACCTGTAAGTCAGCTGCTGCGCTTCCTCACCCAGCAAAATCTGCAAATTGGGATACAGAGGCAGAGAGCAGCCAGAGAGGCTGTGGGGGCAACATCCAGGACAGAGCTGAGTAGAGTGGAGGGGCTCAGGAGGGGCGCAGATGGAACGGGGCAAGGACAGCTAAGTTTCGGGAGCTGGGAGTAAGAGAGTGAGACTCCTAGGGCACCTGAGATAGAGGCAGAGCATGAGCGATGTGGAGCTCATTTGTACACGTTTAGCTGCAGGTTATGGACATCCATCCACATTATAGTGCTATATCAGGAGTCTGCAGTAGAGTCTGCAGTAGACGGATGGATGGATGGATGGATGGATGGATGGATGGATGGATGGATATAGGTGGATGCATGAATATAGGTGGATGGAGATAGATGGATGGATGATGGGTGGATACCTGGATGGATGGATGGATGGATGGATGGATGGATGGATGGATGGATGGGTGGATGGATGGATAGTTTGATGGGGGGATGGATATAGGTGGATGGATGGATGGATGATGGTGGATGGATAGATGATTGGATGGATGGATGGATGGATGGATGGATGGATGGGCAAGTGGGTGGGTGAATAGTGAAGGGATATATGAATGTATGGGTGGATATGTGGATGGGTTTTCAGGAACCTAGAATGTCCAACCATTGCCCCTGTTTTGGGTAAAGAGAATGGCCACCACTCCTTTCATTCCTGTGTCCTCTTTCTCCCTGCTGACTCTAATGGCTCCAGATTGACCAAGGGCAGTAGGAGGGGATGGTCAGGCTTCTCAGCCAGGCTGGGTATGATGCCAGACCAGTAGTTCTTTTCATCTGTCATGAGGTGCTCTTGGTCCACGGGGTAAATGCATTTACATGTTCTTCCACTATAAAAATAACACCACTTATTACTGGATATTTGAAAAATGCTAATTTGGAAAACTAGAAAGAACAGATAATTTTCCATATTATCAACATCCAAAGATTATTATCAGTTACAATTCAGTGCATTTCTTTCTGATCTTTTCCTAATCTCTGCATTTTATATCATCTTAATAGCTTGTAGAATGTTTTGAATATTGGTTGTTTTTTAAAATTTAACATGATTGCATGAACATTTCCCCATGTCTTTAAAAACACTGTAGGCTGGGCGCGTGACTCAGGCCTGGAATCCCAGCACTTTGGGAGGCCGAGGCAGGAGGATTGCTTAAGCCCAGAAGTTCAAGGCCAGCCTGGGCAACATAGGGAGACCCCGTCTGTACAGAACATATTTTTTAAATTACCTGGGTCTGGTGGCACCCATCTGTGGTTCCAGATACTTGGGAGGCTGAGGTGGGAGGATCACTTGAGCCAGGGAGGTCAAGGCTGCAGTGAGCCGTGATGGTGCCACTGCACTCCAGCCTGGGTGACAAAGGGATACCCAATCTCAAAAAAAAAAAAAAAAAATCATAAACCTAATTCTAATGGGTGCATCATATTCCAGAGACAGGATGTACGAGAATTTCATGACTCACTTTGTTGGCCATTTTCACAGTGGGTATTTCCTGCTGCTCTAAACAGTGCCCTGACAGTGTGGAGAGTTTCCTCAATTTTGAGAGACTCCCTGAGTGTGAGTTTCCAGAAGTGGAGTCACTGAGTCAGCTCAGTTCCTGAACGTACAGCCAAGCTGGCCTCCAGAAGGTCCGCAGAGGTTTCCATTCCCATCAGGGGGATGAAAGCCCCGGCCGCGCAGTGCCCAGTACGAGGGACACACGTGCACTTACTCACCTACAATGTGGCAGACTTGAGGGGCCTCTCCGTGCCCAAGAGGCATTTCTATGGCTGTGTTTCATGGCCAGTGTTCCTGCCACCCCTGGGAACTATCCTGTGGGCTCGGCTGGGGCCATGAGCCGGGGAGTAGACACTGCTTGGATTGAGAAGCCGGCGGCCCCCAGCCTTGGCTCGTGCCTTCCTCATCGGCAGATGGAGAGACCAGGAGGCCATGAGACATGAGCATGAACAGCAGGCGTAGCTGGTGACCTGCCACTGCACTCTCGCCCCTCACAGCCCGCCGTCCGCTGGCAGGGCCGCTCGGGAGCACACACTGTTCCTGGTGCAAAGCCACTGCTGCCTGTTCCGGGAACAGCAGAAGATCAAACGCCCCGGGTTCCTGGACTTCATTAAAAACGTATTTCTTTCTCTTTGCCCGCAAAAGTTTCCATGTAACCAGGGAAACCTTTTTTAAATTACACGCTTCCTCCAACAGTCATGCAGTCTCGGGCCTGAGAATGGACGAGGCCCAGGATCTCTCAAGGTCTCAGGATCTCTTCCTCCACTGGAGCCCAGGGCCTCGTCGGGGGATGTGCTGCTCAGTTTCCAGAGGGGCAGAGAAGCCACATGGAAGGAGGGCAAGGGCCAGAACCCAGCTGGTCAGAGGGCACCCAGACAGCCCCAGAGGCCCCCAGCCACCTCGAGCCCTGCTAGGCAGCTGGGACAGCCCAGGGAAGGTGCCGGGCATTCACTAATCCGCTCATCTGCTCACTGGCTGACACTCTGCCAGGTCGTCTGTGCTTCGGCAGAGCTGGGATGGGGAACAGAGAAATAAATCAGCAGAAACCCTTTGGTCAAGTCACTGCCAGGTTCTGGAGGGGGAGATGGCACCTGAAACATGTAATTACATTCCCGTCATTGTTGAAAAGACATTTTCTGAGAGCTTACTCTGGGTCACTGACTATGCTGGGAGGTTCACTTCATAAGCATTCTGTGAGCTGGGGACTGAATGTGTCCCAGGCCGTGGCTGGCTGAGGCAGACAGAAACCCATCGAGGGCCACAGAGTCCACCTAGGGTCCCAGGCCACCAGCAGGAGCCAGAGACCACCCAGGGTCCCAGGCCACCAGCAGAGGCCAGAGCCCACCCAGGGTCCCAGGCCACCAGCAGGGGCCAGAGCCCACCCAGGGCCCCAGGCCACCAGCAGGGGCCAGAGCCCACCCAGGGTCCTAGGCCACCGGCAGAGGCCAAACCAAGACTAGGCTGCTCAGCCTGCCTGGTTCCACGATACTGCAATGGGGGCGAGCAGGAGGCCAGGGAGCTCCCTCAGGATCACAAAGCCCCCCCACCCCAAGCACTGGGACGGGGTCAGCCAGGAAACAGGGCACAGCGTCTGTCCCAGGGCCAAGGAGGAGGGAAGGAGGGGGTTGGGCAGAGCCAGCTCCATGGACAGCCTGTGCAGGAAACAGCTGAGGGAAGCTGGGACGAGATGGGGGCAGTATGGCCTCCACAGCCCACCCTCCCGTGGGAACCAGGGCAGGGGCGGTCCTGCCACTGCTGAGGTTGGAACCACAGTGGCTGAGGCTACAATCCAGCTCTGGGTCTGCCGGCTCCCACCCGCCATCACTGCCAGAGCCCAGGGACCTCTGCTGTAGAGCAGGACTGTAGATTTCTGCCCCTTAGTGTCAGGGAGATTCCAGGTCCCAGAGGACAAGACAAGGCCAGGAGATGTTTCTCCCAAGACTCTGGGCAATTCTCAAACCGGGAGCTGAGTCAGCCCCATTCACCTGCTCACCAAGGGGACCATGGCCAACACCTGGGCAGTTGACCGTGACCAGCAAACGAATGAATTAAGGAATAAAAGAATGCTGGAGTGAATGAAAGGAAGCAGAGCCCTGACCAGACTCTGGGAGCCCCAGGTCTGGCGGGTTCCCGGCCTCACTGGAGACCTGCTGCAGGCCAGGGCCATGGCGAGGCAGCGGCTGGGGGTGCAGAGAGCAGGGAGACTGCAAGCTGCTCCGAGGGGTGGCTGTGTTCCTGTGGCTGCTCCCAGAGGATGAGAGGGAGACTTCCAGACAGAAGCGATGGTGGAAGACACAAAAAGGCAATTCCTGCCCCATGGAAATACTGAGGCCAGCTTTTAAAGAAAAGGGGGTTAGAACTGATGGAGTTTCTTTCCTATCTGACTTCTGTGTGTTCCAGATTATTTTTCCAATCTTGGTTCAACTCCGAACTGAACCCCCAAGTGCCTGCCTCCAGGAACCAGCTCCTAGGCCAACAGACCAGCGGAGGCAGCAGAGAGCAGGACAAGCAGGGCGGACAAGAAAGATCTTTCTTCAACCTCAATCCCACAATGAACGCTCAGGCAAGTGCTGGGAGTAGTGAGCCCACCGTCTCTAGAAGCAATCAAGCTGCTCCTGGATGCCCAACAGTCAAGAAGCCCAGGAAAGAATCTATAAGTAAAAGGGGGTGTTATTATAACAAGGTTTACCCCCAAGTACCCCAAGGCCACTCATCAGGAAGCCCCTTAGGAATGGTGCTGTGTCCAGGGTTCAGAGCCACCCAAGTCCTCCAGACAGACCAGAGAGGGGGGTGTCCCAGGAGCCCTCTAGGCTCCAGAGAGCAGCAAGAAAGGGCTCAGCACCTGCTATATGCTGGGCACTGTGCCAGCCAGGAGTTGTCTCTCATATCATCTCAAATCATCTCAATATGCTGCAAAGTATGTATTTCTGTCCCTTTTTTTTTTTTTTTTTTTTTTTTTTTGAGATGAAGTCTTGCTCTGTCACCCAGGCTGGAGTGCAGTGGTGCAATCTCAGCTCAATGAAACCTCCTCCTCCCGAGTAGCTGTGATGACAGGTGCCTGCCACCATGCCCGGCTAATTTTTTGTAGTTTTTGTATTTTTAGTAGAGCCGTGGTTTCACCATATTGGCCAGGCCGGTCTCAAACTCCTGGCCTCAAGTGATCCGCCCGCCTCGATCTCCCAAAGTACTGAGATTACAGGCGTGAGCCACGGTGCCTGGCCTCTGTCCCCATCTAACAGATGAGGAAGCTGAGGGTCAGGGAGGTAAAAGGCTTGCTTGCAATCACACAGCTCCCTGGGAGCAGAGCCAGGGTACAGAGCCAGAGTTGGCTGGCCCACAGCCTAGGGTCAGCTGTCCCCTTCAGCTGTCATTCAACCCATAAGTATTCATGAGTGCTTGCCACGTGCTACATCTTTGTCTGGGGTTTGGGTCATAATCCCTAATGACTATCTTGAGCGCCATAATCCCAAATGCTGAAATCCCAAAAGATCAAAATCCCTGAAGTCTAAATCCCTAAAGTCTAAAATTCCTAACATGTAATTGACTCCCCCAGTCATGACAGATTTGGAATTAGAGGTAATTGAGGCTTCTAAAAGTGAATGGCAAGGTGTTACCAATAAAATTTGGGTTTTTTTGATTCAGCCTAATGCATTTGGTGGAAAATTCAGATAACTGAACGGGCCACTTGATACAGCAACCACAAAAACTTCAGCTTAAAAATGTGTCATTTGGCCCAGCGCAGTGGTTCACACCTGTAATCCCAGCACTTGGGGAGGCCAAGGCAGGAAGATCACCTGAGATCAGGTGTTCAAGACCAGTCTGGCCAACATGGTGAAGCCCCATCTCTACTAAAAATCCAAAAATTAGCCAGACACGGTGGCGGGCGCCTGTAATCCCAGCTACTCAAGAGGCTGAGGCAGGAGGATCCCTTGAACCTGGGAGGCGGAGGTTGCAATGAGCTGAGATCACACTACTGCACTCCAGCCCGGGCGACAGAGCGAGACTCTGTCTCAAAGAAAACAAATTGTCATTTGCCTGCCTTGGCATTCCTTCCAGCTGACAATATTCCAGGAGCTTTTATGTATTTTTTTTTAATTTCTAGTTTTTCTTTTTTTTCTTTTTATTTTTCTTTTCTTGTGCCTCCAAGAGCTTTTAAAGACATAGAGCCACATTTGCCTGAAGAAGCCACTGAAGTTTCTGAATGGTTTGAGTATAATTATGCGCACCGTAGGATGAGAAGACACGTACGGCTGGCCGGGCATGGTGACTCACGTTTGTAATCCCAGCATTTTGAGAGGCCGAGGCGGGTAGATCACTTGAGGTCAGAAGTTTGAGTCCAGCCTGGCCAACAAGGTGAAACCTCGTCTCTACTAAAATACAAAAATTAGCTGGGCTGGTGTCAGGTGCCTGTCATCCCAGCTACTCAGGAGGCTGAGGCAGGAGAATCGCTTGTACCCAGGAAGCGGAGGTTGCAGTGAGCTGAGATTGCGTCACTGCACTCCAGCCTGGGCAGTATTGTGACCACCAAATCTGTGGTCTGTAGGTGAGTGCACGTGGAATGATAGAATGCCCATGTCAGTGTATGTCAAATCACAGAAAAATTTCATAAAAAGCAGAGCCATGTAGAAAATGAACATGAACATATTTTCACAGGAGAGGCATGCCCTTTAAAAAAAAAAAAAAAAAAAAAAAAGCCAGGCTTGGTGGCTCAAGCCTGTAATCCCAGCATTTGGGAGGCCGAGACGGGCGGATCACAAGGTCAGGAGATCGAGACCACCCTGGCTAACCCGGTGAA
The DNA here is from genome assembly GCF_024542745.1 of Macaca thibetana thibetana. Taxonomy (NCBI): domain Eukaryota; kingdom Metazoa; phylum Chordata; class Mammalia; order Primates; family Cercopithecidae; genus Macaca; species Macaca thibetana. The sequence goes on along the minus strand of NC_065587.1, from coordinate 6,182,290 downwards.
ACCCCGTCTCTACTAAAAAATATGAAAAACTAGCCAGGTGAGGTGGTGGGCGCCTGTAGTCCTAGCTGCTCGGGAGGCTGAGGCGGGAGAACGGCATAAACCCAGGAGGTGGAACTTGCAGTGAGCTGAGATCTGGCCACTGCACTCCAGCCTGGGCAACAGAGCAAGACTCTGTCTCAAAAAAAAAAAAAAAAAAAAAAAAAAAAAAGCAGCTGCACATAGTGGCTCACACCTGTAATTCCAGCATCTTGTGGGGCCGAGGCAGGTGGATCATGGGGTCAGGAGTTCGAAACCAGCCTGGCCAATATGGTGAAAACCCGTGTCTACTAAAAATACAAGAATTAGCTAGGTGTGGTGGCGGTAGCCTGTAGTCCCAGTTGCTTGGGAGACTGAGGCAGGAGAATCACTCGAACTCGGGAGACAGAGGTTGCAGTGAGCCGAAATCGTGCCACTGCACTCCAGCCTGGGTGACAGAGTAAGACTCCGTCTCAAAAGAAAATAGAAAAGAAAAAAAGCGGCTACTCATTGAGACGCAAGACTTCAAACTATAGTTAATAATGATGAAAGTCAGCCAGCTTTTATGGACTGTCTCTGAGCAATAGCCCATAATCTAGCCGAGTAATACATGTTTTCATGTTGAGTCATCTTTTTAGTGTGTTAGCTTTCTTTTTTCTTTTCTTTTTCTTTGTTTAGGTTTTCTTTTCACTCACTCTTCTAAATTATCAGCATTGTTTTTCTACAATTTGTTATGCTATGGATTTAATCTTTCCATCCTTTCCAATCCTGGAAGTATAAATTGCATAGAGACTTTTAGAGAGTTCTAATTCCTTTTATGCATCTTTTGCAAATTCGACTCCACCAAAGTGCATTATCCCAGCGTTGACTTTGTGTGTGAGCACTCCGTGTGTGTGTGATGTAAAAATGTTGAAACTTCCTCAATGAAGGGATGTCCTTTTTGTACATCTGCACTTGGAAAAGGTAAAGTTTCTCCAGATCTCAGCTCTTTGGATGAGTGCATAGGCACTGGTGACCCGTCACAGATTTTGAACGGTCTTATCAAAAGACTTAGGTTGCTCATCCAGGTATTCTAGATGACTGCGGTTATAAAGCTGGGTGCACACAATTACCCACCATAGTATACTGTGTTAGTACATTTTCCTTTTCTTTTCTTTTTTTGAGACAGAGTCTCACTCTGTCACCCAGGCTGGAGTGCGGTGGCATGATCTTAGCTCACTGCAGCCTCTACCTCCCAGGTTCAAGTGATTCTCCTGCCTCAGCCTGTAGCTGGGATTACAAGCACGTGCCACCATGGCAGGGTACTTTTTTTGTATTTTTAGTACAGATGGGGTTTCACTATGTTGGCCAGGTTGGTCTCGAACTCCTGACCTCAAGTGATCCACTTGCCTCAGCCTCCCAGACTGCTGGGATTACAGGTGTGAGCCACCACTCCTGGCCTAATAGCCTGCTATTGACTGAAAGCCTTACTGATAACATCAATGGTCAATTAACACATATTTTGTATGTTGTGTGTATTACACGCTGTATTCTTACAATAAAGTAAGCTAGAGAGAAGTAAATGCTTTAAGAAAACCATGAATAAGAGAAAATGGATTTACAATTCAATAAGTGGAAATGGATCATAATAAAGGTCTCCATCCTTGTCGTCTTCCTGTTCAGTAGGCTGAGGAGGAGGAAGAAGAAGAGGAGGAGTTGGTCTTGCTGTCTCAGGTTTGGCAGAGGTGGAAGAAAATGGACATATAAGAGGATCCAAGCAGTTCAAGTCTATGTTGTTCGAGGGCCAACTGTAAGGTCACATTCATGGCTTCCAGGTGGCCAGGAATTTTTGGAGGACGAAAGTCAACACAGTATAAGTAAACAGCCTGGAACTCTGGAGCTACATTTTCTCTGCAGAGTAAACGGCAGGCACACTCACCACCTGCTATAAAAGATTCAGGTTCTCTGAGCTCAAGATTCAGGTTCTCTGAGCTCAAGACTCCTCTCCTAAAACACAATCCACTAAGTACAAAGCTGCCACTGGGCCCTATTTGTGTTATTCTTGGAACTGGCCCATAAAAATGTAGATACTGTGGCTCCCATTGCTGCCGTGGGTCATGAACTGTTTCTTGTTTCTGACCCAGGAGTCTCATATCTTCTGCCAGAATTTATGGAACGGAGGCAGGCTCTTTTCTTACCTTGCAAATAGGGTACAATCTCATGTCCTTCACAGTTATTGGTGAGTAGGACCCGTGGCTGAGGGAATGGCTTCACGACCTACAGAGGAGGAGAGTGTGAGAATCGTAGGGGTGAAACTCTAGGAGGAAAGAGAAGAGAGGCAGCAAGGAGGAGTGGCAAGAGCTGTCCGGGAGGCTCTGAGGAGTCGGGAAGGGGTCGGGGAGGGAGATGCTAAGGGGGCGTTGTCCCTGCTGGCCATGTGGTAGGTGTGCAGAGCCCCTCCTTGCCTGGCCGACAGATCCTCAGCCGAGCTCACCCTGCTCACTGACACTTTGTGCAGGGGACTGGGGGTGACCCTGAGAGGGGATGGGATCTGCCACCAGCTTGGCATGGGCATGTGGGCAGGCAAGATGAGGGTGAGTGCCACGGCCAGGGAGGAGCTGGCATCCTGCTGACATCCTACAGCTCACCTGATGGTTCTGTTAAAACTGAGGTGGGCCCAGAGCCCTGCCTGCTCCGTCTCCCAATGCCAGGGGCCACTTTGGGACCCCCAGAGCTCCAGAGGCATGATTAGGAGATATCTGGACCCGACAGCCTCGGTCTGACCTTGATGTTCAGGTTTTGGCAGTTAACCCCCTCGGGGGCAGAAAGGGTGGCTGCTCTGAGCCCGCCTCCCCATTTCCTTACAGGCTCCATAGAGTCATTGAGTTTGACCCCAGCCAGGCTAATGGATGCAAAATGCTTGGACCAATAGTCAGCCTGGAAGATGGAAAACTGCTGCCAGGAGCAGGGATGGCTTCATGCAGAGCAAGGGCTTCGCAGTAGGAAGCTGCAGGTTCTAATGCTGCCTCTGTGAACCCCAGTTACCACGCTTTCAAAATGGGTCCACGGAGGGGCGGGGCTCAGCAGTGGAACCGGGAGAGCCCTGCGACGCAGGCCCCCTGGCTGTGAGCTTCTCAGGGGCGGGGTGACTGCACCTGAATCTGGAGAGTTCACAGATGTTACAGATATTCTCTGGAACTCCGGGTTGCCGGGCTCTCTAAGCCTCATTTCTTTAATATATTTTTTTCTTTAAAGTAAAACGATGTTCTTTTTCCTTTTTTGTTTTTGTTTGTTTGTTTTTTGAGTTGGGGTCTTGCTCTGTCACTCAGGCTGGAGTGCAGTAGCACGATCTTGGCTTACTGTAGCCTCAACCTCCCAGGCTCAAGCAATCTTCCCACCTCAACCTCCCCAGTATCTGGGACTACAGGTGCACACCGCCACGCCCGGCTAATTCTTGTATTATTTATAGAGACAGTATTTCACCATGTTGCCCAGGCTGGAGTGCAATGGTGCAATCTCAGCTCACTACAACCTCCACCTCCCAGGTTCAAGCGATTCTCCTGCCTCAGCCTCCTGAGTAGCTGGGATTACAGGTGCAAGCCACCATGCCTGGCTAATTTTTGTATTTTTAGTAGAAACGAGGTTTCACCCTGTTAGCCAGGCTGGTCTTGAACTCCTGACCTCAAGTGATCCACCCGCCTCGGCCTCCCAGAGTGCTGGGATTACAGGGGTAAGTCACTGTGCCCCGCCTGAGCCTCACTTTTCTCAGCTGTGAAATGGGGCAAGAACCCCCCCCCCCACGTGGTGTATACAAACTAAACTGTGACTTCTGCGCACAGTGCCACAGTTTGTACCAGGCTGCTGCCTGCCCCAGCCTTGGCTCCAGCCCAGCAGCCCCTTTTCAGGCCGCCTTCTCCTGTCTTCACTGGAGCCCGGGCGTCATCTCCCCTCAGGGGCTTTGGTTGTGGTGACCAATGGGCCTGGGACCTGACTTAACTGTGTGTGAACCCCCAGCGCCCACCACTGGGCCTGGGTCAGTGAGTGAATGCGTGCAATTTAGTATGGAGAGGAATGGAGTTTTTGGTTAGAGTTTGTTGAATAAAGTAAAATGTAAAGACAAAAGCAGCCAGGGGGAATGTGGGAAATGCTTCATCGAAGCCAGGTAATGACAGAGCCTGGGATGCGGGTCTCGATGGGCACATCCCAGCTACTCGGGAGGGTGAGGCACGAGAATCACTTGAGCCCGGGAGGTGGAGCTTGCAGTCAGCAGAGATTGCGCCATTGCACTCCAGCCTGGAAGACAGAGCGAGGTTCCATCTCAAAACAAGCAAACAAACAAATAGCAGGCTCTTAGTAGTTAAGTTTGGGGAGAGTCCAAAGTTACAAGTAGATTTTTGACCGCACAAGGAAGTCAGCACCCCAACCCCCAAGTTGTTCAAGATTCAACTGTCTTTGGAAATGGAGTCTTTGCAGATGTCACCAAGTCAAGATGAGGTCATCCTGGAGTAGAGTGGGCGCTCAATCTGAGTGCCGTCCTTGTGAGGGGGTGAAATTTGGACTGATTCACACCATGGGAAGATGGCCGCATGAGATAGAGGCAGAGACTGGAGTGACGCAGCCACAAATCAAGATAAGCCCAGGATCAACAACCATCAGCAGCACCTGGAAGGGGCCAGGAAGGATCCCCCCGTGGAGCCGTCAGAGGGAGTGAGGCCCTGTCATCGCCTTGATTTGAACTTTTGGCTCCAGAGCTGTGAGTGGCTTCACCTTTGTAGTTTTCAGCTGCCCAATTTGGGTAATTAGTTTCAGAGGCCCAAGGAAACGAACGCGTCACTATGCAAAATCCCCGAAAAGACTATCTGGGGCAAAGAACAGTTGGTGCTTCCTCCAAACACACACAGAGAGACATGAGACGGGCAGAGAGCATCGTCCCCCATGGCTCCACGGTGATGGTGAGCAACAGGACCCAAGACCCAGTGGCTACGCTGGGATCCGGCACCCTCCCATCTCTTGTGCCTTTATTTCAGGTCTCCCCCGTGCCATAATTGGCCACAATGTCATTGTGGCATCCACCACCCCTTGTAGGGGAAATGTTTGTACCAGTTAATTAAAATATTTATAAATGCTCCCATGTCATTGCTACATATTTGACTTCCACCTAAGATTGAAAAAAAGATTCCATGGATTTCAAAACTTAAGAAGCTGGACTGTCAGGCTGGGCATGGGGGCCCACGCCTGTAATCCCAGCACTTTGGGAGGCCGAGGCGGGGATCAAGAGGTCAGGAGTTCAAGACTGGCCTGGCCAGCATGGTGAAACCCCGTTTCTACTAAAAATATAAAAAATTAGCCCGGCATGGTGGCACCTGCCTGTAATCCCAGCTACTCAGGAGGCTGAGGCAGGAGAATTGTTTGAACCTGGCAGGCGGAGGTTGCAGCGAGCCAAGATCTCGCCATTGCACTCCAGCCTGGGCAATAGGGTGAGACTCAGTCTCGGAAAAAAAAAAAAAAAAAAAAAAAAAAAAAGAAGCTAGACTGTCTAGGCCCGACCCTTTCAGCTGACAGTGCAGAGAAGGGCAGGGCTTTCTCAAGGCCAAGTGGGTTAGAAGCAGTTACTCAGGGTTAGCTCCAGCCTGAGAGTGGCCTCACGAGCTAGTCACCAGTTTCTACCAATCAAAGTGAGGTCAGACCAGCAGATGGGGGAGGACAAGGGGGAGACAGCGGCAGAGCAGGATCCAGCAGTACAGGTGGGGCAGGGAAATGGGGAGCAAGCTGATTTTAAGCAAGCAGCATCCTTCAGCCACCTCCCCCAGGTCTCCTGTCTGTCCATAGTTGGAACTCCCAGCCCTGGAGTCTACATCATTTCCTCTGATAGATTCCCATCATAGTCAACTTTTTTTTTTTGAGACAGTCTCACTGTCGCCCAGGCTGGGGTGCAGTGGTGCGATAACGTTAGGGTAGATAACATTAGTCTATTTTACAAGTTATCTTTTTTTTTTCCCAGACGGAGTCTCGCTCTGTCACCCAGGATACAGTGCAGTGGCATGATCTCAACCCCTGCCTCCCAGGTTCAAGCGATTTTCCCACCTCAGCCTCCCGAGTAGCTGGGATTACAGGCACCCACCACCACGCCTGGCTAATTTGGGTATTTTTAGTAGAGACAGGGCTTCACCATGTTGACCAGGCTGGTCTCAAACTCCTGACCTCAAGTGATCTGCCTGCCTTGGCCTCCCAAAATGCTGGGATTACAGGTATGAGCCACTAAACCTGGCCAATTTTTTTTTTTTTTTTTTTTTTAGATGCAGGGTTTTGGCTCTGTCACCCGGGCTGGAGTGTAGTGGTGTTATCACAGCTCACTCCAGCCTCAAACTCCTGGGCTTCAAGCAGTCCTCCCACCTCAGCCTCCCGAATAGCTGGAGCTAAAGGCATGCATCACCACTCCCAGCTTTTTTATTATTATATTATTTGTAGAGATGGGGTTTCACCATGTTGCCCAGGCTGGTCTTAAATTCCTGGCCTCAAGCCATCCTCCTGCCTTGGCTTCCCAAAGTGCTGGGATTACAGGCAGGAACCACGGCCCCCGGTCCCTCATCATAGTCTTAAGTGCTGTTGTCTTTAAAAACCTGTTGAAAAGGGGCTACCTCTTCAACAGCGAGGGCAGAGACCCCTGTGTCTAGCTCCCTGAACTGGCACATGTGAAGCAGTGTGGACTTGTGATGCTGGGGGGCCAGGGCTCACCTGTTCCTTCCACCTTTGCCCACCGAGTGCCCACCAGGTGCCAGCCCCTGCCCCAAGGCTCTGTGGCCAGAGTCTGATTTCATCCCTATGACAAATGTTCAGGGTAGATAACGTTAGTCTGTTTTACAAGTTGTCTTTTTTTTTTTTCCAGATGGAGTCTCGCTCTGTCACCCAGGCTACAGTGCAGTAGCATGATCTCAGCTCACTGCAACCTCTGCCTCCTGGGCTCACATGATTCTGCCACCTCAGCATCCCGAGTAGCTGGGATTACAGACACGCACCACCACACCGGGCTAATTTTTCTATTTTCAGTAGAGACGGGGTTTCACCACATTGGCCAGGCTGGTCTTGAAGCCCTGACCTCAACTGATCCGCCCGCCTTGACTTCCCAAAGCGCTGGGATTACAGGCGTGAGCCACCACACCCGGCTTAGTCTATTTTACAAGGAGCCCGAGGCTCGGAGAGACAGGTCTGCAGCTAGATGTAGGTAAGTGGGAAAGGAAGGAATGAAGGAAGGAGGGAGGGAAGGAGGAGACAGTCAGGGTTCCAGTCCCAGGGATGGGAAACAAGGGCAGCGTCCTCACCAGGCTCAGTCCCAGTTGTGAGAGGGTCAAGGAAGGGGAGGACCTCAGAGGGCAGGGCGGGGCTGCAGCAGGTCACACACACAGAGCAGAAGTGCTGTGTCTGCTTTTCCGGAAGGACAGCTGCAGCCTTAGATTCCCCAGTTACTCAGAGGGGCCAATCCTACCCCTGGCTCACGCAGGTGGGGACCTGGGCCCCAGACCTCAGGCTGCATCCCCCCAACTTAACATCCTCCTGACTGGCTTTCTGCTGATGGCTAGGAGGTTGTTCCCATCTGAGCCCAAGCCTCTCACTAATGCTGCTGACCCAAGGTTCATGGGGGTCCCCAGCCTCCAGCCTGGGGAGATGGCCTCCAGAGCCAAGGCTGGCTGGCTCAGTGGACATCTCAGACCAGGCCTTCCCAGTCTCTGCTCCCTCATCCAATCCTCCCAGCTTTTCAGGAAGGAAACATCATTCCTCCCATCCCAGAATCGGGGGGAGGGGGGGAAATCCTGGGCCCAGAGACGTGGCATGACTTGCTTTAGACTGCACGGACAGAGACAGGCAGACAAGAAGTGGACACCCATTCATGCCCTGATTCCTCCCCCAGGAATCTTTCTGCTACTCTGCTTGGACTTTCTTGGTAAACAACTGGGCGTGTGAGCGAGCGGCGGCGTGCATGCCAGAGACAGATGGATGCAGTGAGTATGCTAAGCCCCTGGCAGCCCCGGCACTGAACACCCAGATAAAGCTGCCAGGCCGCCTTCTTCCTTCTCCAGAACAGGTGTCGGTGGCCCAGGGACAGGAGCTGGACCAGAAGGGCTTTGGAGAGCCTCTGAAGGGAGGCCAGGAGAGGACAGAGGCAGAGATGGAAGGACCCTGTGGGGAGTGGTGCCCCCGGAACGCCGCCTCCATCGAGGGCTGAGTAAGAAGAGTGTTGTTTGAATTAGAACACTAATATGGGAGAGATATGGTAGCTCATGCCTGTGGTTCCAGAACTTTGGGAGGCCAAGGCAGGCAGATTGCTTGAGCTCAGGAGTTCGAGACCAACCTAGGTAACATAGAAAGACCTCATCTCTATGAAGAAAAATAATGAGCCAGGCATGGTGGCACACACCTGTAGTCCCAGCTACTTGGGAGGCTGAGGTGGGAGGGAGGATCACGTGAGCCTGGGAGGTAGAGACAGCAGTGAGCCATGATCATGCCACTGCACTTCAACCTGATTGACAGAGGGAGACAATGTCTCAAAAAAAAAAAAAAAATCCAACAAATATTAGTCTTAGAAAGATAGAAGACAGGGCCAGGCGTGGTGGCTCACGCCTATAATCCCAGCACTTTGGGAGGTCGAGAGGGGTGGATCACCTGAGGTCAGGAGTTCAAGACAAGCCTGGCCAACATGGTAAAACCCCATCTTTACTAAAAATACAAAAATTAGCCAGGCATCTTGGCACATGCCTGTAATCCCAGCTACTCCGGAGGCAGAGGCAGGAAAATCACGAACCCAGGAGGTGGAGGTCGCAGTGAGCCAAGATCGTACCATTGCACTCCAGCCTGGGCGACAGAACAAGACTCCATCTCAAAAAAAAAAAAAAAAAAAAAAAAAAGAAAGAAAAAGAAAAAAGAAAGATAGATAGAAGACAGAAAAACAAATGAAAAAAAAAGTGAAAATTGTCCGGAGCTGCACGCCCCGGCCATAGCGAATAATAACTGACGATTAAAAACGCCTGAGCTCTATTCATTTCCACCTTCTACCTCCTCCCTAGATTTACCTTTTTCCCTGTATTAATACCTCATAAAAGAGGGCGCTCTTCCTGCTTCTTCTTCACCCATTTTTCCCGCGGCCGCGAAAATTACTACCTGACAGCGCAGGTGCAACCTGACGTTCGACCAGAGAAACCAATACCTATCTGGCCACGCCTCCACTATGAGATCATTTTCGCCTTGGCCCAACCCCTTCCCCTCCAAGTGTATATAAGGCACTGCATTACCGCCATTAAACGAGACTTGATCAGAGCACTGTCTTGTCTCCATTTCTGGTATCTCTTGTTCCCCAAATTCCCACCCCCTCCTCCAGGGCCTGCTTCCACTATCCCGCGGGCCGGGATAGAAAATAATGACTAAAAATGTTTCAAATGTAATTATCCACAATGCAAGTTTGCATCTAGCAAAAACATCAGCCCATGGATGTAAGAAGTTTAGAAAAATTCAAATAATAAATACAAAGCAACCAACATAGACATATTTTAGCTAAGCTGCTGAAAACCAAAGCTAAGGAGGAAGTCTTAAAGGCAGCCAGACAGAAACGGCGTATAACGTACAGGAGAATAGCAACAAAAATGACAGCTTGCTACTCATCAGAAACAAGAGAATCCAGAAGACAATGGAACAATATCTTTAAAGCAGTGCAGGGGGTGGGGACAGCAGGGGACTGTCAGCCTGGAATTTTAGATCCAGCAAAAATACCCTTTAAAAATACTGGTAGGCTGAGCGCAGTGACTCACACCTGTAATCTCAGCACTCTGGGAAACTGGGGCAGGAGGACCGTTTGAGGGCAGGAATTCGAGGTTACAGTGAGCTATGATTGCATTGTTGCACTCCAGCCTGGGTGAAAAAACAAGACCCTGTCTCAAAAATTATTACATTAATTAACTAATTAAAAATAAAGGTAAACTGAAATCATTTCTAGTTAAATACAAGCTAACTTCTTCACTACCAGATGTAAATTAAAAGAACTTCTAGGCTGGGCGCGGTGGCTCACGCCTGTAATCCCAGTACTTCGGGAGGCCGAGGCGGGCGGATCACGAGGTCAGGAGATCGAGACCATCCTGGCTAACATGGTGAAACCCCGTCTCTACTAAAAATACAAAAAATTAGCTGGGCGTGGTGGCGGGCGCCTGTAGTCCCAGCTGCTGGGGAGGCTGAGGCAGGAGAATGGCGTGAACCCGGGAGGCGGAGCTTGCAGTGAGCCGAGATCGTGCCACCGCACTCCAGCCTGGGCCACAAAGCGAGACTCCGTCTCAAAAAAAAAAAAAAAAAAAAAAAAGAACTTCTAGAGGGGCTGGGCGCGGTGGCTCAAGCCTGTAATCCCAGCACTTTGGGAGGCTGAGGTGGGCAGATCACTTGAGGCCAGGAGTTCGAGACCAGCCTGGCCAACATGGTGAGAGACCCTGTCTCTACTAAAAATACAAAAATTACCCGAGCATGGTGGCACATGCCTATAATTCCAGCTACTCAGGAAGCTGCGGCAGGAGAATTGCTTGAACCCAGGAGGTGGAGGTTACAGTGAGCAGAAATCACGCCATTGCACGCCAGTCTAGGTGACAGAGGGAAAGCCTGTCTCAAAAAAATGTTTCAAAAAGGAACTTCTAGAGGAACTTCAATAACTTCTAGAGGGTTGAAGGAAAATTATGCAAGATGAAAACTTGGATATAGAAAAAGGGATGAAGAGCAATGGAAATAAGTATATGGATAAATATAAAATACTATTTTCTTCTTTTCAATTTCTTTAAAAGACAATTGACTATATAAAGCAAAATAATACCAATGTATTGTGGGGGTTATAATACATTTTCAGGTAAAATATATATCAAAGCAACACAAAGGATGAAGGAATTACAGGATAATGTTTTAAGGTTCTCACATTTTTTCTTAATTCAAGGTAATCTGTGATGCGTTAAAAATACACATTGCCAGCTAGGCGCAGTGGTTCACACCTGTAATCTCAGCACTTTGGGAGGCCGAGGCAGGCAGATCACGAGGTCAGGAGTTCGAGACCAGCCTGGCCAACATAGTGAAACTCCGTCTCTACTAAAAATTCAAAAAATGAGCTGGGCATGGTGACAGGCACCTGTAATCCCAGCTACTCGGGAGGCTGAGGCAGAAGAATCTCTTGAACCCGGGAGCTGGAAGTTGCAGTGAGCCAAGATCGTGCCATTGCACTCCAGCAACCTGGGCAACGGTGCAAGACTCTGTCTAAAAAAAAAAAAAAAGGAAGAAAATACACATTGCCTTTTCCCTCCACGATTTCTCTCTGCTCCAGTGCATTACTTGATTCCGGGGGCTCCATTTGTCTGCCTGCAAGCTACTCACTTCCCAGGACTACACCGCTGACCTCCGCCACTATCAGACTCCTTCTGATGGCCCTACTGCACAGGTGGGAACATCTTTCCCCCATCTTCAGAAAGTTTGAAGAGTGGAGAAGAGGGGAATGTGAACGTGAAGAGGAGGCTCCACCTGGAGCTGAGGCACCAGACCCCACCCGCTGTTCTAGAACTCGTCTTGGACAATTGCCAATCAAGTGATGGAAAAATTGAGGGCTTTACAGCTGAATTTGTGAACTTAGAGTTCCCCCGTTTGATAACTGTAGGCTTGATTTCATTTCCAAATCTCCCCGGGCTGCCATGACAATAGAGTCTTTGGAGATCTGGACATGTTAGAAACTCACATGTCTAAACTTAGATGGAAATACACTGAAAGATATCAGAACCTTAGAACCTTTGAAAGAGTTGGAACGTCTAAAGAGCCTGGACCTCTTAAACTGTGAGGCTACTAACCCGAATGACGACTGGGAGAGCATCTTCAAGCTCCTGCCCCAGCTGACCTACCTTGATCACTGTGACCAAGAGGACCAGGAAGCCCCCAACTCAGATGCCGAGGGGGATGATGTAGATGACAAAGAGGAGGATGAAGAAGGAGCAAATGAGGAAAATGAGGAGGATAAGGATAGTGAAAAGGAAGAGTTTGATGGAGACAAGGATGAAGATGAAAGTGAAGATATAGACTGTGAAGAAGGTGAAGATGAAATCAGTGAGGAGGAAGAAGAATTGGGGCATGATGAAGGGGTTGATGAAGATGAAAATAAAATAAATAACAGATGGTTGGCCTAAACCCAACTATATCAGTAACTACATTAAATGTAAATGGAATAAATCCTCCAATTAAAAGGTGGTAATTGACTGGGCGCAGTGGCTCACACCTATAATCGCAGCACTTTGGGAGGCCGAGGCAGGTAGATCACCTGAGGCCAGAAGTTCGAGACCAGCTGGCCAACATAGTGAAACCCCATCTCTACTAAAATTACCAAAAAAAAAAATGGCCAGGCACGGTGGCTCACGCCTGTAATCCCAGCACTTTGAGAGGCCAAGGCAGGTGGATCACAAAGTCAGGAGTTTGAGACCAGCCTGGCCAACATGATGAAACCCTGTCTCTACTAAAAATACAAAAAGTAGCCAGGCATGGTGGTACATGCCTGTAATCCCAGCTACTCAGGAGGCTGAGGCAGGAGAATCGCTTGAAACCAGAAGGAGGAGGTTGCAGTGAGCCGAGATTGTGCCACTGCACTCCAGCCTGGGCAACAAGAGTGAAACTCCATCTCAAAAAAGACACAAAAAATTAGCCAGGCATGATGGCAGACGCCTATAACCCCAGCAACTCCTACTAAGGCAGAATCGCTTGAACCCGGGAGGCTGAGGTTGCAGTGAGTGGAGATTGCACCACTGCACTCCAGTCTGGACAACAAGAGCAAGACTTTGTCTACAGGAAAAAAAAAAAGAACAAACTCAATAATTGAAAGAAGGTATAAAAGGCCAGGTCCAGTGGCTCACACCTATAATCCCAGCACTTTGGGAGACCAAGGCCAGGAGTTAGAGACTAGCCTGGCCAACATGGCAAAACCTCATCTCTGCTAAAAATACAAAAATTAGCTGAGCCTGGTGGTGGATGCCTGTAACCCCAGCTACTCGGGAGGCTGAGACACGAGAATCACTTGAACCTGGGAGGAAGAGTTTGCAGTGAACTGCGATCCCACCACTGCGCTCCAACCTGGGTGACAGAGCAAGACTCTGTCTCAAAAAAATATAAAAGAAGCTATAAAAATAAAATAGACCGGGCATGATAGTTCACATGTGTAATCCCAGCACTTTGGGAGGCCGAGGCAGGCAGATCACGAGGTCAGGAGATCAAGACCATCCTGGCTAACACGATGAAACCCCATCTCTACTAAAAATATGAAAAATTAGCCAGACGTGGTAGCAGGCGCCTGTAGTTCCAGCTACTCGGGAGGCTCAGGCAGGAGAATGGCATGAACCCGGCAGGCAGAGCTTGCAGTAAGCCGAGATCGCGCCACTGCACTCCAGCCTGGGTGACAGAGCAATACTCTGTCTCAAAAAATAAAATAAAATAAAAATAAAATAAAATTGAGGCAGGAGGATCACTTGAGCCCAGAAGCTCAAGACCAGCCTGAGCAACATAGTGGGACCCTGTTTCTACAAAAACATTAAAACATTAGCCAGGCGTGATGGGGTGCACCTGTAGTCCCAGCTCTTTGGAAGGATGAGGTGGGAGGATCATTTGAGCCCAGGAGGTAGAGGCTGCAATGAGCCATGAGCACACCACTGGATTCCAGCCTGGGTAACAGAGTTGAGACCTTGTCTCAAAAAAATAAATAAATAAAATAAAAATTAGGCCAGGCACAGTGGCTCACACTTATAATCCCAGCACGTTGGGAGGCTGAGGCGGCAGATTGCTTGAGCCCAGGAGTTCAAGACCAGCCTGGGGAACACAACAAAAACCTGCCTCTACCAAAAATTTAAAAAGTAGGCAGGTGTGGTGGCACATGCCTGTAGTGACAGGTACTTGGGAGGCTGAGGTGGGTGGATGGCTTGAGCCTAGAAGGTTAAGGCTGCAGTGAGCTGAGATCACGCCACTGTACTCCAACCTGGGCAACAGAGCAAGATCCTGTCTCAAAAAAATAAATAAATAATTTTAATTTAAGTTAGCTGAAATTAAACCCAATATAAGCAGAAGGATGGAAATAAAGATAAGAGAGAAAATGAATAAAATTACAAACAAAAAGATAAAGAAAATTGTGACAAAACCATGGCCCCTCGAAGATGCCCATGTCCCTAGAGTCTGTCAACATGTTACAATTCATGGTAAAGAGGTACTAAGATTGCAGGTTAAATTAAGGCTGCTAAAATAGGGAGATTGTCCTGAATTATTTGGGTGGGCCTAACGTAATCACAAGTTTCTTAAAAGTGGAAGTAGAGGCCGGGCACAGTGGCTCATGCCTGTGATCCCAGCACTTTGGGAGGCTGAGGCAAGTGGATCATTTGAGGTCAGGAGTTCGAGACCAGCCTGGCCAATGTGGTGAAACTTCATCTCTACTAAAAATACTATATATATCTAGCATGCCTGTAATCCCAGCTACTGGGGGAGACTGAGGCAGAAGAATCACTTGAACCCGGGAGATGGAGTTTGCACGGAGCCGAGATCATGCCACTGCACTGCAGCCTGGGCAACAAAGCAAGACTCTTTCTCAAAAAAAAAAAAAAAAAAAAAAAAAAAAAAAAGTAAAAATAGAGGCAGAAGAGGGCAATGATGAGATGTGAGGAGGATTCAGCTCACCATTGCTGGCTGTGAAGATGGAGGGAAGGGTACATGAACCAAGAAATGTGGGCAGCCTCTAAAAACTGAAAAGAAAAGGGGAGAGATTCTCTATGAGAGCCTCCAGAAAAGGACACAGCCCCGCAAACATCTCAATTTGAGCCATTGAGGCCCATGTTAGACTTCTAACCTTCAAAACCATAGATAATAAATTTCCGTTGATTGAAGCTATTAAGTTTGTAGTTCTGTGTTACAGCAGCAATAGTAAACAAATACAAAAATGAACAAAACCCAATTGTTGGTTCCTTGGCTTTTTGAAAAGATTAACAGCATAACTAAAAATCTGATAACATTGTCCAAGAAAAAGAGAGAAAACACAAATTAACAATACGGGGAGAGAAAGAGGGGATATCATTACAGATTCTGTTGCGGGAAGTCAGGCACCCAGAACAGAGGGACCAGCTGAAGCCACCGCAGATGAACATAAATTGTGAAGATTTCATGGACACGTATTACTTCTCCAACCAATACCCTTGTGATTTCCTATGCCTGTCTTTACTTTAATCTCTTAATCCTGTCATCTTCTTTGTAAGCTGAGGAGGATATATGTCACCTCAGGACCCTATGATGATTGTGTTAACTGCACAAATTGTTTCTAGAGCATATGTGTTTGAACAATATGAAGTCTGGGCATCTTGAAAAAAGAACAGGATAATAGCAATATTCAAGGAACAAGAGAGATAAGACTTCTGACTGCTAGTGAGCCGGACAGAATAGAGCCGTATTTCTCTTGTTTCAAAGGAAAATAGGAGAAATATTGCTGAATTCTTTTTCTCAGCAAAGAACATCCCTGAGAAAGAGAATGTGTCCTGAAGGTAGGTCTATAGACGGCCCCCTTAAGGCAGCCGCCTTTTACGGTCGAAGCCAATGGGATGAAATAAGCCCTGGCCTCCTGTGGCGCTCCCAGGCTTATTAGGAGGAGGAAAAGTCCCACCTAATAAATTTTGGTCAGACAAGTTGTCTGCTCTCAAACCCTGTCTCCTGATAAGGTGTTATCAATGACAATGCGTGCCTGAAACTTCATTAGCAATTTTAATTTCACCCCATCCTGTGGTCCTGTGATCTCACCCTGCCTCCACTTGCTTTGTGATATTTTATTACCTTGTGAAGCATGTGATCTCTGTGACCCACACTCTATTCGTGCACTCCCTCCCCTTTTGAAAATCGCTAATAAAAACTTGCTGGCTTTACGGCTCGGGCAGCATCACGGAACCTGCTGACGTGTGATGTCTCCCCCGGACACCCAGCTTTAAAATTTCTCTCTCTTGTACTCTTTCCCTTTATTTCTCAAACCAGCTGAGACACTTAGGTAAATAGAAAAGAACCCACGATAAATATTGGGGGTGGGGTTTCCCCCGATAAGAGTCTGTAGACATTAAGAAGATAATAATAGGGGAGGCTAGGTGCAGTGGCTCACACCTGTAAGCCCAGCACTTTGGGAGGCCAAAGCAGGTGGATCGCCTGAGGTCAGGAGTCCAAGACCAGCCTGACCAACAGGATGAAACCCTGTCTTTTTTTTTTTTTTTTTTTTTTTTTTTTTTGAGAAGGAGTCTTTGCTCTGTCACCCAGGCTGGGGTGCAGTGGCACGAACTCGGCTCACTACAAGCTCCGCCTCCTGGGTTTACGCCATTCTCCAACCTCAGCCTCCCGAGTAGCTGGGACTACAGGCGCCCGCCACCTCGCCCGGCTAGTTTTTTTTTGTACTTTTAGTAGAGACGGGGTTTCACCGTGTTAGCCAGGATGGTCTCGATCTCCTGACCTTGTGATCCGCCCGTCTCGGCCTCCCAAAGTGCTGGGATTACAGGCGTGAGCCACCGCGCCCGGCCCGAAACCCTGTCTTTACTAAAAATACCAAAACATTAGCTGGGTGCGGTGGTGGGCGCCTGTAATCACAGCTACTCGGGAGGCTGAGGCAGGAGAATTGCTTGAACCTGGGAGGCAGAGGTTGCAGTGAGCCAAGATCACACCACTGCACTCCAGCCTGGGCAGAAGAGCGAGACTCTGTCTTAAAAAAAAAAGTAATAATAAAATAATAGGGGAACATTATGAACAACTTCACAGCAATAAATTTGACAACACATGTGAAATTAATAAATTCCTTGAAAAACATAACTTACCAAATCTGACAAAGGAGAAACTAAAAAATCTGAAGAGCCTTATATTTAGTAAGGAAATTTAGATTTGTAATTAAAACTATCTCACAAAGAAAACTCGTTCTAATGGCTTTTCTAGCACACATTTTGTTTGTTTGTTTGTTTTGTTTTTGAGACTGAGTCTCATTCTGTCACCCATACTGGAGTACAGTGGTATGATCTCGGCTCACTGCAGCCTTTGCCTCCGGGTTCAAGCGATTCTCCTGCCTCAGCCTCCGGAGTAGCTGGGATTACCAGTGTGCACCACCACACCTGGCTAATGTTTGTATTTTTAGTAGAGATGGGGTTTCACCGTGTTGGCCAGGCTGGTCTCCAACTCCTGACCTCAAGCAATCCACCTGCCTCACCCTCCCAAAGTGCTGGAATTACAGGCGTGAGCCACCACACCCAGCCTCTAGCACATATTTAAGGAAGAAATAATTTAACCAGTCTTATGGAAACAGGAAAGAATGAAGGAGAGATGGGAAGGAAGGAAGGAAGGGAGGGAGGGAGGGAGGGAGGGAGGGAGGGAGGAAGGAAGGAAGGAAGGGAGGGAGGGAGGGAGGGAGGGGAGGGGAGGGAGGAGTGGATGGAGGGGAGAGAGCAAAAGAGAGAAGGAAGCGTAGGGGAGGGGAGGGGAGGGAAGGGGAGGGGAGGGGAAAAAAAGAAAGAAAATTATAGACCGGTATCCCTCAACATAGCCTCAACACAACTGTAGCCCATGGAATCTCCCAATATATGCAAAAGATGAAGAATCCTGGCCAAACGCGATTTCTCCCAGAAATGTAAGGTTACTTGAATATTTGAAATCCATCAATGTGATTTGCCTCATTAATAAAATAAACAATGGATTTCAATAGATGCAAAAACAATGTTTTTTAATCTTTCAGCAAATTAGGAATGGAAAGGAACTTCACCAACCTGGAAAGAAACCTGAAGAAAACTTACAGCTAAAGTCACAGTGAATGATGAGAGACTACAGGCTTTCTCCAGGGCTCAGGAACAAAGCAGGGAGGTCAGCTCTTGTCACTTCCACTCCACCTCATCCCAGAGGCCCTAACCAGTCTCTATGCCCTGACAGCTTGATCATCCATGTAGAAGACGCTAAGGAGTCTACAAAACACCACCCAGGGCTTGGCTCCAGTGAGGAAGCATTGAATTGGCAAAGGGGGTGTCCAGGGTAGTCCTGGAAGGCTGAAAGGGGGAAGAGCTTCAGGAGCTGTCTTCACCCAGAAGGCCACCAAGGATGCTGAATTATTTTAAGGCAGACCAAGCCTGGGTTCCCTACACAGGCGAGGATTGTTCTGGTTGGGAAACCTGAGAGCAGCAATTGAAGACAGATTGTTGGCGGGACTGCCCGGCCGCCGACCTCATGGCTAATCCCACTCGCTGGTACAGGATGTTTGGGCTGAGTGCAGGGGCTCGCTGCCAGGTTCTCGGAGTGCACACTGGAGGGGTGGGGGGCAGGGACTGGCTGCAAGTGAAAAGCCTCAGCCCAGACTCCTTTTATCCCCACGTTATACCCCCTGTGGTGTGGGAGGGGCAGCAGAGCAGCCAGAGCCATTCCCACGGGGAGGAGTGAGTGACTGTCCCCAGGATGAGGGCCTCAGGAAGTGGAATCTGGCCCACATCGCGGCAGGTCGGGTTCTGCTGAGTTCATCCTCTCCAGCACTGCTGCCTTGGCTCAGGGCCTGGACCTGAGCCACAGACCCTCACAGGCAGGTAACGCGCCCACCCAGAACCCTTGAGCAAGGAGGGCCAGAGGTTCCAGGCTCAAGGGAGCCTGTGGGATGCGCACTGGTCCAGGAGTCCCAAACCTGAGATCTGCTCTTCGAGGGAAGCTACTGAACTACTGGGAGGAGAGGGGAAGCCTCCAGCTCCAGCTCCCAAGACCGTTTCTGGCTTCCAGTATTACAGCTCTGGCTTTCCTGACCTGGAAGGTCCCCAAGGCAGGTCCAACTCCCACCTGCACCCCAGCCCCAAACTCAGAGCTCAGCACCCAGCAAACACTCCTCAAACTGCACCAAAGACTCAGCCCCTGTGGCCAGTGGGATCCGGCGGTCCGGGCTGAAGACAGAAGGCAGCCTGGCTTTCCCCTGGGACGAGTACTGGGAGCAGATGAGTCTGCGCTGAAGCCAGAGCCAGTGGGACAGGGCCAGGAGGCTGGCAGCTCTCTGCTAGAGCTCCCACTCCTCCAGCCCAGCCTGGCAAGGATGCCCACTGCCCAGGATTGGGTCTCCTCCCCCAGCGAGCCTGCCGGGTCCTGTCACCACAGCCACAGATGGTCAACTGGACAACAGGCACAGCCACCAGCCTGGGGTACAAGCTGCTCACTCCTCTCCTGCCCTCTTCCCCACAGTCTGGGGACAGAAGGAGAAGGCTGCCTCTTGGGGGCCCCGGGAGAGGCTCCTCACTGCCAAAGCCCTCCCTCCAGGGATCACCAGGAGCAGCCCTGTGGGTGGGCAGCTTGGACCTATCCCTGGCTGCATTGAGAAGGAGCACATGGCCATTGGAAGCACGGGGCAGCTCAATAAGGGGGGCTGGGAAGGGCTTGGTAGAGGGTTTGGGCTTGTGCTGGGCTATTTGGGGAAGGTGTAAGCTCGGGGACCCACTCTGGATTGAATGCTCTCGGGAAGCTGGGCTAGTTCTGACCCGGGTGTTTTTGTGTTTTTCGTATGTTTGTTTGTTTTGAGACAAACTCTTGCTCTGTTGCCCAGGCTGGAGTGCAGTGGCATGACCTCAGCTCACTGCAACCTCTACCTCCCAAGTTCAAGCGATTCTCCCACCTCAGCCTCCCAAGTAGCTGGAACTACAGGCACCCGCCACCATGCCCACCCGGCTAATTTTTGTATTTTAGTAGAGACGGGGTTTCACCATGTTAGCCAGGCTGGTTGCAAACTCCTGACCTCAGGTGATCCACTCACCTTGGCCTCCCAAAGTGCTGGGATTATAGGTGTGAGCCGCTGCACCCGGCCTGATCTGGGGTCTTAGCAAACCTTGTCTATGTGGCAGGGAGCCCACAGTGAGGCTAAGGCTGTGACTGGTGAAGTAGCTGCCCTCACTCCTGTTTGCTGAGACACGGGGAGTTTGGACTTTCGGTGGCTTGGATGATGTCCCTGCAGCTGCCTGAGCTCAGACACGATGACGGGGGGGGGGGGGGGTCTTGCTTTTGTCCTGACCCGTCACAGTCCCCGAGCGGCCTCATTTGATGTTGTTGTTCTATCACACTGAAACTTTTGTGGCCCACAGGAAGACAAGCTGGTGTTTGGAGAGGGAGGGCTCCCCAGAGAAGGGGGAGGGCCATGGGGTGCACAACGTGGGCCCTCCCCAGGGCACCTCCAATGTTCAGGAAAATTACCAAACACGCTCGGGCAGGAGGGCTCAGGTGTGGGCATGGCGGAGGGGCCACACTCTGCCCTGAGGTCTCGGGGGGCTCTGGATCTCCTGTAGGGCTCAGGGGTGAGGCAGAGGGGCTGCTGGCATGTAGAAGCCGTCAGAAACCCAGAAACCTGGGGGGATGGCTGGGAGCAGAAGTGGACTCTCCCCCATGAGAGGTCTGGGTGGGCCCCAGGGAAAGGCCCTCCCGACACTTGTTTGTGAGAATGGGCTCCATTCCCATTCTGGGACACAGGGCAGTGCCCTGTATTAGCCTGACTGCATTACTAGCAAGGATTACCTGAGACTGGGTCGTGTGTAAAGAGAAGAGGTTTAATTGGCTCACAGTCTCACAGCGGGTACAGGAAGCCTGGTGCCAGCAGCTGCTTCTGGGGAGGCTTCAAGAAGCTTCCAATCATGGTGAGAGGCAAAGGGGGAGCAGGCATCTCACCCAGTAAGAGTGGAAGCAAGAAGGCAAGGAGGGGGCACCCCAGACTTTTAAACAACCAGATCTCCTGTGAACCAACGAAACACGAACTATCACCAAGGGGGTGGCGCTAAACCATTCATGAGGGATCTGCCCCCATGACCCAATCCCCTCCCACCAGCCCCCAGCTCTAGAGCTAGGAATCACTTTTCAGCATGAGATTTGGAGGAGACAAACACCCCAACCATATCAGCCCCCGAGGCGGAGCTGGCACTCCCAGAGTCCAAGGAGCCCAGAACCTCCTGAGAGAGACATAGCCGAGGGGCAAGCTCCCCCACCCTAACCAGCCCTGGGCTGGGAGCAGAGGGTGGGGTCCTCAGGCCTGGCTGGAGTCCGAGTCTCTTCCAGCTGCCACAGGCCACTATCACTCCACTTGCCAACCTGAGCTCGGCACACAGGTGTGGTGCCCAGGAGTGACACAGAGATGGGGCACACAGGTGTGGTGGACAGATGTGGTGCACAGGTGTGGTACATACCCAGGAGTTATACACAGATGTGGCGCACAGGAGTGATGCACAGATGTGGACAGATGTGGTGCACAGGTGTGGTACATACTCAGGAGTTATACACAGATGTGGCGCACAGGAGTGATGCACAGATGTGGACAGATGTGCACAGGTGTACATACACAGATGAACAGATACACAGGTGTGGTGGAGTGATGTGATGCACAGGTGTGGTGGAGTGATGTGGTGCACAGGTGTGGTGGAGTGATGTGGTGCACAGGTGTGGTGGAGTGATGTGGTGCACAGGTGTGGTGGAGTGATGTGGTGCACAGGTGTGGTGGAGTGATGTGATGCACAGGTGTGGTGGAGTGATGTGGTGCACAGGTGTGGTGGAGTGATGTGGTGCACAGGTGTGGTGGAGTGATGTGGTGCACAGGTGTGGTGCACAGATGTGGGACACAGGAGTGATGCACAGGTGTGGTGCTCGACTCTGAGGCACAGGTGATGCATTTATACGAATCTGCAAGGTATCTTTCATTCCCCAGATATTCACCAGGCACCTACTGTGTGCCAAGCCCTGTGCGGTATACACAGAGCTGACAGAGCTGAGAGCCAGGATCCTTGCTTTCAAGGACTTTCCACTCTAGAAGGGAAGAGAAGGAGGTGAGAAGGGCACAGCAACAGCTGCTCCTGCTTGTTATGCTCTGGAATTCACCCCTGCAGGGCCAGGACTGAGGAGCCACCTCCCTCCGCCCCTGCATGTGAAGGGGTGCCACCAAGCTGAGCATCTGAGACCAAAGGTCATGTCTGAGAAGCTAAAATGCAAAAGAAAAGCAGAGCACACGATGGGGAAAATACACCCAAATGTCATGTCGTTATTATTCAGAAAATTTTATTTCCCCTTCAAATCACAAAATGCTACACAGACACTACCTTTCAATCATAGGTCAGATGTGCAAGTCAAGAGGAAGAACCCTTCAGCAGCTGCAGGGGGCGGGGTGGTCGGAGTGGCAGGGGTGAGGCCTGACAGTCAAGGTAGCAGGTGTTCCAGGAGCCCCAGGCAGAGGCTGAGAGCTGCTTCCCTGCCTGGTCTGTCATCAGAAACCAACTTCTGAGGTCATTTTCACCTCTCTCAGGAGACGCTGCAGCCCTGGGGTTTGGGACAGGATCTCCATCTTCCTCACATGCCCCTGGCTGGCATGAGAGTCCCATGAAAGGTGCCCTGTGGGCGCAAATGTGTGCAAAACTGTAAAGCACATGCTTCAGGTGGGTAAGCACCTCCAGGAGGATGGAGCAGTATTTGCCTGGGGAGGAGCCCGTGGGGCTTCCAGGCTCCAGTTCTGCCACTGAGCGCCTGAGCTTGGGAGAGGTTTTTCCATCATTATTCAAGTTCTTTTATACATATAATATTCTTTGTAACATTTTAAGCACTCTATAGAAGGAAAAATAATCTCGACGCACCCGGGCAATCTCACAGCCCGGGAGCCCTGGATGGAAGGCCATAGAACAGGGATCCCACCCTGGGCAGAGAGGCTGGGCGGCAGGAGACCAGGTTCCAGTCCCAGCCTTGCCCGATGTCCTAGTTTCTGGTGGCCACTCCAACAAATAGCCACAAACACAGAGGCTTAAAACAATACAAATTTTGGGGAGGCCGAGACGGGCATGGTGGAGATCTTACACCTGTAAAAATACAAAAAAAATCCCGAGGTACTTTGGGAGGCAGGAGAGGCAGGGAGGATGAGCTGAGATCCGGCCATTGAGCCTGGGCAACAGAGCTCAGGAGTTCGAGACCAGCCTGGCCAACATAGCAAAACTAAAAATACAAAACTTAACCAGGTGTGGTAATCCCAGCTACTCAGGAGGCTGAGGCAGGAGAACTGCTTGAACCAGGGAGGCAGAGGTTGCAGGGAGCTGAGATCACACCATTGCACTCCAGCCTGGGCGACACAGCGAGACTCCATCTCAAAAAATAATAATAATAAAACAAAAAACATAAATTTCTTCTCTTACAGTTCTGGAGGCTGTGGTGTGGGTGGGGCTGTGCTCCTTCCAGGGCTCTAGGAGAGAATCTGGTCCCTCATTGCCTTTCTGGCTTCCAGAGGCACCTGCATTCCTTGGCTTGTGGCCCCTTCCTCCAGCTTCAAAGCCACAGAGGTAGCATCTTCCAATCTCTCTCTGTTTCCAGTGTCATTTCGCCCTTTTCTCACTCTGACCCTCCTGCCCACCTCTTATAAGGACCCTTGTGATGACGTCAGGTGGCCTGGGAGAATGCAGCACCTTCTCCCTATCTCAAGACCCTTATTCACATCTGCGAAGTTCCTCTCACGTAAGGAGTGCATGAGGCCACATATTCACAGGCTACAGGGATCAGGACATGGACTTCTTTGAGGAGAGGGCCATTACTCCGCCGAACACATGATGTGGTCCTGGGTTAGCCACTGTGCACTGTTGGGGCTTTCTCCCTGACTATGGTCACAGGGGATAGGGTAGGGTCCAGGGGCGCCCCCCAGTGCACAGAGCCCTCAGACACGTCAGGTTTTCACTCAGTCCTTCAATGGCACCAAAGGCCCTCTTGGCCTAGGCTTCACGGGGCGGTGGTGGGAGGTACCCAGACTCCCGCATCCGAGAACTACATTTCATACAGGGCTTTAGATTCACAAAGCTCTTTTCTTAGGTGCAGGCAATAAACAAAGGCTCATTAACTATGTTTTAATGGCTCCATCCACCAATGGATAGGCAAACAAATGAAAGGATAAACTTGTGAAATTAGCAAGTGCAATGGTCCCCATTGCAGGAGCAAGGAGTCTGGGGTCCCTCAAGAAGGGACTCGGCCTTAGTATTTGAGCTGCAGGACCTGTGCCCTCTCCCTCCGATATATTGCCATGGTGCCCCCCATCACCCTCAGGGTGTCAGGACGGTCCTGGCACTTGGTGGGCACTGGCCACATCTGCTCACTCAGAGAAGAAGGGAAGGAAATGTGAGGTCAGGCCGCCACTGTGACTGGGGCAGGGGCCTCGCCTGAGCCTCCCGGCAGCTTCCCACAGCCTCACGTGACTGAGCAGCAGAAACACGCACAGGCTGGGTTTCCTGCCAGGCCCCAGAGACACGCTCAGCTCTCACAGGGTGACAAGGAGGAAGAGGCTGATGGGCTCGTGGTCACTGCCAGAGCTACGACAGGCACTCGCGTGCCTTCGAGGGGGTCCAGGTCTCAGATGCCTTCCGGGTCACCTGAGGTGCCTTCACGTTGACCCCAGTCCTGGGCCCCTCAGAGGAGAAAAGCTCAAAACCCTCTGAAAGCCAGCAGCATGGGCTCCAAGCCAGGGAGCCTGGGTTCAACCCTGGCTCTGTCGGGACTTGCTGCGTGGCCCTGGGCGTGATGTATAACCTCTCTGAGCCTCAGTTTCCAATTCTGTAGAGTGGCAACAATAATATATATCTGTTGGCTGGGCGTGGTGGCTCACATCTGTAATCCCAGCACTTTGGGAGGCCGAGGCGGGCACATCACGAGTTCAAGAGATCAAGACCATCCTGGCCAACATGGTGAAACCCTGTCTCTACTATAAACACAAAACTGAGCTGGGTGTGGTGGTGCACACCTGTAGTCCCAGCTACTCGGGAGGCTGAGGCAGGAGAATCCCTTGAACTCAGGAGGTGGAGGTTGCAGTGAGCCGAGATCACGCCACTGCACTCCAGCCTGGTGACAGAGCGAGACTCCATCTTAATAATAATAATAATAATATCCATCTGTTGCAGTCAGGGTCCCAGCAGAAGGCAGAGCTGACCAGGTGGTTCGTGTTCACAGAGGCGTGGGCAGGTCAGGGAGAGCCAGAGGCCAGCAGAAGAGGGAAACTGCTACCAGCCCTGGGGTTGCAGAAGGGAGGGAAGGAAATGGTGCTTTCCCCGGAAGCCAGTGGAGCTAAAGCCTGGCAGAGCATCCGGGCACGAGCTGTGGTCAGCATGCAACCCACGGGGACTGCCAGGGTCAGCAGAGGGCGAGAGGAGAAGCGCCTCATTCTTTCCTGCTGATCTCTAGCCACTGCCTCCATGGGTCAAATGCAACCAGGTGGGGGACGCCATCCACCAAGGTCAGCCTCAGGGAGCAAGAGTGGGCAGTGAGTGAATCTGGGGAGCAGGGGGTGCCGCAAATGACGTGGCCAGCACCACACACCGTGGGGTCATTTATTCATTTACTCACTCATCCTTTCAACAGATACCTATTAGGCACCTTCTAATACCTGCTGAACACTGTTTCCAAACACCCAGAGACACTTTGGGGAAGAAAAGAGACAACTCTCCTTTCTCAGGGAATTCATGAATTCCTGAATAAACTACATAATAAAGAAATAACCGGCCAGGCGCGGTGGCTCACGCCTGTCATCCCAGCACTTTGGGAGGCCGAGGTGGGTGGATCACCTGAGGTCAGGAGTTCGAGACCAGCCTGGCCAACATGGTGAAACCCCTTCTCTAGAAAAAATATAAAAATTAGCCAGGCATGGTGGCATGCACTTTTAGTCCCAGCTACATGGGAGGCTGAGGCAGGAGGATCACCTGAACCCAGAAAGGTTGAGGCTGCAGTGAGCTGTGATCACACCACTGCACTCTAGCCTTGGTAACAGAGCGAGATCCTGTCTCAGAGAAAGAACTAATCAAATGTAGAACAGAATGCCACGTCCAAGCACTAGGAAGAGAAACAAAGCAGGGAAGGGAACAGGGTATGGGGGAGACCATCTTAGACAGTCAACCCAAACAACATATAGAGATAGGCTCTCTAAAAGACAATGACATTTTGGAGGAAATACGGCATTGCAATGGGAATACCCATGCCATGGTAACGTATATGTGTGTGTAGGGAGGTAAAGGAAGACAAAGGCGTTTTTTTAAAGACGGAGTCTCACTCTGTTGCCCAGGCTGGAGCGCAACGGGGTCATGCCATGGTAAGGCATATGTGTGTGTAGGGAGGTAAAGGAAGACAAAGGCGTTTTTTTAAAGACAGAGTCTCACTCTGTTGCCCAGGCTGGAGCGCAACAGGGTGATCACAGCTCACTGCAGCCTCAAACTCCTGGACTCAAATGATCTTCCCAACTCAGCCTCCAGAGTAGCTGGGAATATAGGTGTGCACCACTATGCCTGGCTAATTTCTTTTTTTTTTTTCCTTTCTTTTTTTTTTTTTTTTTTTTTGAGACAGTTTCTCTCTTGTTGCCCAGGCTGGAGTGCAATGGCACGATCTGGGCTCACTGCAACCTTCATCTCCCATGTTCAAGCGATTCTCCTGCCTCAGCCTCCCAAGTATCTGGGATTACAGGCATGCACCAACACACCCATGTAATTTTGTATTTTTAGTAGAGACAGGGTTTCTCCATGTTGGTCAGGCTGGTCTCGAACTCCCAACCTCAGGTGAACCACCTGCCTCAGCCTCCTGAAGTGCTGGGATTACAGGTGTGAGCCACCGCACCTGGCACCACATTTTCTTTATCTAGTCTATCATTGATGGGCGTTTAGGTTACTCCATGTTTTTGCTATTGTGAATAGTGCTGCAATGAACATAGATGTGCATGTGTTTTATGGCAGAATGATTTAAATTCATTTGGATAGATCCAGGATGTACCCAAAGGGACTGCTGGGTTGAATGGTACTTCTGCTCTTAGCTCTTTGAGGAATCGCCACACTGCTTTCCACAATGGTAGAACTAATTTATACTCCCACCAACAGTGTATAAGCATTCCTTAAACAAAGGTTTTTAAAGGAAAAATGAGAAGGATTACATAATTGTTTTGAGATAATTATCCTTGGCTACAAGGATTAATAACAAGGGTGGTGCCAGTCCCAGGCTGGACAGGCAGTTGCTGGGCAGATGTCCTTGCAGAAGTATTTTTGGTGTAAGGTTGTGACAGCCTTTGTGCAAGCGTGAAGTTTTTGCAGGGTCCTTTGCGTTTTTTTTCCTTTTTTTCCTGAGACGGAGTCTTGCTCTTTCGCTCAGGCTGGAGTACAGTGATGTGATCTCGGCTCACTGCAACCTCTGCCTCCCAGGTTCAAGCAATTCTCCTGCCTCAGCCTCCCAAGTAGCTGGGATTACAGGCATGCGCCACCATGCCTGGCTAATTTTTGTATTCTTAGTAGAGATGGGGTTTCACCATGTTGGCCAGGCTGGTCTCGAACTCTTGACCTTGTGATCTGCCCGCCTCAGCCTCCCAAAGTGCTGGGATTACAGGCATGAGCCACCGCACCCGGCCTGCAATAGCTCTTGTTGTTACCAGGCGTTTATGCACGAGAACCCTCCCTCTACGGCCCTACCCGGCATATCTGTCAGGGTGTTTTTTTTAACAAAAATGATGCCAGTTTCATTCTGACAACTTTTACAATAGTCCATAGATCATGCCTAGGGAGTCCCAGGACACAATCCCTGACTTTCCTTTAAAAACATTCACACCGGCGAAGACCGGCATCTTAGGAACCACCAACGCTTTCTGAAAAAATACAAGAAAAAAAGAATGAATCGATCTTCAAATTAAGAACAAGGTGAGAAGTAAAAGCAGCCTCTCTGCCGCACTCACTGGGATCGACCCAAAGCTCCACTAGGTCTGAGGAGTTGGGCGGAAATCTTCACCCTTAATATTCCTTATCGTGAATCCCTGAAACCTGCAGACCCATGTGTGCCCACCCAGGGAACTCGGACCTCCTGCCGTCCTGCTCCCTCTTCCTCGCAGCATCTGCATTTGGAGACAAACTGTGTGTTCACCCTGGCTAGCCCCCCACCTCTGCAGCCCTGCCGTGGAGGCTCCAATCTTAGCTCCACCACCTATGAGCTGTGTGGCCTTGAGTAAATTACTTCACCTCTCTGTGTCCCCAGACGTCTGAGCTCTTAAAGGAAGATAAGGAGAGCACCCACTTCAGAGTTTCTTGCAGGAGCTAAATGGGGCAATGCTTATGGAGCACCGCAACGCCCCTGGCACATAGCAAGTGTGTGGCAACCATCAGTGTTACCATATGGCTACAGCTGATGTTATTCTGATGGACCTTATACCCCAAGTTAGGAAGGAGGGGGTGTCTCCACATCTAACTATAAGCAACCTCAAATCTCTCCTTGGGGGACTGCAGACGGTGCCAAGGCACTGGATCCTCAAATTCCGGGTGTGCTAGGAAAGCCTGGCAAGCTGGGCCTCCCTTGGTCTCACTTCCTGCCTCAAGGGCAAGGGTTTACTGAGACAATGCCTGCAAGGCAGGTGCGCAGACTCCTGCTTCCCTTCCCCTGCCCTTTCAGAACCAGGCTTCAGCGAGGCCAGGACCCTGAGGATCTAGGTTGCTTTTGTTCCCTGCAGAGGTCAGAGGTCAGCAGACAACACCCACATGGCCAAGTGGGGATGGCCCTGAAATGCTGGGGGCATAAGCAAAGTGTCTGGGCTACAGGCTGGGCTGCCACCTCCTCTCAGACGGGGCTCCATCCCCCACCAGGGCAGCCTCATGTTCTGGCAGGAAATGAGAGACAGGCTTGTTCCATAGAAGGAAAAATTGATACACTGGACTCCATCAATATTAAAAACTTATGCTTTGAGAATAAACAATTAAGAGGATGAAAAGACAAGCTACAGACTGAGAAAGTATTTGAAAGTATTTGCACACCAAATCCTCCACCCTCTTTTTTTTTTTTTTTTTTTTTTTTTTGAGACAGGGTCTCACTTCTGTCACCCAAGCTGGAGTGCAGTGGTGTGAACTTGGCTCACTGAGACCTCAACTTCCTGAACTCAAGTGATTCTCCCACTTCAGCCGCCAGAGTAGCTGGGACTACAGGCATGTGCCACCACACCCAGCTAATTTTTGTATTTGTAGTAGAGACAGGGTTTCACATGTTGGCCAGGCTGGTCTTGAACTCCTGACCTCAGGTGATCTGCCCGCCTTGGCCTCCCAAAGTGCTGGGATTATAGGCATGAGCCACCGCACCCAGCCTAATTTTTGGTATTTTCAGTAAAGACAGTTTCTGCATATTGCCCAGGCTGGTCTCAAACTCCTGGGCTCAAGCAATCCCCACGCCTTGGCCTTCCAAAGTGCTGGGATTACAGGTGTGATCCACCACGCCCAGCCAAGAACTCTTAAAAATCAACTTTTTCTCTGTCGACTGCTCATGGGGTTCAAAAAAAAATTTTAATGAACATTTTTTTAAAAACCAATCCAATTAGAAAATGGGCAAAAGACATGAACAGACCTACCACTGATGGGATTTACAGATGGTAAATAAGCTCTTAAGATCGTTTTGAATCTTTAACATCAATAGCCGTTAGAGGAAGGCAAATTAAAACCATGAGATCTCACTACACACCTATCAGCATGGCAAAAATAAAACACAGGGACGGGATGAAATGTTGGTAGGGATGCGGAGAAACTGGATCACTCAAGCTTTGCTGCTGGGAAGGCAAAGTGGTACAGTCACTCTGGAAAACATTGTGGCAATTTCTTAAAAATCCAAACATGCAACTCCCATACGACCCAGCAATTACACTCCTGGGCACTTTTCCCAGACAAACGAAAACTTATGTTCACACAAAAACCTGTACACAAATGTTTATGGCAGCTTTATTGGTAATAGCCTCAAACTGGGAATCAACCCAGATAGCCTTCAACAAGTGAATGGCTAAACAAATTATGATATACCCATACTATGGAACTCTTACCACGCCACAATAGCAAGGAACAAACTACTGAAACACAAAGCAACTTGGAAGAATCTTCAGGGAATTATGCTGAGTGGAAAAAAAGCAATCTCAAAAGGTAACATACTGTATGATTACATTTATATAACATGCTTGAAATGATAAAATTACAGAAATGGAGAACAGGTAAGTGTTTGCCAGGAGGTAGGAGGGAGGGAGACGAGCACATAAAAAGTCCACAGGGGGGTCCTTTGCTGATGGAATGTTCTGTATCTTGATGGCATCTATGCCAATATCCTGGCTGTGATATTGTAGTATAATTTTGCAAGATTTTACCAGTGGAGAAAACTGGGTCCAAGACATCTCTGTATTATTTCTTATAACTGCACGTGAATCTACGATTATCTCAAAATAAGAAAGTTTAGGCCGGGTATGGTGGCTCACGCCTGTAATCCCAGGACTTTGGGAGGCCCAGGCAGGTGGATCACCCGAGGTCAGGAGTTCAAGACCAGCCTGGCCAACAGAATGAAACCCTGTCTCTACTAAAAATACAAAAATTAGTCGGGCATGGTGGCAGGCACCTGTAGCCCCAGCTACTCAGGAGGCTGAGGCAGGAGAATCGCTTGAACCCAGGAGGTGGAGGTTGCAATAAGCAGAGATGGCACCACTGCACTCCAGCCTGGGCAACAGAGCAAGACTCGGTCTCAGGAAAAAAAAAAAAAAAAAGAAAGAAAGTTTAACTAGAAGTAGGGGAGGTCCTAGTGGTCACACACCAAGAGGCTGGATTAGATGACCTCAAAGGTCCCTCCAAGGCCAGGACATCCCTCTTGGCAGCACAGGGTTCAGAACAGGTCCACCTCCTTCTGGCACCTCCAGGCCCCTGTTTCCAGCCCCACCCCAGTACTCGATCCAGGCACTATCTGCCCAGTCTAGATGCCACCCAGACACTTTAGGCCCCTCTGTCCAGATGCCCTCCCCTCCCTCTGGGATGCCCCATCCTGCTGTCCAGGCAGAGCTGCTCACTCCCAGGGCCCTATAGATTTCAAATAGAGCACCTGGGGTCTGGCCGGGCGCTTGCTGTCCTGGAATCTGGTCACCAGGAAGGCTGGCCATCTGACCTGTCTCATGTCAACACTGTTTCTGGGGGTCGAGTGGCTTAGCTTCAAACAAGCACAATGATGGAAGGAAAAACAAACAAAAAAGCTTTCCAATTGAATATGGACACAAATACTTGCACAATTGCATTCTAAAATAGTAAAACAATCACCACACCAAAAGACAATAACCATCACCACCCGAATGCCCACAGCCTGGCCCCTAGGACAGGACCTTTGGCTTCTACCAGGCACTCACTGTCAATCCTGCCAGGGATTCCTGGGACAGACACCACTGCTCCCCGGCCCACTGCCCCCACCACAGCCACGTATCAACGGAGAGGTACTTAAACAGGGTGAGGCTGTTTAAGTGAAGAGTGAAAAGAAACCCTTTTCGAGACACTGGGGTGTGGGATGTGGGTTGTGGGGTGCAGGATGTGGGGTGCTGGATGTTTCCACCAGGGCAGTTCTTCTCAAACTTCACAGAACTCTGGAACCACCCAGAGGGCTTGTTGAAATAGTGGGCCCAACCCCGACTTTTGCTTCTGTAGGTCCGGGGTGAGCTCAGGGACTCCGCACTGACGGAGGCCACACTTTGAGAACCACAGCCCTGGGCTGTTTTTGGTGCCAGGCCCGTTCGTCTTCCCCTCCCTCCCCGCTCCGCCCGCGGCTGGACCCCGATCCCCGGGACAGGGACTGAGTCTGACCGTCTGATTTGTCCTCCCGGCTTCTGGCGCCCCACTCTGACCGGGACTTGGGGAGGGGGCGCTCTCTGGACGTTTGCGGCCCGCAGAGGGGTAGGCTGAGGGCGTCACGGGCCGATCCGGGCCGCCGGGTGACCCGGGACGCCCCCTGCCCCGGCGGGCGCCGCCCACAGCCTGCGCAGTGTTCAGGGGCGGAGGCCGGGAGGGGGCCCAAGCGCCAGCCCCCAGTTCGGGCGCACCCGAGTGGGCGTGCCCGCGGACAGCTTTCCGCACTTGGGCGAGTCTCTCCTGCAGCGCCCGGAGTCCCTGGGGGCTGCGGCGGCTGCGGGCGCCCCCGCGCGGGCCCGAGGGGCGGGACGCGGCGGAGCGGGGCGGGGCGGGGCCTCCGCGGCCCCCTCCCCCGGCCCCGGGCTCCGGGCTCCGGGCTCCGGGCTCCGGGCTCCGGCTCCGGCTCTGCGCGGCGGCGGCGGCGGCGGCGCGGGGACCGAGGTGAGCGGCGGCGACGGGTCCGGAGGCCCGGCCGGAGAGGGGACCGGGTGGCTGGGGTTGGGGGGCCAGACGCGCGCCCCTGCAGAAGGGGGGGCCCCGGGGCGGTGTCGGCGGAGCGGCGCGCGCATGTGTGTGCGCGTGTGTGTGCTTGTGTGTGCGCGCATAGGTGCGCGCGCGCGACTCCGACTGCGGGGCCCTGGGATGGGGTAGGGGTCGGGCGGAATCTGCGGGGCAGGGGCGGCCCCCTTGGATGGAGGTTCAGCCTCTCCCACCCCAGTCTCCCGGGACCTCCCGAGCTCGTTCTCTCCCAGCCTCTCTCGCGCGCCCCCCGCCCCGCCCCCTTCCCTCTATCTGTGAGTTTGTCCGCGTCTCTGTGGGTGGGTCTCCGTCCAGCTGCCCCGTGTCCCCATCTCCTTCCCCGACGCCGCCCCCTCCCCATGGCAGCTCGTGCCTCCCTCGCCATTGCCCCCCTTAATAGAGCAAACAAAGATGGTCGAGGATGGGGGACCCTTCCTTTCAGAGCCCTGTCCTGCCTCAGCCTGTGGCCCCCACCCCTCTGGCCCCTGGCCTGTGCCTCCATCCACTTCCTGGCTGTTAGCTGGCCCTGCAGAGTGGGTGGGGGCGGGTGGAGGCAGCCGGCAGACCCCAGGGCAGAGGCTCCAGGGCTGGAGCGCTTAGCAGTCTGTAAGGTCAGAGCCTGGGGAGACATCCTCACCATCCCTTGGCAGGTGGGGACACTGGCCAGGTCTGCCTGGCCACGGGTCTGCGCCTCAGACCTAATCATGTGGATTTCTAGACCGTGTTCCCATGAACAGAGCCTGACGCTTTCTAAGATTTTTTTCCACTAGAGCCAAGGTAGAAGATTGGGGGAGGGTCCCGGGTCCAAAGGTCACAGGATGTGGTCCCAGCGACTGGGTCACTTCCTCCAAGCGGCCTCCACTTCCCTACCAGTGGCATGGGTGGGAGTGACATGTGTGGACAGAGGCCATGAGGACCGTGTGGTGCGGCCTGGCTGCAAGGTGATTAGTGATGCTCTTGGTGGGAGGGTGGGTGGTGAGTCCCATTCCCTGGATTGATCTGCAGGTGGGAGGGCGCCTCCCTGTGGCCTCTCAGGCTTTCTGCACTGGGCCAGCCTCCAGAATCCTGGGGCTTAGTAAGCTGGGACTCTCCAAGTGAGGTCCCGGACCCCAGATTATCCTCCTTGATGGCAGTGCTTGATAAAATGCCAATTCCTTGGCCCCCGTCCTGACCTGGTAAGGGGGCACCAGGAATCTGCATTTTGTAAGTCCCTCATGGTCATTCTGATGCACATTCAGGTGTGAGCAGCGCTAGGTGGTAACGTTGGATGAGGGAGACAAAGTCATCTGCCTCCCTCTGGCTGGCAGGCAGCGAAGAGGCCAAGAAGGGCCCACCCTGGGGTCCACAACTTTGCTGTGTCCCTGGGCAAGCCACTCCCCTCTTGGAGCCCAAGTCCCCCAGCAGTCAGAGGAGGTTATGGCCTCCCCAGGGGCCTTCCCTGCCAAACAGTCTGGGATTCTGAGCCCTTTGTTTAAATTGTGGGGCGGGGATT
The DNA here is from genome assembly GCF_024542745.1 of Macaca thibetana thibetana. Taxonomy (NCBI): domain Eukaryota; kingdom Metazoa; phylum Chordata; class Mammalia; order Primates; family Cercopithecidae; genus Macaca; species Macaca thibetana. The sequence goes on along the minus strand of NC_065587.1, from coordinate 6,148,618 downwards.
GCTGTGAAGTCCAGCAGGCCTGGGTCAGGATCCCAGCTCCAGCACTGGCTGGCTGTGTGGCCCTGGACAAGTCACTTTGCTTCTCTGGGCCTTGGGTTACTCACCTGAAAACTGGGATCATCATATTACCTTCACCCATCCACCCACAGAGGCAGTCAGGGAGGTCCAAAGAAGTGTGGTGCCCCACATCACAAGCACACCATGGTGTGGGTGGATCGGCCATGGGAATGGCTGGCACTTCTGTGTCTTGGCTGTTTTAACTGGGTGGCAGTGGGGACACTCGCATGGACTTAATTCTTCATCAGCAGGGAAAGCAGCCTGTGCAGAAACATTTGTGAGCTAATGGGTTTTTTGTTTCTAATGGATGGCTTAAAAGGCCTGGGGATGGTAACACAGAGCCGCCTGGCAGAGGCAGGCAGTGTGGTGTGGTGCCAGCTTTCCTGCTCACGCCCAGCAAGTCAGGGGTGCAGACACCAGGAGGGGCGGGTGACAAGGAAAGAGGAACACCAGGAGCTCTCCGGGTACCCCAAGTTGTGGACGTTTGTGGATGTGAACAAAACCGTCTTTTGGGGCATGTGTGAGAAGAACAGAGCTCTCATGAGACTCCCGTAGAGGAGGAGAGTCATTCATTCATTCATTCAGTCATTCAGTCATGAAGACCTTCCCCAGGCCCTGCAGATGGCGAGGAGGGCCTCTCAAGATAGAAAGAGCCACGCAGAAATGGGCAGGCTACTGATGCCGTGTGAATGCGGTGCTATCCAGGTCAGAGGGCGGTGTGGGTCGCCCACAGGCTCAAACAGCAGGGTCAGGGCATCCTGCTTCAAGACCCTCATCCTGAAGCCCAGGGGGGCTGCAGGGGGCCAGCACTGAACAGGACCGGCCATCTCTTGGATTAGAGGCAAGAAATGTGGATCAGAATCTTGCGCCATTGTGAAGACATGGTTTAGCTGAACAAACAGGTGGCTTCTTGGTGACAAGGCAGCCCTCATTTTTTATTTTAACCACATCTCTCTTTTTTCTTATGTCTTAAAATTGGATCTTGCTGGGGAGCACGTGGTGGCACAGGGGCTTGGAAGTCTGGTGAGCGTATTTGCATATTTCTCGATGACTTCAGAAACACTCAGTCTCGGAGAGCAGCCCTGGTGCCGCTGCTACCCAGGGGCTTGACCGCAGACCCTCGGACTCTCAGCTTCTGGTGGCCGAGCAGGAGGAGCCTTCGGGAGCCAGTGAGAGGGGAGAGGTTAGGGATCCCAGAGTCAGGGCCATCTGCCATGAGAAAACTGCCTAAGCTCTCTGAGCTTCAGTTCTCTCGTTGCAAGGTGCAGATTGGAATAAACAGCTTAGGTGACTGAGGGGGTGGGTTCTGGAGCCAGCTGCGTGGGTTCGAATCCTGTCCCACCTCTCGGGAGGTCTTAGCAAGTTACTTAACCTCTGTCTGCCTCCACTTCTTCATCGATAAAATAGTGATTCCTGCTGCACTCTAGGCTGTAGGCTGCTGTGAGAGTTAAGCGACTTCATGTCAGGTGCTTGAACAGTCCCAGTTAGGAGTGTTCCCTGTGAGTCGTGGAAAGTAGTGATGTCATTCTGTAGCCACGTGGTCTTCCTAGAGTGATGTGCTCTTCTAGTGACATAGCCTTGTGGTGCATAGTCTTGTAGTGCTGTGGTCTTGTAGTGTCGTGATCCTGTGATAACCCTGCCTTGGCATCAGCCGTGGTGTTGGTATTAATGTTAATGTTGGGGTGGCCCTAAGAGTCCAGGCAGGGAGATAAATACAGTGCTCACTCGGCCTGGCACAAGGAAGCCCCCAACTGATACCTGTGCCCTTCTGTCCCCTGCCCCAGAGGAGTAGGGACAGAAATGGAGTTTGCTATTGTGTTACACCGATACCCACATGCTGGGGTAAGTGGGGATGGGGCAGGGCCAAGTCCTTGTTTAAAAGATGTCAAGATGGCCAGGCACGGTGGTTCATGCCTGTAATCCCAGCAGTTTGGGAGGTTGAGGCAGGTGGGTCACCTGAGGTCAGGAGTTTGAGAGCAGGCTGGCCAACATGGTGAAACCCTGTCTTTACTAAAAATACAAAATTAGCTGGGCATGGTGGCACATGCCTGTAGTCCCAGCTACTCAGGAGGCTGAGACAGGAGAACTGCTTGAACCCAGGAGGCAGAGGCTGTAGTGAGCTGAGATCACGCTACTGCACTCTAGCCTGGGCAAGACAGAGCGAGACACCATCTCAAAATAAATAAATAGATAAACAAATAAAATAAAAGATGTCAAGAAAACACACGGATTCATCTCGGCACAGAGGGCATTGCTGTCCTCAGTTCTGACCCCCAAGCGTGGGCTCCCCTCTGGAAGGGAGGGGCTGCCTGCCGTCTACTGAGTTCCTGTCCTGCCAGCCAGCCCCTGTGCATAGACCTCCCCAGGCACCGTCTCACCTACTCCTCCCAGCCAGCCCACGAGGTGGACGTGGCCCTGCCCAGTTAACAGATGGGCAAACTGAGGCTCAGGGGGAACCAGTGACTGCCCAGAGCCACAGCAAGGGGGCAGGGCTGGAACTCAAACCTGGGTCCGCATGCTCCACCCCACCACACAGCATGCTCGAAGGTCTGGAAATACTGCCACAGAGCCTTGCCGTCAGGAACCACCATGGTGGGCTCCTCTGACCCCAGCATGAGTCCTGCTCATTTTCTGGAAAGTTCTTAAGGCTATGCTTTCTGTGCCATCTGCTGGGCTGGTTAAAGGTTGCACTGGGTTGCAAAAGCAGTTTCTCCAGCGAAAGCAATCCACCTCATGCCTAGAAGAGAACCCAGGCCAGAGACATGAAGGGAGAGAGGACCTAGCCTGGGGGCACAGCTCCCACTTAATGCCAGAAGACCCGAGTTCTGGCCCTGGTTCCACTGCTTACAACCCCTTTGAGTCTGAGGGTGTTACTCTCCATGCCTCAGTTTTCTCATCTGCAAAACAGGAGTTTTGATTTCTTCCCTGCGTAGCTCCTGAGGTGAGTAGGATAAAGCTGCCAAATAATAATGGCCAATGCATAGGCAGCTCTTGGGAGGCACTGGACGGCGTCTTAGAAGTTTACCTACTTGCCCTCTTTTAACCCTTTGAAGGGCCTCTGAGGTCACTGTTCTATCATGATCCCATTGTACAGACCAGGAAGGTAGGATACAAAGATATCAGTATCTTGTCCAAGGTCACCCACTGGTAAGGCATTTGGGTCTGATTTAGATGAATAGAAAGTCATCCGTCGTGGGCCGGGCGCGGTGGCTCAAGCCTGTAATCCCAGCACTTTGGGAGGCCGAGAAGGGCGGATCACGAGGTCAGGAGATCGAGACCATCCTGGCTAACACGGTGAAACCCCATCTCTACTAAAAAATACAAAAAACTAGCCGGGCAAAGTGGCGGGCGCCTGTGGTCCCAGCTACTCGGGAGGCTGAGGCAGGAGAATGGCGTAAACCCAGGAGGTGGAGCTTGCAGTGAGCTGAGATCCGGCCACTGCACGTGGCCACTTCTTGGTGGGTAGACATATGGCTCCCTACTTGATTATTCTCAGTAACGGGGAGCTCACTACTCTCTAAGCACCTACGACTGTTAGTCTAGGGCTTGGGTAGGTGGCGGTGATGGTCCCTGGTAAATAGATCCCATGTGGAAAGGGAAGACAGGGAGAAGATCCTGGGCGTGGCTTCGGCCTTGCTGCAGTGGAGGGGCCAGGAGATCTACCTATGGCCGGGAGAGGGTGGGTCCATGTTCTGCTTCATGCCTTCCGCAGGCCAAACCTGAGGCTGAGAGAGGAGAAAAATGCTCAACAAACAGGACAGACAGTAGCTGCTCAAAAAGCCTTGGGGTGGACAAATCCTCTTTGTAGGGGAAATTTTAAATATGAAACCAACATCACCATATTGGACAGAGTCTGGAGAATGGGCTCTGATTCTGCCTGCAGCCTCGCCCCTTGAACGTATTCATTTCCTGTCAATCTGTTCTGAGATAGAAGTCCTGTTGTGTAGTGTCATTGCCGCACCGCACCTACAGCTCTACGGTTCTCTATCCTGCTCTTTTCTTTTCTTTTCTTTTTTAGACAGTGCCTTGCTCTTTCACCCAGGCTGGAGTGCAGTGGCACAATCACCACATTCCGGTAGCTGAGACCACAGGCACGCACCACCACACCCTGCCAATTTTTTTATTTGTTTTTGGGTTTTGGTTTTTTGGTTTTCTTTTTCTTTTTTTTCTTTTTTTTTTCCTTTTTTTTTTTTTTTAGTAGAAATGAGGTTTTGCAGCCGGGCGCGGTGGCTCACGCTTGTAATCCTAGCACTTTGGGAGGCCGAGGCGGGTGGATCGCCTGAGGTCAGGAGTTCAAGACCAGCCTGGCCAACATAGTGAAACCCAGTCTCTGCTAAAAAATACAAAAATTGGCCAGGCGCGGTGGCTCAAGCCTGTAATCCCAGCACTTTGGGAGGCCGAGACGGGCGGATCACGAGGTCAGGAGATCGAGACCATCCTGGCTAACACGGTGAAACCCCGTCTCTACTAAAAAATACAAAAAACTAGCCGGGCGCGGTGGCGGGCGCCTGTAGTCCCAACTACTCGGGAGGCTGAGGCAGGAGAATGGCGTGAACCCGGGAGGCGGAGCTTGCAGTGAGCTGAGCTCCGGCCACTGCACTCCAGCCTGGGCGGCAGAGCGAGACTCCGTCTCAAAAAAAAAAAAAAAAAAAAATTAGCCAGGCGTGGTGGCGGACACCTGTAATCCCTGCTACTCGGGAGGCTGAGGCAGGAGAATTGCTTGAACCCGGGAGGTAGAGGTTGCAGTGAGCCAAGATCTTGCCACTGCACTCCAGCCTGGGTGACAGAGCAAGACGCTGTCTCAAAAAAAAAAAAAAAAAAAAAAAGAAATGGGGTTTTGCCATGTTGCCCAAGCTGGTTTTGAACTCCTAGGCTCAAACCATCCTCCTGCCTTGGCCTCCCGAAGTGCTGGGATTACAGGCATGAGCCACCGCGTCTGACCGGTTCTGCTTTTTTCACTAGATGTAATATCGTGAGCATCTTCCCTGTCCCTAAGCAGCCCAGGAGCTCGTGAGCAGTCCTGATGGGTTTTTAGGAGCTGCACAGTATCTGTCCCATGGAAGTTCCGTCATTTGTCTTGGAGCCCCCCTTTCAGCGGGGCCTCCACGTGCCCGATGATGTGAAAAGCTGTGTGACCCCAGGCGGGGCTCTCACCCTCTCTGCATCTCAGTTTCCTGCTCTGCTGTCAAATGGGAGCAAGAAGCAACCCACGTCCTAGGGCTTCTGGGAGGAGTAAACGAGGAGATGGGATGTGAAGTGTCTGGCATGTGGCGGGGCTTAAAACTCGGTGGCCATTGTTACTGTTGTTGTTATTATTATTTAGGTCACATATCCTAATTAAATTGTGGATTCTTACAGACAGGAGCCAGATTCTGTGCAGTCCTGTGCCCCACTCCTAGCCACGCTCAGTCATGTTTATGATTTGATTCCTGATGTTCGGTTTCCCCCGAATAGAATGAGTCTCTGTGTGGGTGAGGTGCTGGGAGAACTTGATTCGCATACTCTCATTTTGTCCCCCATGAGCAGAGATCCTTAGCTCCCTTGTAGAAACTGGCTCAGATGGGCAAGTTACTGAACCTGGAAAAGTGAAGGGAAAAAGAAAAATCAAAAACAGAAGAGAAGGCTGGGCGCAGTGGCTCGCGTCAGTAACCCCAGCACTTTAGGAGGTCAAGGCGGGCAGATCGCTTGGGCCCAGGAGTTTAAGCCAAGCCTGGGCAACATAGCAAGACCCAGTCTCTACTAAAAATATGAAAAAATGAGTGAGCCAGGCATGGTGGCGTGCACTTGTGGTCTTAGCTACTCGGGAGGCTGAGGTGGGAGGGCCACCTGAGTCCGGGAGGTCAAGGCTGCAGTGAACTGTGATTGCACCACTGCTTTTCAGCCTGGGCAACAGAGTGAGACCCTGTCTCAAAAAAAAAAAAAAAAGAAAAAAGAAAAAAAGAAAGAAGAGAAGAGAAGAGAGAAAAGAGAAGAGAAGAGAAGAGAAACTGGCTCAGAGAGTGTGATGGGCCTCCCCACAGTCACACAGCAGAAAGGGAGGATCCAGGAATGCTTCCTAAAGGAGGTGGCAATGGCCCTGGGCCAGCAGGATGGAGGGTTTGACTGGGCCAACAGGCAGAGGGCTGGTGTTCTAGGTGGGGTGAAGAGGAGGAGGGGGGCTGTCCAAGGGGCATAGCAGTCTGAGCCCAACACCCAAAATGGGGTGGAGTAGAGTGTGGGTGGGGCTCAGGGGTATGTGCTGAGCTGACCTGTAGTCGCAGGGCAGGAATGAGCTGTCTGGGCTCCTGACCCCATCCTGCACCTTGGCCCCGGCCAGTTCCTTCTGTCCGGGCAGGAAGGGGTGCTCTGTGGGCTTGGAGGCTGCAGGCGCCTTCCTGGGGACTGCTCTGTGAGCAGTGATAAAATATTTATCAGCCAGCAGCTGGGCTTCCCTGCACAGGGTGCAGTCGGGGGCAGCTCCCACCCGAGCCTGCAGCCTGAGTTCTGCTGAGTCATGGGGGAGCCCAGTGAGCCACCTGCCCTCAGGCTCCTGGGCCCCCTCTGCCCTTTGGCCATGTGAACGCTTCCTAATGTGTAAGCCATTCGGCTGCCCATAAGGCCAGGCATCCAGCGTGCTTAGTGCTGAGCAGGGTTTCGGAGCTCACCCCCAGGAGGGTGCAGACCTCAGCCAAGGTCGCAGGGCAAAGGACACCCGTGGGCTGGGATTCCACCTGTGCCCACCCTGGCGGCATCCCACCTCCTGAGTCCTCTCGGCACCCAGCAAGGTAGGTACTCTTTGCGTCTGGTTTTAGACGTGGGGATGCCTAGGCATGGAGACGGGGCGCGGTGTGTCGGGTTTCATAGCCCTTAGCGGCTGAGTGGAGATTTGGCCCTGGTCTGTCTGACTCCAAGACCCTGCTGTGTGCCCCTGCCCCGGAGGAGCCCCACTCCGTTTCAGCCCTGAATCAGGACTGGGGTGTCTGTCCACCCTGATGTGACACAGTGCTGTGACTTCGGGTTTGTGCTTTTGATTTTTAGAGTAGCAGCAATAACAAAAAACAGTAGCAGATGGCTTCTTCCTACTGCTGCGTGGGGTGGGACAAAGAGCAGGGGGTTCAGATTCTTTTGTTCACTCATTCATAAAAAGCATTCTGGGTGCCCTGGCCAGGGGCCAGCACTCGAGGCTCCAGGGACCAGTGGGGGACGTATCAGATGGACCTGCCCTAGGGGAGCTTATGCCATGGTGAGGGGAGTCAGAGGGGTGGGCTTAGTGCCTGGGCCTGGTCACCTGCTGTGTGACCTCGGGCAGGTTGCTTCACCTCTCTGAGCCTCAGTCTCTGATTTGTGAATTCGGGATAAACTTGGCTTTTTCTCTGAGCAAGCAAGGATCACACCTGTGTTCTTATTCTTTATCACGGCCTCACATCCACCAAAGCCTGCGGACACAGATCAGCCTTTGCACCAGCTCCAGTTTCCAGAGTAGGCCCTGGCAGGCTTTGCATTGGCTTGTCCAGGAAATAACCGTGAGCTGGTGCTGGAGGCCTTAAGGACAGGCTGGTTTTAAGGTGGAAGTTTTGCCTAAGGTGCTCAGAATTCTGAAGGGAAGTGCTGGTCCCTAGAGCCACGCATGCAGCAGCTGTGAGAGGGAGCGGGCTGCATGCAGGCTCTTGATGGGAACCCTGTGGGTGGTCGGGTCATCTCTGACGCCCAGTTCTGGGCTGGGCCCTTGTTGCACCCGCTCACCACCTGCCCGGACACGCAGTCTCTTCCTGCTCACTCTCAGCCTTCTGTCCTCTAGGCCTTCCTCCTGCTATTCCTATGCGTAGTCCGATTTTCCTGCCATCCTTCACCTGCTGGGCTTCTGCTGGCTCTTTTTTTTTTTTTCAGATGGAGTTTCACCTTTGTTGTTCAGGCTGGAGTGCAATGGTGCAATCTCGGCTCACTGCAACCTCCGCCTCCAGCGATTCTCCTGCCCCAGCCTCCCGAGTAGCTGGGATTACAGGCGCATGCCACCACACCTGGCTTACTTTTGTATTTTTATAGAGATGGAGTTTCACCATGTTGGCCAGGCTGGTCTGGAACTCCTGACCTTAGGTGATCCACCTGCCTTGGCCTCCCAAAGTGCTGGAATTACAGGTGTGAGCCACCGCGCCCTGCCTGCTGGTTCTTTAAGCGGCTGCTGGAAGGCATCCTCCTCTAGAAATCCTTCCTGGCCGCCTCCTGTTCACCCCAGGCCGGGCAGACCCACGGCCCTCCCAGCGCCATCTCAACCCGGGCTCTGCTCATGCCTTTGGGCCAGCACTTGTCATACAGAGCTTCTCTGCCCTGTTCCCAGGTCTCCCCGACAGCCTGGGGCTGCTTTGTGTGATTCATCTCTGGGTCCCAGGGCTCAGCTGGAGGCTGGCACAGAGTGGGACCCCAGCAGCATTCGATGAATTGAGAGCATGAGTGAGTGACAGAAATGCTTTAGGGGACAGGAGGCACCTGCCTTAGGGGACAGGAGGAAGCCTGCAGGTGCACGCGGGTGGGGCACTCGCTGCTTCTGTGAACCGTCTGTGCAGGCGGGGCCTCTGGTTTCCTGGCCTTCCAGGATGATGGATGGTCAGACGGACAGTGGAAAATTAAGATTTCTGGGGCCTTGAAAGCGACTGCCATGGGAGTCAGTGCCCTGGGGGGTCAGGAGCACTGGCCTTCAAGTCTAGGCCTCTCCCCTTGTAGCTGAGTGACCCTGAGTGACTGCCCCCTCTCCTAGGCCTCAGAGGATACCTGGGGCCGCCCCAGGTCCATTCTGCAAATGCAGCATTTATTCCTGCGAGGGAGGTGGGCAGAGGCAGGCTTGTGTTCTTAGGATGCTCACCCTGGTGTCCCAGAAACACACAGACAGACAGAAAAAAGACCCAAATGAAATGTACCGAGATGGGGAGCGGTAATTTCTCTGGTGGTTTGTTTCTTTTTCCATTTTTTTTGTATTTTTCAAATTTTTAGAGTCCCTTCAGTGACTTTGAGCGTGCATTGAGAGCCCAGTAACACTGGGGGGCCACTGCCATAAAGACAGCCTCGGCCGGGCGCGGTGGCTCATGCCTGTAATCCCAGCACCTTGGGAGGCCGAGGCGGGTGGATCACCTGAGGTCAGGAGTCCGACACCAGCCTGACCAACATGGGGAAACCGCATCTCTACTAAAAATACAAAAAAAATTAGCTAGGCATTGTGGCGCATGCCTGTAATCCCAGCTACTCAGGAGGCTGAGGGAGGAGAAGCGCTTGAACCCAGGAGGTGGAGGTTGCAGTGAGCCGAGATCACCCTATTGCTGCCTAGGCAACAAGAGCGAAACTCCCTCTCAAAAAAAAAAAAAAAAAAATACTCAGCCTCTCCCCTCTGGGATATTTAGTCTGATAGGGGAGGCTGGTCAGAAGACATAGAGCCATGGTGTGATTGGAACTTTCGCAGAGGGAAGCCTGGGGCTCAGGAAGCCCGGAGAAGACCCCAGCCCAGCCTGAGGGCTTGTACAGGTGCCACTGTGCTGAAGGGTGGCTGCGAGGGAGGCAGGTGTGTGGGCGAGGGTGAGTGTAGTGTGGCTGGAGACTTGGAGGAAGGTGAGTAGGAGGACGAGAGACCCACAAGGAGGGAGGGCTGGACCTCAGCCTGAGTGAGTGGGTTTGGTGGGGGGAGCACTGATGTCAGGTCCCTCCTGGGAGCTGCTGTGATTTGGGGCTTTCTACTTTATTCAGTCAACAAACTTTTCTCAGAATGAGGCTGCTCGGGGCCGTAGGGCACAGATACTGATGTGGCCCTTTAGGGTCACAGGGTCCAGGGTTCAAGTCCCAGCTCCACCACTATCCAGCTGTGCAACTTTTGACAGTTTGCTCTACCTCTCTGAGTCTCAGATACTTCATCTTTGAGATGAAGGGCACCTGCCCTGTGGCTTCCTGTGAGGAAGTATAGAAAATGCTGAGCACAGCCCCTGGAATGGCATGTCCCTCCCCCACCCTAAAGTGCACGTTTAGTAGAAGGAAAGGTGGGATGGGGAAGGATGGGGGATAAGGACAGAAGTGAGCGTCTGAACCTAACAGGAGGGCTGGTCCCCGCCTGGTGGGGCAGCAAGGGGTCCCGCCACAGCCCAGCCAGGAGGTGGGCATCCCAGAGCCGCAGCCGTGGCAGCACTGCCTCCATGGAGGTCCCACAGCAGGGCTCACCAGCCTTTGCCCTCCCCACCCTGGGTGCCTGACTGCCCCATGGGAGCTGCTGCGTCTTCCCGTGCCTGCCCACCACGGCAAGTGGGCTGGGACATCTCCCTGAGCCACAGATCCCCTGGTTGGGAGGATAAGGGATGGACACCTGGTCTCAGACTCCCCCACACACACCAGGGCATGTTCCTGGCTCCCTGCCAGAGCCTAGGTGCCTGCTTAGAGGCTCAGAGTCCCCTGCCAGGAACTCAAGGTGACACAGTGGTGGCAGTGTGTGACAGAGGAGGGAGCCAAGATGGGGTTTGAGAGCCTGGGGCAGGGCAGGGCAGTGCTGGGGCACAGGCTGCAGGACCCAGACAGAGCAGGGTCGGACTACAATGTGGTCTCCACATTCGTGCATCCCGGCAGCTCTCACTGGACCCTGGCATTCCAGGGCCACGATTGTCTGCCAGGGTAGCACTGCAGCGGTTCTTCCTTCCTCACCCTACCATGCCACCAGTGGTTGCTGAGTCTGTTCTCGGCCCCGGCGTCTGCAGAGCTGGAGTGCTGATCCTCCTCTCCTGGCCTCTATGTGAGGCTCAACTGACACCAGCCCATGAAGGGCTCAGCATGTGCTTACCACATAGTAGGAATCTGCAGGATGGTGGCTGTTCACCCGGAGGGCCAGCCTTCCTTGGACTGGATTCCTGGGAACTCAGGGAAGTGCTCTGCAAAATGTTAGTTAAAAAATAGTTTGGGAGGCCGGGTGCAGTGGCTCATGCCTGTAATCCCAGAACTTTGGGAGGCTGAGGCAGGTGGATCATGAGGTCAGCAGTTTGAGACCGGCCTGGGCGACATAGTAGAAACCCCATCTCTACTAAAAATACAAAAATTAGCTGGGCATGGTGGTGGGCACCTGTAATCCCAGCTACTCAGGAGGCTGAGGCAGGAGAATCGCTGGAAACCAGAAGACAGAGGTTGCAGTGAGCCAAAATTGCACCACTGCACTCCAGCCTGGGCAACAAGAGTGACACTTCATCTCAAAGAAGAAAAAAAAAGTTTGGGAAACATCCCTTTTTGGGGAGTCCAGCAGACAGTGCAGGCACAGCTCTGTGGAGGCAAGGGTGGCTGCTGAACTCTGTTTCACTCTGTGTTTTCCAGCCTTATTGGGACCAGGGGCCTTGCTGGGAAAGAGCAGCCACTGAGCCCCAGGGGGACACCTGTGCCTTGTGTGGCTGTGCAGAGGGGGCTGTGGGACTCACGCAGGGCTGAGGCAGGAGGTGATGTTGGCAAACTGCCCTGTTCAGAGGTCCCTGTGGCCACAGCCTGGAGGGCAGCCAGGAGGAAGAAGCCCAGCCACAGGGAGGCCGATGTGGAGGGGATGCTGTGGCCAGAGCTGTGGCCTGAGAGAGCAGTGGCTGGAGGGAGGAGCTGGCAAGAGTAGGAATCTGTGGGGCCCGGGAGACAGCACAGAGGGAACCTGCACCACGTGGCCATGGACCTGCCTTACCACTGGCCCACTGAGTCACAGAGGGCGTGGCCACTGGCCCACTGAGTTGCAGAGGGGCGTGGCCAGCAGAGCTGAGATGTCCTCAGGAGAGGAGCCAGCCCAACGAGGTGGAGAGGCCTGCATGCTAGGGGTCAAGGTTAGCCACACTGCCTTGCTCTGCTGGCCCCAAAGCTGAGAGGACCCTCCAGGGAGGTCTCTGGTCACAGTGCCAGGAAGATTATGGGAAGGCAATGTCACAGTCACTGAGCTCAGGTGAATTTCCTCCTTAAGCATACTCTAATACAGGGGATGCCATAGGCAGAGAGTGGAGAGACTGGGGGAAGGAGGAGGCAGAGGGGGAGGAGGGGGGGAGGGAGAGGAGGAGGAAGGGAAGGTGGAGGAGGCCCACCCAGGCCCCAGCCAGAGCTCTTCATCCACCTTCCTCCGTGGCTATCAGCTGGGGTGCCTGGACATAGCCTCTGGTGCTGGGCTCTGGATTCCACCGTGTGCCCCCGCTGGCCTCTCTGTGCCCATAGGTGAAATGAAGACCCCCTGCCCCCCACACTCTGCCTTCTCACAGAGCAATTATGAAAGCCTGGTAAAGACACGGAGGCTGGCACGGGGTGACTGATTTGGCCAAGGTCAGATTTGAATCCAGCACTTAGCTCAGGGCTGGCACATAAGAGGTTCTCAAGAAATACTTGAGTTAAAAGGAGGCTGCAGATGGCTCTCTTGGCCTGGGAATGTCGCAGAGACAAGCACGGTACCTGGTGTTTGGTCAGAGCTAAGTAGCTGCTAAGCCATGTTATTATAGGAGCCACCTAAGGAAATTGCCGCTCTCACTCTACAGGGCCGCCCAAGGCCTCTCTGAGCCCACCAGGGAATGTGCCCACTGTAGTGGGTGGCCTGAACAGTACTGTCCTCCAAACACAGATGTGTGTGGTGGGGCAGGGCTATGGAGAAGACTTTGGTGGATTAGGTTACTCCAAGAAGGGTTTTGCAGGATGAATAGGAGTTGGCCAACCAGACCAGGCTTAAGGGAAGATCATCCCAGACTAAGTGAACGGTGAACATGTGGACATGAACTGAGCCTGGCTTCCAAGGACAGAGCCTTCTCCCAGGAAGCCGGCCTCTGCTTTCATTCACTCAGGAGGTTTCAAGGAGGCCCCTGGGTCCCCTGCCTCTCCTCTCAGACACCCTGGGAGCTGATGGCTCAAGCTCCCTGCAAGAAGCTGGGAGCTTTTGGGAGCTTCTAACCGCATGGCCACCCTCTGGCCTTATCCCTGCAGCGAAGCCCTGGAGAGCCCCTTCCTGTCATCTGCCCCTTGAGTCTGGGGAAATTCCCGTGGGCCAAGCCAGTGCTTGGGGAGTGACAGAGTTTGTAGTCAAGATACCCACCTCGAGGGCCACCTGGCAGCCCCAGCTCCTGAGGAAGAGGCTTCTTGCCTTGGCCCCAACCCATCTGCCACCCACGCCCAGAACCACAAGACAGAGGGCCCAGACCTCGGTTACTCAAAACCAGAAACTGCCAAAAAGATCTGAATGAGGAGTCCCCTTGGGGCCAGGGCCAGGTGTCTGGGCAGAGCCATCCTCCCACGCCCAGCACCCCGAAGGAGGGCAGGGGGAGCGGGGAGTCAGGAGGCTGTATCCACCCTGCCAGCTCACCCTGCCTCAGACTCCAACAAAGGGCAATTCATGGACCCTTGGGGACCCCTGAAGGCAGGTCCCCTAACCGGCCTCAGATCCAGTCCCTCTGGGGTCCCAAGAGCCCTGGCTGCAGAGTCACCCCCTCTCCCCTCCCCATGACTCATTAGCTGCATCCTGAGCCTCAGTCTCCCCATCAGTAAGATGAGAAACCTACTCGCGAGCCACCCGCGGGATGGAAGCAGCTTCTGCGCATGAGCAATTGTGTCCACCCCTGTCATCCTTGATAGGGTTCATGGATGGCTGAAGAGGGGCCAGCCCAATCCTTTGGCAGAAGCCCTAGCCCAGGAACAGTAGCTGGGCCCCGCGCGGGGGTTGGTTTCATTGGCTCTGACTGCAGCGACAAGTGGGGTGTGTCCCCCGGACTGGGTGGGGGCCTCGAAACAAGGACTTCTGGAATTGATTGAGGATCCAGGAGGGCCCAGGCCAGAGGGGTGGGCTGGGGAGGGGCCTGGGGCTTTTCAGTTAAACAAGCCGCCTGTGGCTACCCCAACCCCCTACCCCAGTGTCCACAGAGCCTGAGCTGTGAGCCCAGTGAGGCCAGGAGCTGGAAGTCAGGCTGACCCAGCCTCAAGAGTGGTAGAAAATGTGCTGGTGATGGCCAGGCACAGTGGCTCATGCCTGTAATCCCAGCATTTTGGGAGGCCGAGGTGAGTGGATCACCTGATGTCAGGAGTTCAAGACCAACCTGGCCAACATGGTGAAACCCTGCCTCTACCAAAAAAATACAAAAATTAGCTGGGCATGGTGGCGGCAGCTGAATAGCCCCAGCTACTCAGGAGGCTAAGGCAGGAGAATCGCTTGAACCCACAAGGTGGAGTTTGCAGTGAGCCGAGATCGTGCCATTGTACTCCAGACTGGGCAACAGAGCGAGATTCAAAAGAAAATGTGCTGGGGACGATGGGGAAGGGCAAAGAGCACGGAGGACCGGGGTCAGGAGGCCCGAGGGTCACCTCCTGCCTGCGCTCCAACCGCCTGTGCTGCCTGGCACTGCCCAGCGTGCACCCGCCCCCAACCCTCTGCCCAGGGCACTGTTGTGAGGTTAGGGGCAGACAGTGGGTGTGGGTGCCGAGCACAGGGCCAGGCTGATGTCATTGTCCACAGTGGGGGAGCAGCCCCTTCCTGTCGCTCTGGTCTGTGCTCCACTTGGCCGTGCTGGGTGAGGTCATCCTTCCAGGTGCCGGTGAAATGTCACCTCTGGAGGCTCAGGCCTCCTGCCTCCCAGGGCTTCTGGAGCCTCCCTTTACTGCCCTCTTGTGGCTCTCAGGGGAAGGGAAGTGGCAGCCCGGGACTCAGGGCCTGGCGTGAAGTAGGCACTCTTGGAGTGGAGGCTGCTGGGGTTACTGAAGGCTTGTGCAGTGTTGGGCGGGGTCACCGTGGGAAGCGTGTGGCTCCAGAGTCACAGCTGGACTCTGATCTCAGCCCTTCCACTCACTCACCCTACAACCCGGGCAAGTCAGCTTTCCCTCGGAGACTCTGGTTTCTCTTCTGAAAAATGTGGGTGGCAATTCTGGCCTGTGGGTCTGCCCCGGGTCGGAGGGTAGATGGTACGCAGTGCCAGCACCCAGTAGGGCCTCCGTGAGTGAGCATGTGTCCTTTACCCCATGCACCGGGACAGTCCTGCTCTGCTGGTGACCCTACATATCCCACTCCTGTGCAAGACCTCAGTCTCACCATCTGTAAAATGGACAGCAGAGGCCGGAATGGACAGAGCAAGACCCTATCTCAAAACAAACAAACAAAAAAGGATTTATCCTCTGTCTGGAATAGAGCCATGTGTATTTAACCACAAAAATGTTTTCCCTCCTCCACCCACAGAGAAGGGCTGTGCTTATCCCTCAGCTTCTCCTTAAGGTGGGAGCCAAGGCTTCCCTTTCAGAGAAGGCAGTGAAAGCCACACCCCTCTCCCCAGTGAAAGCCACACCCCTGTCCCCAGTGAAAGCCACACCCCTCTCCCTAGTGAAACGCACACTCACAGCCACCATGACTCTGCCAGGCGTGGGCTGTGGTGCCTGACACCCTCTCAGACATGCCCAGACACATGCTGGAGTTGCTCAGAACTTATACACAGAATCCCGAGCACCAAGGGAGGGGCCAGAATCAAAGCCGAGATACGTGATGCCCCTTCCGCCTAGCTTTGTCCCCTTTCAACCCAGATAGTGCCCAGAAAGACAGTTCCACTTGCAGGCCCTACACCCAGGGCCCTGGCTTCCATGGTACTATCCTTTCTCCCTAGGGGAGCACTGTGATGATGCCACACATTAGAAGTTCCCCTACTGGGGCCGGGCACGGTGGCTCATGCCTGTAATCCCAGCACTCTGGGAGGCCAAGGCAGGTGGATCACCTGAGGTCAGGAGTTCGAGAGCAGTCTGGCCAACGTGGTGAAACCCCGTCTCTACTAAAAATACAAACATTAGCCAGGTGTAGTGACACACACCTGTAATCTCAGCTACTTGGAGGCCAAGGGACAAGAATCCTTGAACCCAAGAGAAAGAGGTTGCAGTGAGCCAGGATCACACCACTGCACTCCAGCCCGGGCGAGAGAGTGAGACGGTCTCAAAACAAAAAGAAAAAAAAGAAGTTCCCCTATTGGGCACCTGGCTTTTACAGCATCTTGTTCTATTCTTGTGGGGTTTTTTTTGTTGCTGTTGTTTTTATTTTTTGAGACAGGGTCTCGCTCTGTCGCCCAGGCTGGGGTGCAGTGGCATTAACTCGGCTCACTGCAACTTCCACCTCTTGGGATCAAAAGTTTCTCCTGCCTCAGCCTCTTGAGTAGCTGGGATTACAGGTATATGCCACCACGCCTGGCTATTTTTTGTTTGTTTATTTGTTTTGAGATGGAGTCTCTGTCGCCCAGGCTAGAGTCAGTGACACGATCTTGGCTCACTACAACCTCCACCTCCCAGGTTCAAGCGATTCTCCTGTCTCAGCCTCCTGAGTAGCTGGGATTACAGGTGCGCACCACCACGCCCGGCTAATTTTTGTATTTTTAGTAGAGACGAGGTTTCACCATGTTGTTCAGACTGGTCTCGAACTCCTGACTTCGTATTCTGCCTGCCTTGGCCTCCCAAAGTAATTTTTGTATTTTTAGTAGAGACGGGGTTTTGCCATGTTGGCCAGGCTGGTCTTGAACCCCTGACCTCATGATCTGCCCACCTCAGCCTCCCAAAGTGCTGGGATTACAGGCGCGAACCACCATACCTGGCAAATACGATATTTGATTCCTTCTTTTACATCTTTAAGTATGTGAGGCAAATTTAGTTTTATAGTCGCCTTCCAATGGTGTCTCCGGAATTTCCTCCTGGTATGTGTGGTGTTTGCTTTCCCTCCCTCAGGGTGGTCTGTTTCTGTGTGTTGTGTAATTTGAGATCATGAGTTTATCTCCGGCAAGGCTTTATCTGTGAGAATCCCAGCTTGTGGGCATGCGTCCCAGAGCATTATTTATTGTTGCTGATATAGAACACTTGTACATACTTTTGGGGTATGTGTGATATTTTGACCCCTGTACACAATGTATTGATCAAATCCGGATAATCGGGAAACCCATCACTTCAAACGTTTATCTTTTCTTTGCATTTGGAACATTACAATTCTTCTAGCTGCTTTGCAATATATGATAAATTATTGTTAATGATAATTTCCCTATCCAGAGCATTTTTATAATTGCTCCCCCAAGCAGCCTAGGGCTGTCATGGGCCTGGGGCCGCTTTTCTTATCAGTTGGGTTAGGCTTTATAAATTCAAACCTAATCCCAGGCGAGGGCAGACTCTTGGCTAAAGGATCTCAGGAGAACTGCACACTTTTTCCTACCTCAAGCTTGGGAGGAGTCAGACAAGTTTTCTTGTCATCTCTTATTGTCAGTGGGTAGATTTGTTTCTAGGCTACATTTTATTAAGGTTGCAGCCCCTCAAGCCCTCCGGTGTTCTGTGGAGAATTCAGTTTCACCTCCCAGCATCCTGCCTGCTCTGCGCCTGATCTCCTGGCTGTTATCACAATTTAATAAACCCTCGGTCTCAACACCCTCTCTCCACCCCCGCAAGGCTGCCACACATTCACCTAATGTCGGAGGTTTTGTTTTGTTTTGAGACGGAGTCTCGCTCTGTCCCCCAGGCTGGAGTGCAGTGGCGCGATCTCAGCTCACTGCAACCTCCGCCTCCCAGGTTCACGCCATTCTCCTCTCTCAGCCTCCCGAGTAGCTGGGACTACAGGCGCCCGCCACCACGCCCGGCTAATTTTTGTATTTTTAGTAGAGGCGGGGGTTTCACCTTGTTGGTCAGGCTGGTCTCGAACTCCCGACCGCAAGTGATCTGCCCGCCTCGGCTTCCCAAAGTGCTGGGATTACAGGCTTGAGCCATCATGCCCCGCCTCATCCCAGAGTTTTGCTCTAAGAGGGAGCAGGATAAGGCAGTGCTGGCCAAAGGTGGTTTTGTGGTCCAGAGGGCAGGGGCAGCAGGAGTCTGACAGGAGAGGGTGAGACTGAGCTTATAGAGGAGGGAAGCGGCACCTGAGCACCGGGGCCCAAGGAGGATGGGGGAGGGGGCAGGCTGCAGAAGTCAGGGATGGGGGCGCAGGTGACTAGAAGGCTAGGAAGGAAAGAGGAGGCCCTGTGGGCAGACAGAGCCCCAAGGAGAGGAAGCCCCGGATCAAGGATCCCCAGCTCTGTGTGGGCAGATGAATGTCCACTGGATGTTGACCTGTGCCTGAACATTGACCTGAGCACCCGGTCTGACGGAGGAGACAAGCAGGGGGACGGAGGAGGGTCAGGGACTGTTGGCTAAGTTGGGTGAAGGAGAGAAAGGATTGCATGGTGGGGGTTGGGGGAACCTGCCAACTGGGCATGGCAGGGCCCGAGGCCACCTTGGAGGAGGAGGCAGGTCAGCTCACTGTCATGGCCAAGGCTGAGCAAGCACCTGCAGCTGTGAATATGTTTAGAGCCTGTGGTTACCCAGGGAGGGAGATGTGATGAGGATTCTCATTTCACAGATGAGGAAACTGAGGCACGGTTAAGCAGAGGGAATCAGCCCAAGGTCGACATCTATTAAGTGGTGAAGCTGCGATCCTCTGGCTGCACAGCCCATGCTCTGAGTCACACTTTACTACCCATTGTTATTATTATTATCGCTGAAAAAATAACCCAGCCGGAGGAAGAGGAGCAGGGCATCCCGGGCAGAGGCAGAGCCTGGGTAAAGGCCCGGATCTTCTAGGCAGCAAGTGGGCATTTTGTC